>NC_142769.1:46954268-47554268 GCF_988280905.1 Pimephales promelas | reverse complement strand
ATTTCTATCAAAATGATTTTTCATTTTGAAAATAAATTTTCATTTTTTTCTATCATTTTTCAGACTTTGCAGACGTCATCATCATCATAATTCTGACTATTTATTAATTGTTTTTGTCTTTTGCTCTTGATTGCCAGGTATCAGGAAGCCATCGATAAGTATGAGTCTGTGATGCGAACGGAGCCAAATGTTGCATTCTACGTTAATAAAGCAAAGGAGAGGATCTGTTTCTGCTTAGTCAAAGTATGTGCCATTACAGGATGTAATTTAGTCATTATGCTGTTATATTACACATTTGAAGGGATTAGAAGAACTTCTAGTTACTATTTAAGTGGTCTGTGCTCTTTCACATCATTAGAGGTCAATAATGCAAGACCATGTTCAAGTCAGGCTTTGGTGTCTGGCCTTCGTCTCATTGGTTGTGGTTTTCAGATGAAGGAAGCCGAGGAAGCCTTAGACATTTGTTCAGAAGCTCACCAGAGAGAGCCTCAGAATATCCACATCCTCCGGGACCGAGCGGAGGCCTACATCCTTCTGCAGGAATATGAGAAAGGTAGAATTTAGATTTTATATATATTTTATTATATTTAAATATTATAGGCCACCACTTTGAAATTAATTTTTGATATGTTTTATCTTACCTCAAGGGTATCTAGGATGTAGGTGTCTTTGTTTCCACAGTATTTTCAATTTTGATATTTTTAGGTCAAACCATTGTCTGTCAGTCATATAATGGAGGTCTATGGTCACCACCTCAAAGAGCATGCACAGAGAAGTCCAAATTAAACATGATTTAATGACTCGGATTAAGTCAGTAGGAGGAGACTAGACAGTTTTTAGTCAAGTCACCTTCATTTATATAGCGCTTTTAACAATATGGACTGTTTCAAATCAACTTTACAGTGATAATCAGAAATTACAGTGACCGAAATTGTTTTGGCTTTACAGCAGCTCTAGTAATAGAGTTATTGTCTGGCTAAAGTTAGTTTTGATCGATTCACTTCTGTAGCAAAGATTATTTGTTATTTACTTTGGGGGCGCTTACACGACACCGTTCTAACAGAAAATCCTCAACGTTTAGTAGCTGTTCGAACGCATTCGATCACATGACCCTGTATTAGCTGATTGGATCGACCAAAATACATTTTAATACCATGTAAGGATTTTCATTTTGTATGTGTGAAAATTCTGATTCTCAGCTGTGGAAGATTATCAGGAGGCTCGGGAGTTTGATCAAGACAACCAAGAGATTCGTGAAGGTCTCGATCGGGCACAGAAGCTCCTCAAGCTCTCTCGCAAGAGGGACTATTACAAGATCCTGGGGGTCAGCAGGTACGGTAACGATTGACGATCACAATCCCGCTCACATAGAACACAAGTCAGCGAATTGAAGAAAAAAACCAGTTTTTTTTAAATAATTAGACTTATTTCAACTTGAGCGCTGTAGTGTTAGAACATTGCGTCATGCCTCAACATCGCACTAACCCAGTTAGTGTGTGATACGAATAAACAGTGCTCATAAATGGCTGTTGATAAAGTATTCTCAATTGAAACAAGTATAAGCTTTGATGTACAAACTGTAATATTTACGAGTAGGTGGTAATAGGTGTAAGCCAAAAGACAAATTCTTGTTTCTTTTCACTTGTTTTCAGGAGTGCCAACAAACAGGAAATCATAAAAGCATACAGAAAGCTGGCTCAGCAGTGGCATCCTGATAATTTCCAGTCTGAAGCAGATAAGAAAGAGGCAGAGAAAAGGTTTATTGAAATTGCATCAGCAAAGGAAGTGCTCACAGATCCAGGTAAGAGAATACCAAGTGAAGGCAAATCCGAAATGAAACATGTAAACACATGATTGTCAATGTTCTTTCCAGGTTTTATTGGCACTATTATGCTTTTTCAAATATTGTCTTCCGTGCAGTGTGTAATAGCTTTTTGTGAATGTAAAAGTCTGCATAGATCAAAGATAAAGTTAAAGTTATTTAACACAACAGATAAAGTTATTGAATTGATTCTGAACTGCCGAAATGAGTCGTTAGTAATTCCAGTCTCACTTCCTGTTATAAACCTATGTAGGTTTGTAACAAATTTGCAGTTGGCCGTGAACAACGTCTACTTTGACCGTCAAACACTGTAGTTGTAGTTGAGACTGGGAGTGTTTGGTTGTCGAGAAAGCGCTGCAAGTGGTAGACCAATCAATTTGACTAATCAGAGCAGAGTAGACCAATCACAACAGATGGGTAATCTGACCATTCAGAGCAGAGTAGACCAGTCACAACAGACTGAGCCATCTGACCAATCAGAGCAGAGTAGACCAATCAATACAGAGTACAGACTGGGTAATCTGACCAATCAGAGCAGAGTAGACCAATCACAACAGACTGGGCCATCTGACCAATCAGCAGAGTAGACCAATCACAACAGACTGGGTAATCTGACCAATCAGAGTGGACCAATCACAACAGACTGGACCGTCTGACCAATCAGAGCAGAGTAAACCAATCACGACAGACTGGGTAATCTGACCAATCAGAGCAGAGTAGACCAATCACAACAGACTGGGTAATCTGACCAATCAGAGCAGAGTAGACCAATCACAACAGACTGGGTCATCTGACCAATCAGCAGAGTAGACCAATCACAACAGACTGGGTAATCTGACCAATCAGAGCAGAGTAGACCAATCACAACAGACTGGGTCATCTGACCAATCAGCAGAGTAGACCAATCACAACAGACTGGGTAATCTGACCAATCAGAGCAGAGTAGACCAATCAGCAGAGTAGACCAATCACAACAGACTGGGTAATCTGACCAATCAGAGTGGACCAATCACGACAGACTGGACCATCTGACTAATCAGAGCAGAGTAAACCAATCACAACAGACTGGGTAATCTGACCAATTAGAGTGAACCAATCACAACAGACTGGGCCATCTGACCAATCAGAGCAGAGTAAACTCTCGGAAAGAAGACTTTGGACGTGTCGTTCAGAGAATCAGAGAATTTTTGGACGTGTCTTTTGAGAATCTTTGAGATTCGAGGTGATGTGCAAAATATATTGTGAGAAAATAAAATTGTTTCTGTGACTTTTGCATGTAAACCTGTTGTAGGAGACCGTCAAAACAAAATTAGGAAAAAATAGCACTTTCACAGTTTTTGTTTTTGCTAAATGTTTGAAGATTGTTTGTTTACCTTCAAACATATGCATTCTTCTTTGCTGTTTTCCGTACAGAAATGCGTCAGAAGTTTGATTCGGGCGAGGACCCTCTGGACCCTGAGAATCATCAGGGTGGAGGAGGAGGAAACAGAGAATGGCCCTTCGGCTTCAACCCCTTCGAGAACGGAAACTTCCACTTCAAGTTCCAGTACAACTAATGCAGAATAAACGGACAATGATTTGGACTAGAGAACCTGTGTTATAAACTGAACTTTAGAGGAATCTTATCAAAGGGGGAATTTGATTTTTGTTGTTGTTGTTGTTGAGACTTGAATCCACAGGCTGTTTGGGACTTCTCCAGGAGCAAATTACTTGATTGGACGGACACCATTAGTTTGGTGTTTGCTTTTCTCTGCTTAAAGACTTTAAAATGGAGTCAAGTTGAACTTGGAGTCTTAAACCCAGCTGAGTCATTACGGCCCGAAGGTTTCTTTGACGTATGTGCCATTGTCTCTCTCATACTGTCTTTTTTTCTGCTGCTTGTTTGTTTACTTTGAATGACACTCCAGAATTTAGGGTTGTGGTTTCTTTTAGACCGTGCCAAGTACTTCTGACACCAGTATGTCATCATATTTGCATTCTTATTGTTTCAGCTCTGACATGCCGGCAGCCTTGAAATAGATAAAGCAGTATTGCACGCTTTTCTGGCAAAAGAAGTACCTTAGTTTTCTTATGACTTTCTCAATTTCATAATCTGAAGTGTTTCCCATAAAAACCACCCTTGGGCTGCTTTATAGCCTCACACTTTCGATCTGATAGCAGTTTGCACAATAGTTTTTTACTGAAGTCTTTGCTAAAAGGTTACTTGACAGAAAGTTTATGATCATTCTGCAGCTGTTGCAAATGACAAATCAGATGACAGACTATGAAGCAGCCTTTAGATTATTTTATCCAAGGTTTTTTGTCTGTCAACAGGTCGATTCCCACAACAACGCTTTGAAACTATTATGTAAACTTGATGAATTACTCCTGCACGGTCTAATTTCAAGTTGAAGGTCAATCTACTTAATCAATCACTATTACATTTATGTATATTTATCTCCTAAACCTTAAAATAATATTTTTTTTATTTAAAGGGTTTATGACATGCGGTCACCATTATTTAAAAGATTTGCGGTTTTGGGGCGGTTTACGATTGTTCGTGTGTGCCGACATGCCAAAGCAAAATGTCTTCTTGACCTCACTGATGTTAAGGACAAGGGTCTTCCAAATGTTTTATGCTTGTTTTTCGTTTGTTTTAAGATAAACAAAATCATGAAAAACTCCCAAGATGCTGTATTTAAAAAAAGAATGTTGAGGACTCGTTTATCAAGTGTCTTTTTCTTTTAATTAGTCGGTAAGGAGGATATATCTAAGTCTAAGAGATAATTTTATATTCTTTGATGAATTCATGAATAGCTTTATTGGATTGAAAGTCAGGGAAGTGGAGACACCCCTCGCTGCAGCCTGTAGGGGAAGTGTGCCATCTCCCGGAAATGAGTTTCTGCATGGTGGGATGTCTGGCTAATGCATAAACTAAAGTTAACTAATTGGACGTTATTATAAAGTGTTACCAAACTAATTGTGGCTGTCAGAAATCGCCCCCACACCCTTAAGTCCCTGAAATCAAACGTTTTTTGGCCTTTAGTATGAATATGTTCGCCTTACTTTCATCTATAAGCTAGGCTACTATTAAACAATGACAAAATTAGCCTTTAGGAGATATGTTCAAAACATGCAGTTACTCATTTCCACCTGCCTTGAGGATACAGTCTATGAAAAATAGCGTTACTTACTTTTTTCTCTTTGCGGTTCTGGGCTTCCGTAGGTTTGCACGCTCACGCGCTCCTCAGTGCCTCGGTTACCACCGCAACCAGTGGACTTGTGCGCGCTTCCGTGGCCGCTTCGCAACGATGCAATAACAACTAAGTTAGCGTTTGCAATCCCTGAATACTACTAAATCGTGCAAACCGTGTAAATATCTCTATAACATATTAGTTTTGTTAAAATGCGTCGCCCAAAGTATTTCACGCCGAAAGAGGTGTCCCGTCACAACACTGTCAAAGATATATGGGTGTCGTATTTTGGCAAAGTGTACGATCTGACGCCGCTTCTGGAGGAGTTTAAAGGTAAGCAGGTAAAAAAAGAGAAGAAATTACAATTCTTGGCATTTATTAACCATTTATTCAAAGCAGTATGTCAAAAAGTCTCTCTCTCTCTCTCTCTCTCTCTCTCTCTCTCTCTCTCTCTCTCTCTCTTATATTGCAGGTGATGTGTTATTGAAGCCTATTATTGAGTGTGCAGGAAAGGACATCAGTAACTGGTTTGATCCTAAGACAAAGGACGTAAGCTACACAAAAACATTTAATAACAAAAGTTAATGAAAATTAATACACATATTGACATATTTTAATGTCATCTAGCAAAAACAAGAACTGTACAGAAAATAACTCCTACAGTCAGAGAGCACACAATAAAAATGTCTTTTCTTTAATCATTTCTTTTTTGTCACTCCATCTCAATCATCTGAATGACAAAACATTTTTATAACGGGATTATGGGACTGATATATACAGTCAAACTAAAATTTATTCGCTATAGATTAGTTAATAGAGTATGACAAGAACTCGTTACGTTATCATATCAGTTGATATTTCACTTCTTTTAGACTGTCTCCCAAATGAATTAGGTTGTTAAATTTAAGTACATTTAAGTAATTAGATAATACCAATTTAGGTCAACAAATTACCAAGCAATGTGTAAAATACTGCTAACCACTCTTTATACTTTCTGGTTCGGATTACTTGAACGGCTACAGGAGGTCCGGTTAGAACAGGATGTCTCACACCAGAGTAGTTTGGGTCTTTATTGTACAAAGGTCAGGCATGTAACCATGAATGCGACCATGTATGTGGTTCTGTAACAAACAATATACAGAATATGAATAAAATGAATTACAAATCACAGATCTACAACAGCTCTACAATTCTGGTATAAATATTATCAAGGATGTATTAAAGGGAATTAAAGAAATAAAGCAATATGATAATATACATATATTTATAACTGTCTCGATTATTTTCCCACTGTATGTCTAACTCACGTAGTGCTAACATGCCCGTACATGTTCCCCGAGACCCAATTGAGGTCCACACAACATACAAATATATGTCCCTATACTTCTAACAATACGGGAGGATAACTTGCTATTTAAGTGACAATACAAAGGCAAACATAACCAACAATATGAACACTCCGATACAATGCTGCGACAGCCTATTCAAATCTCCCTCACGGATGCATCATGCGATAAATATGCAAGTGTACTTACTATTAGCTGCACGCACACACATAATCTTTAAATCCTTGAATGACAGCACTTCGATCGAACTTAACTGCTATTTACAACTTTTATTCACTATAAACATGTCAGCACATCCTCTAGTCAGGCGATCTTGCTTATTAACTCTCCGTGCAACTTTTACGAGCAGTCCAACTCACGAACAGAGGCGGGGGAGATCGGAAGAGTCCATTTCAAAGGGGTGGCCTTTTCTACAGCCGCCCCCAAATTCACAACGTGAATTTGAACAACTAAAAGGCCATACTAAGTGTTGAGTTATCGATAAGTTACTCAGGAAGAGACGGTAGACTGATGATCTTGGTTACCGGTCTTATGTAAGTTTTGTCCTTTACTTTGATCTCAGCTGATCTGACTCGGTTGTCATTCCCTGGATAGACCTGTGTTATCTTTCCCACTGGCCACAGTGCACGAGGTAGCTGCTGATCCACAATCATAACGATTTCGCCTACCCGTAGATTGTCCTTTTCTGACATCCATTTATGTCTGGCTTGAAGACTGGGTAAGTAATTGCGAATGAATTGCCTCCAAAAGTGATCAGCTAGTAGCTGACTATATCTCCATCTCCTTCTGCTAAGGAGTTCGGTATCCTGGTATGTCACTTGTGGAAGTGAGGCGTCCCGCCGCCCCATCAACAAGATGTTGGGTGTAACGGGATCTGGGTCAGCAATATCTGAAGATGCATAGCCGATCGGTTTAGCGTTCAGTAGACCCTCTATCTCAATGAGAACAGTCCTCAACACTTCTTCAGTTACAGTCTGTGCTCCGAGGATCACTTGCAGGGCTGTTTTCAGAGATCGAATCTCTCGCTCCCAGCATCCACCAAAGTGTGGTGCACTGGGTGGATTGAATGTGAACCTAATTTGCTGGCTTGCCAGTTGAGCCTGGAGTTCAGGCTGAAGAGCTGCGAAGGCATCACGAAGTTCCTTTTCTCCACCTTTGAAATTTGTTCCTTGATCTGAAAGGATTTCGAAGGGTTTACCTCGCCGAGCAATGAAGCGACGAAGGGCCATAAGGAATGAATCACTATCCAGACTTGCAAGAAGATCAATATGCACTGCACGGACGGTCATACACTTGAAAATGATCCCCCAACGTTTCTCATTTCTGCGTCCCACCTTTATGAGATAAGGGCCGAAGCAATCTATGCCAGTTGAATAGAAAACTGGCCGGTGAATCCTCAACCTTGCTGGTGGGAGGTCAGCCATTCTTGGGGGTTGCGGTTTAGCCCGCCATTTTTGGCATTCAGTGCATTGACGCTGGTGATGTCTGACTGCTGCTCGTCCCTTTAATACCCAGTATTTCCTCCTGAGCTCTGCAAATACCCTCTCCGGTCCAGGGTGATGCAAACGATCATCGTAATCTTTAATGACCAGCTTGGTTAATGGGTGACGTGGGTCAAGAACAATAGGATGAACAGTCTCTTCTTCTAATTCGCTGATCCGTCGGAGACGACCGCCAACACGTATGAGATTGGTATCCGGGTCCAGATCAGGGGCTAGGCACAGCAGTCTACTGTTACTTGGTAAAGGTTTACCAGATTGCAGATGAGACACCTCTTCAGGAAAGGAATCTGCTTGGATCTGACGGAGGGCCTTGAGCTCAGCTTCTTTATATTCCTCTGCAGTCGCAACAGGAGGAAGGTTCTCATTGGATGGTTGCATAAGAGCCTTCAAGTAGTCTGTGAACGTGTGAAATTGCTGAGGATCTGGCAGTGGCAGAGCTGAGGTTAACAGTCCACAGAAGGTTGACCTTTTTAACTCACTGTCTTGGTTTAGGTGAGCTAATAGTGGTATCTCTGGCCATTGTTCTGCTGGTTGTCTGAGGAATACTGGACCTTTGTTCCATATGCTATCTCTGTTGAGATCAGAGGGAGACTTCCCTCTCGTTATGGCATCTGCAGGGTTGTCAACCGATGGTACATAACGCCAGATGTCAGATTCAGTTAGGTCCTGTATCTCTGCCACTCTGGTCCCCACAAAAACCTTAAAGCGGCAGGAATCTGATAAAAGCCAGGTCAGTACCGTAGTTGAGTCGGACCACAGAGTGACGTTACTGAGTGGTAATGTTAACTCGGTCTTCAGGACTTTAGCAAGCTGCGCCCCTGTAAGTGCAGCACACAGCTCTAGACGAGGAATGCTCTGTTGTTTCTTGGGGGCAACACGGGACCTAGCTGCTACAAAGGCTACCTCCACCATACCTTGAGGGCTTTCTGTTCTTAAGTATGCCACAGATCCGTAGGCCTTTTCTGAGGCATCGCAAAAGACATGAAGCTGCCTATGATTATTGGAACAGTCTAGCTCCCTACTACAATAACATCTGGGCAGAGTGATATGCTGCAGGCCTTCCAACTCGCTCTCCCAGTGTTTCCAAGAGTCTAGTAGGTCTTCTGGTAGCCGTGGGTCATCCCACTCCCTCCTTTTGTCCCACAACCTCTGTACCAACACCTTAGCTCGAGTGGTGAATGGTACAATGTAGCCAAGTGGGTCGTACTGGCGAGCAAGAATCTGATATATGCTTCGCATTGTGGGCACTTGATGGTCAGGTGTGCGTTGTTTATACGAAAGTGTGTCAGATTGACAATTCCAATGCAGACCCAGTGTTGATTCTTGAGCCTCTTCATGACCTTCACGGAGCCAGAGGATGCTGCTCTGAGACTGAATTTCCTCTGGCAGATGACTGATGACTAAAGGGTCGTTGCTAGCCCACTGTCGTAACTCAAAGCCACCAGATGCTAGAAGGCTGCAGAGTTTGTCGACCAGATTCTTGGCCATGTCACGGGAAGCAAAGCTCTGAAGACAATTATCCACATAAAATGACTTCTCCACTGAAACACGTGTGTCCTCTCCAGGCCGGCTGTGATCCATTACATGTTTCTGGAGCGAAAAGGATGCACAACACGGACTGCAAGTAGTCCCGAAAGGTAGTACCTGCCATTCATAGACATCAGGGATTCGTTCTCTTTGCATATCTCTCCAGATGTATCTCAGCAGGGGTCTGTCCTTTGGCAAGAGGCGTACCTGATGGAACATACCCCGGATGTCGCTACTTATGGCAATGGAGTGCTCCCGGAAACGCAGAAGGACTGCCAGAAGTGACGGACCAAGTGTTGGACCAGGAAGGAGGAGCTCGTTCAGGTTATGCCCTTGGTATGAGAATGAACAGTTGAAGACCACCCTTTTCTTCTCATTATGTTGAACTATGTGGTGCGGAATGTACCAGGCTTCCTCTGTTTGGTTCACCTGTTCCTGATCAAGTTTGACAACATACCCAGCTTTTACTAGCTTGGTTAGCTCCTCTTGGTATACTGCAGCCAGATCGGGTTTCCTTTCCAGTCGTTTCTCGATTGCCCTTAACTGAGGTATAACCGCCTCCTTAGGTGCATGGAGACGAGGCATGTTCTTAACACGTAGCAGAGGAGTAGCGTATCGTCGAACACCAGCAACATCCACCCTCACAGTGGTTTCCTGCAGAAGCTGAATACACTCTTTGTCTTGCCGTGACCTGGTGATCACCTTTTCGCTCTGGTAAGGTAGAACATCCATTTGCCATAATCTCTCAACGTTGGCATAAAGGTCATTGACGGGCCGCAGCGAGGTGAAGAAGCATTGATCAGAGGAAGGATGACTGCTCAACTCCTGAGTTGGACCCTGCAGTGTCCATCCCAGATGGGTTCTCACTGCTGCCGGACCACCAGGGGGCCCCAGTCTGACTGGCTGTATAGGTGTGATAAGGTGTGGGCAGTCAGAGCCAATGAGAAGCACAGGTTGTACCTTGTTTAGATGCTGCAGCGGTAACCCGGAGAGATGCTTGAACTTTCTTTGCAGCACATTGACTGGGTGAGTATGTTCTGCCAGGCTAAGTACATTGGCTGTGAAGGCATTACCGATCTTGTAGACTTTGCTGGGGTTAACAGTTGGAGACACTGTGAAACTCACTGCTGCGCCGTGAACTACCTGAGTATCTTGTCTCACTGTGCGAAGCATAAGCTCCTCAGGTTTTCCCACAAGTCCCAATCTCTCTACTGCATCATGCAAAATGATGGTCCGCTCTGATCCATCGTCCAACACTGCATAAGCTTCAATCGCTCTGTTACCATTCCGAAGTAGTACCTTTGCCACCTTAAGAAGCACTTTGCTACTGGACGTTGAGCGATCAAGATACAAAACTGCACTAGACGGAACGGTGTTCTGCTTATATGGATTGACTTGATCGTTGACTTCATGCAGTACTAGAAGGTGCTTTCTGCTACAAGTTGGACAGCAAGTCTTTAGTGTGCAGTTGGCTGCTTGATGTCCACGACCACAACGCCAGCATCGGTTTTTAGTCTTTATCCAGTCTATCTTCTGGTCCTTGTTAAGAAGCTTGAAGTTATCACAGCCATTCAAATAATGCTTGTCGTTGTCACAGTATGGACAAAAGGCCTTTCCCTTCTCCGCTCGGTCTGGATCTGGCTTGGACGTGGCTGACAACATCAGTGTGGACGGTGACTTTCCAGTCCCAAGGAGAACTGTAGTTGGTCTGCGAAACTGCTTAGGCTCTCTTCTCACCTCCCTGAGATGTGCAGAGGAATCCTGTTTTGGGTGACATGCATACTGACTAGAATCCTCCTGCACTTGAAGCTCGTATTCCAGCCAATCTGCAAAGTGTAGCAGTGTAGGAATTTCAACTCGCAGTGGGTAAGTATATCTCTTAAAACTGGATCTAAGGTCATGTGGCAGTTTACTCTGAAGACGAGATACATGTGATCCACATTCCAGCTCTACTTTACCTTTGTGACCCAACTGCTGCAACATACTGACAAGAGAGCGTACCTGGAGTCCAAACATCCTAAAGGCTCTAATATCTCCACTGCGTATGCTGGATCCATCCATCAGCTCAGAGATTCGTTGCAAGGCTAATTGATGAGGTTGACCATACATTTTAGTCAGAGCACTCATAGTGTTGGTGAAGGGAAACCTTGAATTGCTGTAAGAGTCTGCCACTAAGAGGGCCTCCTCTAGTTTCAGATGGTCTGTGAGGATTTGAAACTTAAAGTGTTCTGAGGCATCATCAGGCAGGATGTTCTCCAGAGCAATTCTCAGCCTTGAAAACTCCCTAGGGTCAGGAGACTTAAGGAAAGGTATGGTAGGTGCTGGGCCTCTGTAGGTTTTCTCGTTGGAAAATGAAGGTAATGGATGCTCCAAACTATATTCGGCATGGGCTGGTGTCTGAAAGTCCAGTGATGGAACCACATAATCAGGCTGCTCAGGTGGCGGGGAATACATGTTAGAGTTATCATACCTGCTATGGGGTGTGTAACTACACTGTGTTGTCAAAGGGATTCTCTCATTTGTAGAAGAAGAAATGTTCATGTTTCTTAAGTCCTCATTCAGCTCAGAGCTTTCTCCTAATGCAGCTGGATATGACTGTCTCTCAACAGCAAGTGGTGTCAATCTGGAGCGTGTGGCTGGTATTGGGCGGTACGACTGTGGAGTCGGCATGTTGACTACTGGAGAGTAAGAGCGTGGTAGTGGCATTGGTGTAGTGACTGACTTGGGTAAATCTCTACGCTCAGATTTCAGACTTTGAAGCTCATTACAGAGTACAGCATTCTGTTGACGCATCTCCTGTAGTGTTGTGATGATCTCAGGAAGCTGGCTGGCCTGTCGTTGCAAAGCTGCATTCTCCCTCTTAATCTCTTCAAACATAGCTGTTAACTCTGGTAACTGTTGCACTTGCCTTTGCAATATAGCATTCTCTTCTCTCAGTTTTACAGAAGTGCTGTCCCAGCGGTCAGTCAATCTCCATTCTGCACAATCTGATGCCTGGCTGACTGGTGAAGTGGATCTGGAATGATCTGTAGGATTTAGTGGTTCATCCTTCTGTACAGCTTGGTAGTTAGACGACCATGGTTGCTGTCGACGAGACCCAGGTCCACTGAGCTCATAGTCTTCGAAGTAAGCTGGAGGGCAAACTCGTCTCCGTGGTCGTGCGACAGGGGTTTCTCTTTCTGGATGAGACATAGCTGTAGCAGTCCACTCACTCCGGCTCGAAGGACCATGTAAAATACTGCTAACCACTCTTTATACTTTCTGGTTCGGATTACTTGAACGGCTACAGGAGGTCCGGTTAGAACAGGATGTCTCACACCAGAGTAGTTTGGGTCTTTATTGTACAAAGGTCAGGCATGTAACCATGAATGCGACCATGTATGTGGTTCTGTAACAAACAATATACAGAATATGAATAAAATGAATTACAAATCACAGATCTACAACAGCTCTACAATTCTGGTATAAATATTATCAAGGATGTATTAAAGGGAATTAAAGAAATAAAGCAATATGATAATATACATATATTTATAACTGTCTCGATTATTTTCCCACTGTATGTCTAACTCACGTAGTGCTAACATGCCCGTACATGTTCCCCGAGACCCAATTGAGGTCCACACAACATACAAATATATGTCCCTATACTTCTAACAATACGGGAGGATAACTTGCTATTTAAGTGACAATACAAAGGCAAACATAACCAACAATATGAACACTCCGATACAATGCTGCGACAGCCTATTCAAATCTCCCTCACGGATGCATCATGCGATAAATATGCAAGTGTACTTACTATTAGCTGCACGCACACACATAATCTTTAAATCCTTGAATGACAGCACTTCGATCGAACTTAACTGCTATTTACAACTTTTATTCACTATAAACATGTCAGCACATCCTCTAGTCAGGCGATCTTGCTTATTAACTCTCCGTGCAACTTTTACGAGCAGTCCAACTCACGAACAGAGGCGGGGGAGATCGGAAGAGTCCATTTCAAAGGGGTGGCCTTTTCTACACAATGCTTAATTTTCAGTCTGTCATGTAAAAAGGTCACATTAGCAATTAAAGAAAAAACACTTAAGCAAAACATGGTCCGGTCAAAGTGTCTGACTCATTTTTGGTCCCAAACTTTTATACATTTTACTGGTATTTCACTGTATGAATAATTTTTGGGTATAATATGTCACAGATTACTTTATTTTGCTATCCTCACTTACATAAAGGAACTATAGTGTCCTGTACACACTAGTAAAATATCAAAAAATATTTCTGGTTTCTGAATAACTTTTAGTTTGACTGTATACACACACACACACACACACACACACACACACACACACATATTATACTGCATATTGTTCTTCTCAATGTGGTGTCTTCCCTTTTCAGATTCTTACCCATGTTGACCTTATGACTGGCTGCATTAAATACTACACCCCTAGGGGGCGCTTTATACACATACCCCCTCCCTGCCCTCGCACGGACTGGGCCAATGACTTCGGCAAGCCGTGGTGGAAGGATAACCGCTATGAGGTCGGTCTGCTGTCTGCCAAAACTCGCTGGATCCGCATTATCAACACTCTGACCTCCCAGGAGCAGAGGCTGGAGGTAGGCCAGTATATGAGTATACAGTATTGAGTTACAGCCTCTTAGTTGCAACAAACACACAATGCTGACTCATCTGCAAAAATAATTTCGGGATTTTGTCCTAAAAAGTGCATATTAATTATTTAAAGAGTCCCCCTGTAGTCAACATCATATTTGATCACCAAAATCATGACGTATTTAAAAGTTTTTTCCTATGAAAATAAAAAATTTTCATGCTTTAAAATAGCTTGAATGTAACTCTACACTTGCTTCATTTTGTATCAATATGCAAATTAGCACAATGGCATGTGGAAATGTTAGTTTATTTCAAACACATTAGCCATTTTTGAACCAGAAACTGATTGGTTACAACAAGTTTGTGATGTAGAGAACCACATTTTTAAAACTGTCTTTAGTTCACTGCAGTTTTAAGGAGATAATACTGATGAATTTGCACATGGTTTGTCTTAAAGGTGCAGTGTGTGATTTTTAGCGGCATCTAGTGGTGAGGTTGTGAATTGCAACCAAGAGAATTTACGGTGGCCGACAGGAAAAGACGTCGTCGTCTGAGACAGCAGAGAGTGGCCGAGGTTTCTTCACAAAGATAAATTAAGAAATTTGGTTTATTTAATTATTCAGTAACACAATATGTTATGGCGAATATTATTGTTATTTGTTCATCATTGTGTCAGTGTTTTATATGCTGACTTTAGCTAGCTTTTCTGAAATAAGAATTACTTTCTGAACCCACACTTCCATGAAACGTGCTTGTCCATTTAGGGCTACTAGTAGAAACATGTCTGCACATTTCAATGTAGGGGACCCGCGGTGTATGTAGTATGTATTAGAAATGGCTTATCCTAAGATCATAAAAAACATAATTGTTCATTAAGTAAGGTCTTTATACACCACTGAAAACATGGTTATAAATGTATATGATATTGCATTTCTGTTAACATCCTCCTAAATATTACACAATGCACCTTTAAAGCATATTAAAAAGAGCACATATAAACAACATTTAAAACTTGATTTTTACCACAGGAATTCCTGATAAAATGCCTGTTTTACTCCACAGACCACATTCCTAATGTCATATTGCATACTTGCACTGTGTTGCAGTAAACTGAGGAGGGCAGGATTTCTTCTCTTTCTAGTTCCTCTCAATCTCCCTCCCACTCTTTGCATCTGATTGCTTTCCAGCTTGAGGGAAATGGACCTAATGTTGAGCCTGTGGCATTACAGGCGCTCTCAGACTGACTGTGCTTATTTACTTGCTTCAGTTGCAGCCAGGCTATATAAACTCTGGGTTAAACAACCATCTGCCAGTCAGTCCAGATGCTTCTTCCTCTCCTTACTGAGAGATATAAACTCAGAAGTGCAAGAAAAAAAGTCAGAATTGAATTGTGAGTGTTGATTTTCCCCCCTCTGAATTATGCAAAATAAACTGCATTCAGACTTTTTTTCAGAATTCCGAGTTTATATCTCATAATTCAGACTTTTTTCCAGAATTCCGAGTTTATATCTCACCATTCAGACTTTTTTCCAGAATTCCGAGTTTATATCTCACAATTCAGACTTTTTTTTCCAGAATTCCGAGTTTATATCTCACAATTCAAACTTTTTTTAGAATTCCAAGTTTATATCTCACAATTTAAACTTTTTTTCAGAATTCAGAGTTTATATCTCACAATTCAGACTTTTTTTTCCAGAATTCCGAGTTTATATCTCACAATTCAGACTTTTTTTTCCAGAATTCCGAGTTTATATCTCACAATTCAGACATTTTTCAGAATTTCGAGTTTATATCTCACAATTCAGACTTTTTTCCAGAATTCCGAGTTTATATCTCACAATTCAGACTTTTTTCCAGAATTCCGAGTTTATATCTCACAATTCAGACTTTTCCAGAATTCCGAGTTTATATCTCACAATTCAAACTTTTTTTCCAGAATTCCAAGTTTATATCTCACAATTCAAACTTTTTTTCAGAATTCAGAGTTTATATCTCACAATTCAGACTTTTTTTCCAGAATTCCGAGTTTATATCTCACAATTCAGACTTTTTTTTCCAGAATTCCGAGTTTATATCTCACAATTCAGACTTTTTTTTCCAGAATTCCGAGTTTATATCTCACAATTCAGACATTTTTCAGAATTTCGAGTTTATATCTCACAATTCAGACTTTTTTCCAGAATTCCGAGTTTATATCTCACAATTCAGACTTTTTTTCCAGAATTCCGAGTTTATATCTCACAATTCAGACTTTTCCAGAATTCCGAGTTTATATCTCACAATTTAGACTTTTTTTTCCAGAATTCCGAGTTTATATCTCACAATTCAGACATTTTTCAGAATTGCGAGTTTATATCTCACAATTCCGACTTTTTTCCAGAATTCCGAGTTTATATCTCACAATTCAGACTTTTTTTCAGAATTCCGAGTTTATATCTCACAATTCAGACTTATTTTCAGAATTCTGAGTTTATATCTCACAATTCAGACTTTTTTTCAGAATTCCAAGTTTATATCTCACAATTCAGACTTATTTTCAGAATTCCGAGTTTATATCTCACAATTCAGTCTTTTTTCCAGAATTCCGAGTTTATATCTCACAATTCAGTCTTTTTTCCAGAATTCCGAGTTTATATCTCACAATTCAGACTTTTTTTTCCAGAATTCTGAGTTTATATCTCACAATTCAAACTTTTTTTTCAGAATTCCGAGTTTATATCTCACCATTCAAACTTTTTTCCAGAATTCCGAGTTTATATCTCACAATTCAGACTTTTTCCAGAATTCCGAGTTTATATCTCACAATTCAGACTTTTCCAGAATTCCGAGTTTATATCTCACAATTCAGACTTTTTTCAGAATTCCAAGTTTATATCTCACAATTCAGACTTTTTTCAGAATTCCGAGTTTATATCTCACAATTCAGACTTTTCCAGAATTCCGAGTTTATATCTCACAATTCAGACTTTTTTCCAGAATTCCGAGTTTATATCTCACAATTCAGACTTTTTCCAGAATTCCGAGTTTATATCTCACAATTCAGACTTTTCCAGAATTCCGAGTTTATATCTCACAATTCAGACTTTTTTCAGAATTCCAAGTTTATATCTCACAATTCAGACTTTTTTCAGAATTCCAAGTTTATATCTCACAATTCAGACTTTTTTCCAGAATTCCGAGTTTATATCTCACAATTCAGACTTTTTTTTCCAGAATTTCGAGTTTATATCTCACAATTCAGACTTTTTTTCAGAATTCCGAGTTTATATCTCACAATTCAGACTTTTTTTCAGAATTCCGAGTTTATATCTCACAATTCAGACTTTTTTCCAGAATTCCGAGTTTATATCTCACAATTCAGACATTCTTCAGAATTCCAAGTTTATATCTCATAATTCCGACTTTTTTCAGAATTCCGAGTTTATATCTCACAATTCAGACTTTTTTCAAGAATTCCGAGTTTATATCTCACAATTCATTTTTTTTAAGAATTCCGAGTTTATATCTCACAATTCAGACTTTTTTTCCTGAGTTTATACATTACAATTCATACTTTTTTTTTCAGAATTCCGATTTTATATCTCACAATTCAGACTTTTTAGAAATTTTTATAGTTCCGAGTTTATATAACCTCAGAATGATGAGATATAAACTCGGAATTCTGAAAAAAAAAGTGAATTGTGAGATATAAACTCGGATGTGCAAGAAAAAAGTCCGTAATTCAATTCACATTTATTTGTATAAACTTTTTTCCAAGTTTAGATATTAAAGAGCCCCTATCATAGCATTTGAAATTTTCTATTTTTGTTTTAGGAGTTCCCAAAAACAGTTTAACGTGCATGGAAGGATAAAAAGCACTTTATTTGTCTTATAATATGCATTTATTTTTAACTGATTTGATCAACGACTCCCAAATGATTGGTTCGACGATTCATTTTCCCAAACACCTACTTTGAGTGACGCGGATCTGCGGCGATTGGTCAAATGACCCAGTCAGTTGTTATTGTTAAACCGTAGGCAGAGACTGTCGGACAATGGAACGCCCATAACCAGGATTATAGCTCGTCAAGTGTTGAAAATTGTATATAGTGTTTGAACAAACGTGTCAGAAAAAGTGCACTTCATCATCAGATCATTCTTTTAAGCAGTTGTTTTCTATGCAGGTGTGTTCAGAGGAGACCTTGGATGAGATTCTACAGCAATACCTGCGCTACAATTCCCATGCGTCAAGCTACACCTGGAAACACAATGGTGTGAATTTGGACATGAGCAAGACCCTGAGTGAAAACGGCATCCCTGAAGAGGACGAGTTTTACTGCGGAAGCCCAGACTGTAACCTCTTCTCTCCATCCATATGCCTGTATTTTAACGACGACCTCACTGAACTCTAAAGACGTTCGCATTAATATGAACAATGGTATATAATTCATTAGAATATTGTATCCACTGCTAGCAAATTTATAGGCATCTGAGCAAGAACACCACATCAACTATTCATGCGTTCAGTGCTTTATCGATTTCTGTCTATGGTTATCTTATTGCAGCTTTCTGGGCTTCATCCAATCAAACGCTGTGCTACAGAATAAAAAAGATGAATGTCAGCCTACATAATAAACCCCTGAACCATAAAGTCTGGTGGTTGCCATGGTAATTGCTCGGAGGAAATGCAGCAGCTACTGTATTGTAGTTCACAGCGGGCTCACAACCCTAATTAAGTAGCATTATATATGTATGCATGTACACAGAATTGATTTTCATGCTACCAACATATCAATGAAATCACTACTTTATGAGACTCGTTTTTGTGATGCAGCAAATGTGCGTTTTTTAAGCAAGCAGTTTCATTTGCTACTTGTCTTTGTGCACAAGAAAGAACATCTAGAGCAGTGGTTTTCAACCAGGGGATCCAGGGCCTAAAGATGTGTTAAAATGATTTAAAATAAGACAACATATACTTTATAATAAGCTGAAAAGCTAAAGTTCAAGATGTGAGCTGAGGTCATATTTCTTATTTTAATTAATTCCCCCAAAAAGTCGTCATTTTTTACTAAAGAACTGGGGTTCCCACAGTCTTAGAAAACCTGGATATTTAAGGAATTTTGAAAGTGTGATTTGTAGACCTGGAAAAGTCATGCAAATTAGTCAAATCTTAAAAAGTTGTGAACATTTCTATAACAGATATACATTTTACTAGTTATTGTCAAGCTGTAAAATATTTTAATGTCTAGAAATTGCAATTTGTGAGAAAAATAATAAAAAAAAACTATTCACAAATGACTATTTAAAAACAATTCAAAAAAACGTAATGTATATTCATTAATAATAAAATGTAAACATTGTGATTTAAACTGCTTACGCAAGTGTATTTAAATTATAATTATTTTATTTAATGTAATTATAATATTAAATGTAGATGTTAGAAATATAATTTCAACTATTTATATAAACATTTATTATAAAATGAATTATATTGGCACTAGTTTCAATATATATATATATATATATATATATATATATATATATATATATATATATATATATTTTTAATGTGCAGCTTATATATATATATATATATATATATACAGCAGAAATATCTTGGGGGCGTCAAATATTGTCTTTGACAATAGTGTTAGAAGGGATGAGAACTGCTGATCTAGAATGTGAAACTATATATATATATATATATATATATATACACGAACTGCAAGTTTAATCAAAGAAGGTATTTTAAGTAGAAAAAATGTGCATAAGCTGGTCTGGATTGCATGGAAACTTGTGGCATGCATCCTTGAAAAGTGTCAGAGTTTAGAATGCAATATGTGTATTTGCAAACTATTCGTGTAAATCAGCAGCTAAACATGTGGAATGATCTATCTATTCTATGGCATTTCCATTTGCTAATAATTAATCTATCTTTTGCAGCTCTGGTAACTTGCTTTGTTTTGTCCTCCCCTCAAATAGTTAATTTTTAAGCAATGCAACATGATGTAAGTGTGGGCATGGCTGCGGCAGCGCTCCCCCTCGAGCCAACCTCACATCAGCCCTTTCGCTCCAGCTCTTTTTATTTTTTCCTTTTTCTTTTGTGGATTTGTTTTTACAAAGGTGGGGGCTTTAAAGAATATTGAGGTGGCCATGTTTGTTAGATTCGTGTTGCTCTCGGCAGTGCGCGCGTGCGTTATTACGCACTTGCAGAGTTACACACACCAGGCAAGTCTGAAGCAGAGAGAGAGAAAGATCACACAATAAAAATGAACTGAAATACAAGTTGCAGTCAGCTATACCCCCCCCCCCCCCCCTCCAGTTATTTTTAAGAAGGGAGGGGAGACAGGAGAGAAAGAGAGAGAAAGAAAAAAGGAGGAGGAGGAGGGGGGGCGTTCTGAAATAATATAGTCAGCCATTTTTATGTAAGGGGATTTTTCTTATTGGGGGGGAGGTGGGGTGGGGGGGTTGTTAAAAAATAAATATAAGGGCGGCCATCTTTGTTTCTCTGCCTTGTAGTGTAAAATATTCCAAAACGCCCCCCACTTTTTGTGTGTCCATTTGAATATTAAATAAATATCATAATTCGGACGGAATACACTTTTGGATCTCGCGGAACGGGGTCACCAGCGGGAATATAATGTCCTCTCTTCTCCGTTCTTGTGAGGAAGATGAGGGCACGGCGGTTAATTCCGAGGGAGGAGATTTTGATGAAGAAGAAGAAGACGACGGAGACCTGGACGAGAACGCAAGCGACATAAACTCGCCGGCGGCGCCTCGAGAAACTGCAGCAAGAGCCGCGCCAGGTACCGTACAGTCCGCGCGCGCGGGGCACGAAAACACATCGAAACAAACGCGAATCACCCTCAAACTGCGACATCTGCGCGACTGCATGCTTCATCATGGATGCTCTGAGGCTGTTAGGAATTGTGCATGCTTTATTTATCCGCGTGCATTTCGGCAAAGAGTTGCATAGAGTTTGGTTAAAGTTGACCGATCCCCCCTCTCTCTGTCCCGTCTGTGTCATTCATCAGGTCTTGTCATATGATGGTGCTTTTTCATCTCCCGCGGCGATCTGACAAAGGATCATTAAGCTGCCATTCTCGACCATTTGTTGTTTTGTTTGTACCCCGAAGGTTGCGGATTTTTACATGAGCAGATACAGAATAACAAGCCAATGCATTGATCTAAATGCGGGTCAGAGACTAACTGTTACCGCTTTGATTGTGACAATGTAAATAAACTTGACCCGACCCACTGCCGCCTCTTTCAGAGATCTGCTTTGCTTTCACTTTGCAAAATGTCATGACAGTTTGTCCTCTGTCATCATCCCTCAGGCTGTTTGAGTGTGACCATGTCAATAAACCGCTATATTACAGCGTGTATGATGACATCAACAGAGATAGACAGTGATGAGTCAAAAGCTCCACTATTCAGTCGATTAATCTTATACTATCTTAAATAATGACTGGTATAGGAATACTATTTTTCTTTAAAATAACTTGTTTAGTTAATTCTAACTTTTATATGTGGGGCCTCGTGTAAGTGTGTCTCTCGCGCATTCCCACGGTGCGCGTGAGTGAGTGAGTCAGTCAGCAGCAGCACGCGCGTCCTGTCTCGCCCCCGCGACCTTCATGTGCGGTTCATCTGGTGGTCTCTCACTCCAGGTGCAGGAGTTCACGAAGAGGGGAGCATCAGCTCAGCTCACGGCCTTTCAATCCCCGGGCCTCGAGTGTGTGTTTCTGCCGCCTCTGGCTGGGGGTAAGGGCTCTGCCCGCGCGCGCGCGCCCCAGCAACAAAGACACTATTAAACCTAACTCATTTATCGCAGCGCAATGGCGATACTTCTACGCTATCTGCTGTTAGCCAGACATGATATGATGATACGGTGCTACATTTACTAAAACAAGCTGTATAATGCAGTGTAAAACTAAAAAGTGAGTTGGTGTAACGTTACTTTTTAACGTAAGTAGTCTACCCTTAAAAAAATTTCCTTTGTTGATGTAGCCTAAACTATGTCGTCAGGTAGGCACGTTAAATTATTTTGAGCTTGGTAATATTATGTCCAAAATGTTTTTGAATTTAAATAGGCTAAGCTTTAAATGAAAGAACAGACAATGTTTTTACATGGCTGCTGTAAATTGTCACATGACTGCAGCTGTTTAACTCCACTTTGCCCCTTCTGCGTGTAAAAGTACCTTTTATGGAAGCATAATAGAGGGACCTTATTTGGAATATAACATTAACCACTTTTGATGTTACCTAATGAAGCACATTTTCGGTTTACTGACAACACAAACACATCCTGAGAGAGTTTTGAGTTTGATCGTTGTGGTCAAGTGACAGGTTGTGTTATTTTGATGAAATATTATGAGGGCTCATAAATAAAAAAAATTATGTGCATGGATAAATCTGTTAAAATAAGTACTGTGTATTCCATAAAAAAACAAGAATTGTCAATTTTGATTTCATGGTGGCTTTAGAGTAATTTATTCTGCTCATGCAGTGACCTGAAATTTTCATCTTATGGAGAGTGCGGCATACAATATTTATCATCATCTTAAAATTCACTCTGTAAATAGCTTTCCATGCGAGCTGGCTGTCATAATTAGGTCATGTAGATAATTATGTTTGTGAGATTAATTCATTAAATACTACAGCTTAGTTCAAGTCATAAGTGGAATGACTTATTTCCTATGTGACAGTCTCGGTCTCTGCGCCGCTCGTGTTGTTCAATAATTGAAGTGGGAAATGATTTGAAGGCTACCTCAGAGGGTTTGCAAAGAATTATGGTCACTTTAATTTCATCAGTCCTCCTATGTTCCCTCATTTCCCTGCGTCTCTCTCTCGCTTAGATGATGGAGACGACATTGGCGAGACGTCAGACAGGGACAACCTGGGGAAAAAGAAACGAGGCCCTAAGAAAAAGAAAGAGACGAAGAAGAAAGACAAGGAGGGGAAGATGACCAAAGTGCGCAAGCGCAAAAAAATAGTATGTGGTTGATGTGTTTTTCTGTCTTCATGTTCAAATGCATTTTTCATTAAACCTTAGTCTGCAAGGCATCAATTGATTTATAATCAAATTATAAATTTAAGGCAAATTACATGATATGCTGATTAATTAGCCCTTATGAACCCTATAATATATCATATATAGTATATCAATATATATACATTTATTTATAAATCTCTGAAAAAGCCCCTTGAATGGAGATAATGCAAAGTGGCGGATGAGAGAATCATTTAAAGGTACACTATGTAACTTTTTGTCCCTTTCGCGGACAGTTAAAAAACAAAACTGAATCAGAATATTTAGATATTTTAACTAGCCGTTTTATAAAGTGTATTAAATGAATGCAGTATATTGACAGCTCCAATGATGTATGTTCTTAAGGTTGATCTTACTTTCTCTGCCTCTTTCAGGACAGTGACATAGAGAGAGACTCCGAACCGGACTATGCCATGAATTCTGACAGTGCTGCCAGCGATTACGGAGGGGAGAAGAAAAAGAAGAAGAAACACAAGGATAAAAAAGAGAAGAAAACCAAGAAAAAGAAGAAAGAGGATGAAGACAGCACACATGAAGAGGCCGCAAAGGTTATCCATTGGCGCTCTGTCTTTTCTTGCTCTGCATGCTTATCTTTGGGTCGCATGTTATCTTTGCTGTTACAGGTTTTGTTTTTCCTTATTCTCCTCTGTATCCAAACATAATCCGCTCATTATAAAATTTAAAATTGGATGAGTTTACTCGACTAAGAGAATGAAAGCTGAAAAAAGTAAACGTACTTGTTTGGCTCAAGTAAAATTGAGTAGTAATGGAATTTGTTTTTCTGTGTACGTACTTTATCTATAAATTAAAGGGATAGTTCACTTTAAAATGTATTTTTGATATGTTTTAGCTTAGCTCAAGGGCATCCAAGATGTAGGTGTCTTTGTTTCCGCAGTATTTTCAATTTTGATATTTTTAGGTCAAACCGTTCTTGTCTGTCAGTCATATAATGGAGGTCTATGGTCACCACCTACCCTTCACTGTGAAGATCTAAACATATTTAGATATACCGGAAATTGCAATGGAAGACGATTTAGATATATATCAACAGACAACGTTGATTTTTTTTTTTGCAACCGCGCAAGAGATCACTTCCGACGCTTTCTGGTGCTTGCGCAGACCAAAGCGCCCGCGCCTTCAGATCACTTGGACGTGGCTGTGGTTACAAGAGGTAAAAACGATATAAATACTGTTCGTTTTCGCACACAAACCGCTCGTTTCGTGTCTTAGGCCATCAATGTGTACTTACATTTACGAGTCATTAAATCATGTTTTAATTTGGACTTCTCTGTGCATGCCCTTTGAGGTGGTGACCATAGACCTCCATTATATGACTGACAGACAAGAACGGTTTGACCTAAAAATATAAAAATTTAAAATACTGCGGAAACAAAGACATTTTGGATGCCCTTGAGGTAAGATAAAACATATCAAAGTGAACTATCCCTTTAAGTCTTAATGAACTTAAAGGGGTCATGGCATGAAAAATCTAATTTCCTTTGATCTTTTGACATATAATAGGTCTGTATACCGTTAAAACATCCTGCAAGTTTCTTAACTTAAAACCTCCTCATCATTATAAACAAAGCACTTATTTAATGTAGAAAACAGCTCATTTTGATATTGCGGGATCTGTGACGTCACACGGGCAAATACATTTGCATATGACTGCCTCCAGAGCAAGACATCGAGGAATAGTTCATCATCTGCTCATAGGCTCCGCTTACTGGCGTTCGGTCGCTTAATGGCTGACTGGATGTGAGCGTCACGTTAAAAACATAAAACCCATTATAATCCCTGACGCTGTCTACACTGATACAGTTTACAGATGTGTGTTCAGTTTCTGACGAACTCCACACACTTGAGTCTGTTGACAACTTGACTAATGGACGAAGAACTTTCGCTTTGTACTTTAACCAGTTTAAACCGCTTGTTTGTGTCTCTGTAGAGACTTAAGAAGGATCCCAGTGTCAGAAACAAGTGGTTGAATTATTTTAATGATCACGTCAGAGGATTATATGTTTGTTCGGAGCATTTTATTTAGTAAACGAGGCTCAGAGGCTAGTAATTTTATAATGCTTTGTCTGTAAATGACGGTTTTATATGGATAATGTTTTCAAAACACTTACTCATGTGCAATAGCAAGTGGGCGTTGATACGGTGCAGTGACGTTAGCCAATCATAACATTGGCCGTTTACTGACGAGCCTTAAAGGAGCCGCGCCTTAAAAACTGATCATTCCAGACAGAGGCTCAAAATGAGGGTTAAACATAATATATATAGTTTATTTATTTTGCAAAATAAACTTTATTAACATTATAAGTGAAAGTCAAGTAACATTAAAAAAAAAAAAAAAATCCACGCCATGACCCCTTTAATAAAGTAAAGTTACCTAGTTGCAAGAACACTTTAATCCAGATCTAGGATTAAAGTATCATATTTTACATAATTATTCAAAATTTTTTGCATTTGTATAGAGAGAACTTGAAATTGAAAACTAGAACTTGAAAAGTTCACCAGAGGAAAACTAATCATCTTAACACTGATTTCCTACAAAACACAAACACCAACTACTACAAAACAACAGAGGTCAAAAGAATTCAAACCCATGATAAATTCCCTTGATTTTACCAAGTTGAACATTAGATAGCGGTTATATCGGCATATGAATGGCTTTCATCTGCAGAGCTGGTGTTAGTGCTGTATATTTAAGAAATTTGCCTCAATATAAGGTGTTTGCAACTTCACACATTCACAAAAACTTAGGCCGTGTGTCCACCAAAGCGTTTTTAGCCAGCTGAAAACGCTAGACGCTCTGCTGAAGACGCCGTGCTTTGGGCGCTTGAGAGCGTTTTGGCAGCGCACCGCTTTTTCCGTTGAGACGTTTCGTTGCTATGATACAGAATATCCGCAGCAGTTTGAATGTTGTGACAGTTGGTCGGTGTGGTATTAGTCCCGCCCCTCCTCCACTGTGATTGGACGGCTGGGTAAAAAGTGACAGTGATGAGCGCTGCGTTTTATCCAAAGTTGAACATTTTTCAACTCTCGGCGACCAGTAAAAAACGCCGGCCGCTCAGTTTGAAAAAAGACGCTCAGCGACTCGTCACGCTCATGGCGTTTAAAAAACGCATCACTCTCATTGAAAACAATTGAAAACGTACGCAAGGCGCGTATCCACCAAAGCGTTTTTAGCCAGCTGAAAACGCTAGACGCTCTGCTGAAGACGCCGTGCTTTGGCCGCTTGAGAGTGGCGTTTTTTCCGTTGAGACGTTTCGTTGCTATGATACAGAATATCCGCAGCACAGTTTGAATGTTGTGACAGTTGGTCGGTGTGGTTTAGTCCCGCCCCTCCTCCACTGTGATTGGACGGCTGGGTAAAAAGTGACAGTGATGAGCGCTGCGTTTTATCCAAAGTTGAACATTTTTCAACTCTCGGCGACCAGTAAAAAACGCCGGCCGCTCGGCGCTTCAGCGTGAAAAAAGACGCTCAGCGACTCGTCACGCTCATGGCGTTTAAAAAACGCATCACTCTCATTGAAAACAATTGAAAACATACGCAAGGCACGTATCCACCAAAGCGTTTTTAGCCAGCTGAAAACGCTAGACGCTCTGCTGAAGACGCCGTGCTTTGGCCGCTTGAGAGTGGCGTTTTTTCCATTGAGACGTTTCGTTGCTATGATACAGAATATCCGCAGCACAGTTTGAATGTTGTGACAGTTGGTCGGTGTGGTTTAGTCCCGCCCCTCCTCCACTGTGATTGGACGGCTGGGTAAAAAGTGACAGTGATGAGCGCTGCGTTTTATCCAAAGTTGAACATTTTTCAACTCTCGGCGACCAGTAAAAAACGCCGGGCGCTCGGCGCTTCAGCGTGAATAAAACACTCAGCGCCTCGGTACGCTCATGGCATTTAAAAAACGCGGCGCTCCCATTGAAAACAATTGAAAACATACGGCAGGCGCGTGGAAAAACGCTTTGGTGGACACACAGCCTTATGCAAGCACATCATCAGAGGTCATTCTCGCACTTGCATCCAGAAATTATGAAAGAATGACATGCACAAACTGTGACATGTGTTTCTAACTGTTGCATGGCCACGGTACACACATAATTACTGATCCAGCTAGTCCAGATGTTTCCAGATGTTTATTACCCATCCACACTGCAACAGCCATATGATGAAGCCTCTCTTCCAGCCGGTGGAGATGAAAACATCAGCCCAGCTGGCTAGAGAGTGGGGGCTTGAAGATGTCGATCACACATTCACTGAAGAAGATTACCGCACGCTAACCAACTACAAGGCCTTCAGCCAGTTCATGAGGTACTGACTTGAACCAGCGCTTTCACACATTGCAGTTCCTCTGCAGCAACATTTCTGTATTAAACATATTATATCGTCTGCAGACCCATGATTGCTAAGAAGAACCCTAAAATCCCCATGTCCAAGATGATGACCATTCTGGGGGCCAAATGGCGTGAGTTCAGCTCCAATAATCCGTTCAAAGGCTCGGCCGCAGCCGTCGCTGCCGTAGCCGCCGCCGCCGCGTTAGCCGTTGCTGAGCAGGTCTCGGCAGCATCAGCCTCACCTGAACCCCCACCGCAGCCACCACCACTTCGCAAGGCCAAGACCAAAGAGGGCAAAGGTAAGGGCTTTATTGGTTTCAGTACAGGTTTTGGTAATGTAAACACACAGCATTAAACATTTCTGGTTTGGAGGATTGATAGCAATGTCTTAAAAATTATAAAACGACTATTTAACGTTCATCGTCATCTCAGCAGCCACTTAAAGTGCCCCTATTATGCTAATTTAAAGGGATAGTTCACTTTGAAATTAATTTTTGGTATGTTTTAGCTTACCTCAAGGGCAACCAAGATGTAGGTGTCTTTGTTTCCACAGTATTTTCAATTTTGACATTTTTCAGTCAAACCGTTGTTGTCTGTCAGTCATATAATGGAGGTCTATGGTCACCACCTCAAAGAGCATGCACAGAGAAGTCAAAATTGAACATGATTTAATGACTCGTAAATGTATGTACACATTGATGGCCTAAGACACGAAACGAAACGTTTTTTTGTGAGAAAACGAACAGTATTTATATCGTTTTTACCTCGTGTAATCCAAGTGATCTGAATCAGTTGTGCAATGTCCAACTGAACCGAACTGAATCAGTTCAATGTTACGCCGGAAGTGATCGCTTGCGTGTGACGTCACTCAATATTTACACAGGGATTTCGGAAGTTTTACCTTTTACTAAACATGTTTAGATATACCGAAATCGTCTTCCATTGCGGTTTCCCGTATATCTAAATATGTTTAGTGAAAGGTAAAACTTCCGAAATCTCTGTATAAACAAAAAGTGACGTAGGCGCGCTAGTGATCACTTCCGGCGTATGCGCAGATCGAAGCACCCGTGCCGTCAGATCATTTTGTCATGTCTGTGGTTACAAGAGGTAAAAACGATTTAAATACTGTTCGTTTTCTCACACAAACCGCTCGTTTCGTGTCTTAGGCCATCAGTGTGTACTTACATTTACGAGTCATTAAATCATGTTTAATTTTGACTTCTCTGTACATGCTCTTTGAGGTGGTGACCATAGACCTCCATTATATGACTGACAGACAACAACGGTTTGACTGAAAAATGTCAAAATTGAAAATACTGTGGAAACAAAGACACCTACATCTTGGATGCCCTTGAGGTAAGATAAAACATACCAAAAATTAATTTCAAAGTGAACTATCCTTTTAAAGTGCCCCTAATATTCTAATTTAAAGGTTCCTAATTTTGTTATAGAGGTCTCCTACAATTGATTTTCATGCATTCAAGGTAAAAAAAACCGTTTAATTTTCTCATTGCACATCTCCTCATTTCTCAAAGATTCAGTTTTTCTAAACCCGTCCTTTCTGAAAGCCTGATTGGTCAGACAGTCCAGTCTGTTGTGATTGGTTGACCGCTTACTGCGCGTGTTGGAAACCAAACATCCATTACCATATCTGAATTTCAGCTCTGAAGGTTTCCATAGCACTTGTATTCATAGGAACAGTAACGATGGTGTCAGTTTTTCCGAATCAATTGTTGAAAACAGCGTCTTCTCGACTTGAACAACACGAGCCAAACTCTTCCAGTCTCAGCTACAACTACAGTGTTAAAGGGTCAAAGTAGACATTGTTCACGGACAGCCAATGAACACCATAGACTGGCATTATGCAAATGTGTCACATTGTTACGTAGGTTTGTAACAGGAAGTGAGACTGGAATTACTGACGACTCATTTTATCAGTTCAGAATCAATTATTTTAGGAGACGATAACTTTTATTTTTCGTGCACTTTGATCTTTAAAACTTTGCAGGCCTTTTACGCTCACAAACATCTATATTACACACTGCATGAAAGGTAATATTCAAAAAAGCATAGAGGCACTTATAAAACACTAATTTAATATTTAACATTTAATTGAATTGCAGATTTTATAGCAAATTAATATTACTCTTTTATACTGCACCTTATAAAAATACATATTTTTTTTGTTTTTTAGCGTATTCTTTTTTTTTTATCCAGACAAAATGCTATCTAATTTGAAATATTGCCCATTGATTGGTTATCGGCAGGCCCTGGCTACAAGAAACGCAGTAAGAGTCCTCGTGTCTCAGACAAGAAGAAGCCAAAACCCAAGAAAATGGCCCCTCTGCGCATTAAACTGGGACCACTTGGTAACAAGAGGAAGAAGAGCAGTTCGGTGAGAGTTTGTGTGCCATGCATATCCCCGTGAATGTCAAGTCAAGTCACATTTATTTATATAGCGCTTTTCACAATACAGATTGTATCAAAGCAGCTTCACAGTGATAACATGAAAGTAGTACAACACAGATCAATAATATTGTTAAATATTAAATATTAAATAACCCCAACTAAGCAAGCCAAAAGCAAGGAACCAAAACTCCATCAGATTGGATGGAGAAAAAACCTTGGGAGAACCCAGGCTCAGTCGGGGGCCAGTTCTCCTCTGGCTTACATTCATATTGTTTATATATAAATATTAAATATAAATATTGTTTATGTATAAAACGGCGCCATAACATATCGCAGGCGTTGAGTGAGAATGTGTGTTGGGTGCAGTGCTTGTTTTTGATTGTGTGTGTAATGCAGAGTGAGGAGGTGGATGAGGACGACTCTGAGCAGGAGAACTCCAGCGTTCATAGCTCTTCGGTCCGATCTGACAGCTCGGGAAGGGTCAAGAAGAACAAAAGGGGTCGTCCGGCGAAGAAGAAGAAAAAGGGTGAGTCTCTTCTCCAAACCCCCCCATCTTTGTATTGGATCTGTCTTTAAAAACAATGCACCTGTTTAACTCTCTGAATTAATAAATAAATGAAAAAGAAAAAAATCCTTATGTTTTGTTGTTGCTTTTCATACAAATTATAATCATTCCTCATCCTTGTGCCCCAAAATTATTACAAATATTGCACTGCAATTAAAGATTTTGCTGTATGTTGCAGTATGTAAATTTATCCACGTAGCACAGTACTAGAAGTTCACTTTTAAAAAAAACTTTTGCTGATAATTTACTCACCCTCATGTTATTCAAGATATCCACGTCTTTCTTTCTTCAGTCGAAAAGAAATTAAGGTTTTTGATGAAAACATTCCAGGATTTTTCTCCATATAATGGACTTCAATGGGAACCAAACGGTTCAAGGTCCAAATGAGAGTTTCAGTGCAGCTTCAAAGGGCTTTAAACGACACCAGACGATGAATACGGGTCTTATCTAGGACCCTTCGAGTCATGACTCGAAAAAATTTTGATCAACGGGTTTGAACAGGAGAGTCACGAACGTGCATCACAGAACAGAGCAAGGTGAGTATTTGTGCTTATAAAACTTAAACTTTTTAATTTTAATTTTGAAATGACTGCTCGTTTCGCTTGATAAGACCCTTATTCATCGTCTGGAATCGTTTAAAGCCCTTTGAAGCTGCACTAAAACTCTCTTTTGGACCTTGAACCGTTTGGTCCCCATTGAAGTCCATTATATGGAGAAAATCCTGGAATCAAAAACCTTAATTTCTTTTCGACTGAATAAAGAAAGTCATGGACATCTTGGATGATATGGGGGTGAGTAAATTATCAGCAAAAGTTTTTTTTAAAAGTGAACTACTCCTTTAAAGTTATTCACACGTTAGATAAAGAAATATGCGTGAATGAAAAAAATAAACGGGGACGTGCATGAGAAAAAGTGGGTACTCATGCTGACTGACGCATGATATATAACTAGGATTGTGAAATAAAATTTGTTATATCATGAAATAAGATTTTCATCATATCGCACTCCCCTCCCCCCAGTCTCAATATACTGTAGGTCTCTTAGTTCATTACCATAGAATTGTGGGTAAGTAAACAATGATAATCACCCATTGTGGTTTGGATGAGACACCCCTCGCTGCAGCCTGTAGCACGATGACGTAGCTGGATGGTCCAATACGTAGTGGATGGATGTGTGTTTTGGTGACGTCATTTACGCATGCGCAGTGCCGATCTCTGATTATAATTCGAATGCATTGGTTTTAAGTGATATGTAAGCTCAATATTGTACTGAGATGATGTTCAAACTGTGTAGTATAATACTGTTAAATAATTATAAGTAATTATGAATAAGTAAGGAAAATGCTAAAATAATAACAGCATGGGGAAAATAAATCTTGTAAACTCGCATTTATGTTATACATTCAGAATTGCGAGAAAAAAGGTCAGAATTCTGACTTTATAGCACACAATTGCGACTTTATTTTACGCAATTCTGTCTTTATAACAAGCGATTGAGGCTTTATTTCACCTAGGCTAATTATTTCTCTATAACATGCGATTAAGGTTTTATTTTACCTAATTCTGTCCTTATAACATGCGATTGAGGCTTTATTTCACCTAATTCTGTCTTTATAACATGCGATTGAGGCTTTATTTCACGCATGTCTTTATAACATGCGATGGCTTAGGCTATTTCAAGCAATTATGTCTTTTATAACATGCGATTGAGGCTTTATTTCACCCAATTCTGTCTTTAGCATGCGATTGAGGCTTTATTTCACCTAATTCTGTCTTTATAACATATGCGATTGAGGCTTTATTTCAAGCAATTATGTCTTTATGACATGCGATTGAGGCTTTATTTCAAGCAATTATGTCTTTATAACATGCGATTGGCTTTATTTCACGCAATTCTGACTTTATATCTCACAATTCTGAGAAATAAAGTCTGCGAAAAGTATACTCGCAATTGTAAGGAAAAAGTCGCAATTATTTTAAAAAAAAGTTTTATTCTGAAAGCTCTGAAAATAAGAGCTTCGCTCGTTAGGCCTACCATATTTAAATTCTTGGAAGATCAACGATTGTTCACCAACTCTCTACACTAACTAGGCCTATGAATTCTTAATGTGCATGTGCCATCAGCGTTTATCACAGGATCGCGTTTAAAGTCTGTTTAGAGAGAACGGTGTCATCCAATTTAATAACAAATTATCATTTCGACAGAATCAAAACTAACTAGCTGTAAAATAACATTATTCATGAACCGCTATAAAGCAAAAACAATCTGTTACATTAAATTAAAGCTGCTTTGAAACAATCTAAATTGTTAAAAGCGATATATAAATCAAGATGACTTGACTAGTGCGCATGCGCGCGTTACAGGGTCCAACACGTATTGGACCGTCCAGCTACGTCATCGTGCTACAGACTGCAGCGAGGACCTCTTGGTTTGGATTCACACCGATAATGGCTAAAAATTGAAAGTAGACATTATGCTTGCTTATGCTCGTATCGCTCTCTTTCTTTCTCAGTGCTGGGTGATGAGGATGGCGATGGCTATGAGACTGATCATCAGGACTACTGCGAGGTGTGTCAGCAGGGGGGAGAGATCATCCTGTGTGATACCTGTCCTCGAGCGTACCACCTGGTGTGCCTCGAGCCTGAGCTGGAGAAAGCGCCCGAGGGCAAGTGGAGCTGCCCTCACTGTGTGAGTCACATCAACCCTAGTCTCGCGTAGCCAGACCTTCAGACTGACGGCTGAAGGTCTGGAATTCATAGCAGCTTTCTTTGGTCAAGGCCCGCCCATAAGGCCGTTAGACCGACATGTCAAACAACCAATTACAGTTCGTTTCGTTCAGCGTCATGTTTCGGGGCGTGGAAATGTCCCCACAACAACAGACCGGTGTGCAACAAGTCAGTCAGCAGTCACCGGAGGCGCTAACAACGCTCCGTGTTATTAAATTCACCCACGAACTCGCTCATGTCCATCTTATGTCCGCTTTGTCACACGAATGTAAGTTACGTCCCCGCCCCAGTGCGCTCACGCCTACTAAATAAACGCCTCACCTCCGGTGTTCTGTCGATTTGTCCTACCTTGTCAGATTTTCCTACCGTAGCGCAAAATTATAGCCATATCTATCCTACCTCGTCGTAAAATCCTACTGAGCGTTTCTGCTTCGCGTCTGTGACTAAGTTACATAAAATATTTCTGTGTAACTTTGCCGAATTTTCTTATTAGGCCATGTTACGGTGATTTTACAGTGCAAAGTAACGTTACCTCTTCAGATTGTCCTATGAAATTAACGATAGGATGATTTTACGTTGCAAAATACCTCATCAGATTGTGCTACCAGTATGAAATAAACGAGTAGTATGATTTTACAGTGCAAAATGCCTCATCAGATTGTCCTACCAGTATGAAATAAACGAGTAGAATGATTTTACGTTAATGTTTTTATGAAAAAAATGCTAATATGAATTTGCTTTGTATGAATGTGAGAGTATTAAAATATTATGGGCGTGTTGTTCAGCGTGACAAAAAATGACGTATTATTGATGTGCGCATGCGCAGTAAGCCTTGGTAGGACAATCTGACGGGTAGGATGGAATGTCAGAACACCGGCGCCGCGCACTCGCTACATTCCCTTTAGCACATCTAGTGGATGCATAACGCAAACCCAGTCAAACGTTTGACTCTGCAGTATCTTATGTGCCTTATAATCCAGTGTGCGCGACCTATATATGAATACTGAATCGGCCAGCTGCGATGTCAGCGTCTGTCTCATGTTTGTCCACAAACGCAGCTGATATACCCTTCGCAATTAAGTACTTCACTTGATCTTCCATAATAGATTGGAGGGGACATACAACTACGTTTAGCTGATCTTGAGAAATGCTCATTGTCACTCACATAGGCCACTCATATAAACACAACAGTTTTTCTTCCGCAATCACATCTGCGCTTTGTTTCCCGGCGGACCGAAAATAAACGCGACACTGACGCCCCCCGGAAATCCGATAAAATTCAACCAATCAGATGACGACTTCGACATTCCTGAAGTGTTTCCAGTTAAGTGTACCATATGCATCAGACGTTTAGCCAACGTTCCGTGGGCGTGACGTCTGAGGCTGAGACTACATCAACCCAAACCTACAGAATCAAACATCCATTTTAAACTGAAGGACATCGTCTGATATATCTCCCACATTTCTATAAGAGCAGATCATCAACAAGCCTTCATCATATACAGTATGATTAGTTTGTTATTCCTCTCTGTAGTACACTACAAATACATTTACTTATGTACTTAATATAAATCCCCTACAATTGTACTTTTGGTATCCTAATTTTGTACTAAATGCACTTTATCCAAAAATAGTGCTGAGGTTCAACTAAAGAAATATTCGATGGTGCTAAAGTGGAACTATTGCAAGTATACTTTAAGTACACTTTTTAGAGAGCAGCATTTAAAGACTGGTATTATACAGAGATCATACTAGCCTTACTTATATAGATATTAAAAGACATTTTAGTCTTAATATTAAGACATGTGCAAAGTAAAGTATAGTTTAACCCTCTGATGGTCTTCCTTTATGAGTCACGTCCTGGGCCTTCCCAGTCAGAAGTGACCGGAGGCCTAAAAATGAAACTTCTTCCATCCCAGTAAAACCAATGCAATTTATTTTTGTTCTATAATATTTATTCTTTTCAATTTAGTATTTTGAGACAATTTGATGTTTGATGTTTTTATGGTCTATTTTTTCTATGTAAATATATATATATATATATAGTATCAATGCAGTATTTTTGTTTAATATAGAGTCTAGGCCTTCAGAAAAAAATTTTTTTTGAAGAAAATTAGCACCTTCTGGTTACAGTATAGAGAAAAAGTGTAGAATCATGGTGTAACCACTAGATGGCATGTACAGCTCTCAATGGAGAGGCATGTGAATTCCCCAGCTGTTTATGAACAAATTTTTTTTTTGGTGGATTTGAATATATAATTGAAACAATCTCAAAAACTATTTCTTATTAAAAAAAAATTGTAAAAAAATAAATAAAAAATGTGAAATTTTGTGTTTTTGTCAATTTCCCATTCATTTCCTATGGGGGTCATTTTTGACCAAAGACCAAAATCACCACTAATTTTTTTACGACCACTTAGCATTCTCGGATCATGAACTTAATTTTTTTGTGTGTTTTCACATACATAATGCCAGAAATGTCACCAAGTTTTGTAACATTCTGATGAAGCTGTGATTTTTAATAATTCAAAACAGATTTTTTGTAGTCTGAATTTATTGGTGTGTATGTGTATAAAAGTGTGTTTGTATGTGTGTGTGTACATTTTTTGCACTCTTGATGTTGTAGAGTGTCACCCCTTTACTGCAGTATACTTCTTTTAAGAATCGTGGCCGATTTGTAGATTGTACAAACAAAAATTCTGTAAATTTTTGTTTTTTTGTAAATTTCCCATTCATTTCCTATGGGTCGGTCATTTCTGACCGAAGACCACGAGTGTGACTATTTTTTTACGACCACTTAGCATGCTCGGATTATGACCTCAATTTTTTTTGTATTCACATACCAAATGCCAAAAAAGTCACCAAGTATCATAACCTTCCGATGAAGCTGTGATTTTTAATAATTCAAAACAGAAAATTATTCGGTCAGAAGTGACCGAGGACCATCAGAGGGTTAATTATAATCTTTATATCAGTAAGTCTCAAGCGATATGCCAGTAAATATTTTAATGTATTTGTTGCATACTTAGTATGAAATAAATGTACAAAGTATTTACATAAATACATTTTGGTGTAGATTTTGCTCACTAGGGTTGTAATCAAATTCTACATCTTTCAGGAGAAAGAAGGGATCCAGTGGGAAGCAAAGGAAGAAGACTTTGAGGACTTTGAGGAGGAGTGTGACGATGTCCGGGATGTGGAGGCAGGGCTGGGAGGAGAGGAAGAGGAGGATGATCACATGGAGTTCTGTCGCGTGTGTAAAGACGGAGGAGAGCTGCTGTGCTGTGACTCCTGCCCGTCGTCCTATCACATCCACTGCCTGAACCCCCCACTGCCCGAGATCCCCAACGGAGAGTGGCTCTGTCCACGCTGCACTGTGAGTAATGCCACTACACACGTGGTTCTTCAACGACTGGCAATTTTATCTCCAATGGCTTAATAAATACTTCTTTTTGTTGTATTGAAAATGTCTTAAAAAACTTTTTATAATAACTTCATCATTGATATAGTATGCTGATTTTTTTGTTGCTCTTTATGCAGTTTTTTTCTCTGACCCAAACATTAAACCTTAAACTATGAACTAAAACTGTGGCAGTTAACCATTTCATTGTTTAATGTGGAAAAATGACTTACTACGGGATGTCCCGTAGTTGTTGAGACACCACAACAAACTATTTTAAGACTCCTAATTAAGTTTTTTCCAAAAGTTATTATACTTGCTTACCATGGAGACAACAGTGTCAGTGAAGAGCATGCTTGAGATGAAATATGAGACATGTGATGTGTGAAGAAAAGAAAGAATTTCAAGGTAAATATCTCTCGTGAACAGAATATTTTTGTCATTTTTAAGCTGTAATTTTGTTAGTTTATGTGAAATATATATGAAGTCAGTACAAAAATGTTTATACTTTTATTTATGAACTTTCTTTTAATCAAAGAATCCTCATGAAAAATGTCTTAGTTTCCACAGAAATATTCAGCAACAAAATGAATGATAATAATACAAAAGTTTCTTGAGCATATTAGATAATAACTGATTTCTGAAGGATCATGTGACACTGAAGGCTAAAGTAATGATACTGAAAATTCAGCTTTGACACAGTATATAAATCTAGCATTTTATGTATTCTTAATACGTACAATAACAGTATACAAAGAGAAGTAAATACTTAAACAGAGGTGTGTTAACTGAGATGTGTTTAGCTGAGTTGAATTGTGCTTAAAATAGATAGATATTGATTATTGTGGTTAATTTGTGCTGTGGATGGAGGCATTTATTAGGTTATTGAGTTTAACTTATACTAAGGGAAGGAAGACAAGCTTGTGAATTTAATTTATATTTAAAACATCACAAATTCAGTCAATCAGAAATTTGTAACACAATCGGCTGTTAACTTCTGTTGTCTGTTTTTCAGTGTCCACCAATCAAAGGGCGAGTGCAAAAGATTCTGCACTGGCGATGGGGTGATCCCCCACCCCCAGTTCCTGTCCCTCCACCCCCAGACGCACCCCCCGATGCCCCGCCCCCTCCGCCCATGAAGGGTCGTCCAGAGAGAGAGTTCTTTGTGAAGCTCACGGGACAGTCGTATTGGCACTGCACCTGGATCACAGAGCTACAGGTGCGAGAGTGAGACAGAAGTGTGTGTGAGACAGAGATAACTTTTATGCGATGTACAGATTTTCTCTTATCCATCTGTCCATCCTCAGCTCGAGATCTTCCACTCTGTGATGTTCCGCAACTACCAGAGGAAAACGGATATGGACGAGCCGCCTAGTCTGGACTACGGCTCTGGGGGAGAGGAGGATTCTGGGAAGAGTGAAAAGCGGAGGGCCAAAGACCCTCAATATGCCATTCTGGAAGAGAAGTACTATCGATATGGCATCAAGCCAGAATGGATGATTGTTCACAGGATAATCAATCATAGGTGTGTGATTTTTGTGTCAAACTACTATATTATACTGTATATGCGAATACTTTGTAGTGTCAGACGATTAAAGTGTGTGTGTATGTGTGTGTGCACAGCATCGATAAAAAGAGCAACTACCACTACCTGGTTAAATGGAGAGATCTGACCTATGACCAGTGCACCTGGGAGAGAGATGAGCTGGACATCCCGGAGTTTAGTGGACACAAAACGGCGTACTGGAGACACAGGTGCAGTCAAACATAGATGTTTGAGCAAACTGTCACAATGGTTTGATTTTTCATTGGATAGTTTTCGCAGAAATTAAAAGTCTGTTATTTAAAGGGGCTATATGTAGAATTCAGAAACCGACTCCGGTGGCCGTTAAATGAACTGCAGCCTGCAACTTATTTCTCATGCTCGCACTTCAGTGGAACACAAATTCAGAATTTTAGTAAAATGTGGATGATCCTAATTCACTATAAAGATGGACTTGTTTGCTTTTAATGTCCTACATCTGCATTGTAACCTCATTTAAATCATTTTTTTTAATTTTGTTTATTATATTTTGAATATGGAACAAGCAGTGTTCTATTTTTTTCCTCACAGAGAGGAAGTGATGAAGGAAGACCCAGAGAAGCCAAGGAGGATGAGGAGGAGAGAGGAGAATGATGAAGCTCCAAGCACGCCTGTTAATGATGTTAGTGTCAGAAACACATACAATACAACAAATACAGAAACACACTGCAAATACTCTAAACTACACCAATTAAAGAAACCCGCCTCAAATACTCACAACTCAACCGAACATAGAAACACACCCCAAATACTCTCAACTCAACCAAATACAGAAACACACCGCAAATACTCTCAACTCAACCAAATACAGAAACACACCACAAATACTCACAACCAAATACAGAAACACACCCCAAATACTCACGACTCAACCAAATACAGAAACACACCGCAAATCCTCACAACTCAACCAAATACAGAAACACACCGCAAATCCTCACAACTCAACCAAATACAGAAACACACCCCAAATACTCACAACTCAACCAAATACAGAAACACACCCCAAATACTCACAACTCAACCAAATACAGAAACACACCCCAAATACTCACAACTCAACCAAATACAGAAACAAACCACAAATACTCACAACTCAACCAAATACAGAAACACACCCCAAATACTCACAACTCAACCAAATACAGAAACACACCGCAAATCCTCACAACTCAACCAAATACAGAAACACACCCCAAATACTCACAACTCAACCAAATACAGAAACAAACCACAAATACTCACAACTCAACCAAATACAGAAACACGCCGCAAATACTCACGACTCAACCAAATACAGAAACACACCGCAAATACTCACAACTCAACCAAATACAGAAACACACCACAAATACTCACAACTCAACCAAATACAGAAACACACCCCAAATACTCACAACTCAACCAAATACAGAAACACACCACAAATACTCACAACTCTACCAAATACAGAAACACACCGCAAATACTCACAACTCAACCAAATACAGAAACACACCCCAAATACTCACGACTCAACCAAATACAGAAACAAACCGCAAATACTCACAACTCTACCAAATACAGAAACACACCACAAATACTCACGACTCAACCAAATACAGAAACACACCCCAAATACTCACAACTCAACCAAATACAGAAACAAACCGCAAATACTCACAACTCTACCAAATACAGAAACACACCACAAATACTCACAACTCAACCAAATACAGAAACACACCACAAATACTCACGACTCAACCAAATACAGAAACACACCCCAAATACTCACAACTCAACCAAATACAGAAACAAACCGCAAATACTCACAACTCAACCAAATACAGAAACACACCCCAAATACTCACAACTCAACCAAATACAGAAACACACCCCAAATACTCACAACTCAACCAAATACAGAAACAAACCACAAATACTCACAACTCAACCAAATACAGAAACACGCCGCAAATACTCTCAACTCAACCAAATACAGAAACACACCGCAAATACTCACGACTCAACCAAATACAGAAACACACCCCAAATACTCACAACTCAACCAAATACAGAAACAAACCACAAATACTCACAACTCAACCAAATACAGAAACACGCCGCAAATACTCTCAACTCAACCAAATACAGAAACACACCCCAAATACTCACGACTCAACCAAATACAGAAACACACCCCAAATACTCACAACTCAACCAAATACAGAAACACACCCCAAATACTCACAACTCAACCAAATACAGAAACACACCACAAATACTCACAACTCAACCAAATACAGAAACACACCCCAAATACTCACAACTCAACCAAATACAGAAACACACCCCAAATACTCACAACTCAACCAAATACAGAAACAAACCACAAATACTCACAACTCAACCAAATACAGAAACACGCCGCAAATACTCACGACTCAACCAAATACAGAAACACACCGCAAATACTCACAACTCAACCAAATACAGAAACACACCACAAATACTCACAACTCAACCAAATACAGAAACACACCCCAAATACTCACAACTCAACCAAATACAGAAACACACCACAAATACTCACAACTCTACCAAATACAGAAACACACCGCAAATACTCACAACTCAACCAAATACAGAAACACACCCCAAATACTCACGACTCAACCAAATACAGAAACAAACCGCAAATACTCACAACTCAACCAAATACAGAAACAAACCACAAATACTCACGACTCAACCAAATACAGAAACACACCCCAAATACTCACAACTCAACCAAATACAGAAACAAACCGCAAATACTCACAACTCTACCAAATACAGAAACACACCACAAATACTCACAACTCAACCAAATACAGAAACACACCACAAATACTCACGACTCAACCAAATACAGAAACACACCCCAAATACTCACAACTCAACCAAATACAGAAACAAACCGCAAATACTCACAACTCAACCAAATACAGAAACACACCACAAATACTCACAACTCAACCAAATACACAAACACGCCGCAAATACTCACAACTCAACCAAATACAGAAACACACCACAAATACTCACGACTCAACCAAATACAGAAACACACCGCAAATACTCACAACTCAACCAAATACAGAAACACACCCCAAATACTCACAACTCAACCAAATACAGAAACACACCCCAAATACTCACAACTCAACCAAATACAGAAACAAACCACAAATACTCACAACTCAACCAAATACAGAAACACGCCGCAAATACTCACGACTCAACCAAATACAGAAACACACCGCAAATACTCACAACTCAACCAAATACAGAAACACACCACAAATACTCACAACTCAACCAAATACAGAAACACACCCCAAATACTCACAACTCAACCAAATACAGAAACACACCACAAATACTCACAACTCTACCAAATACAGAAACACACCGCAAATACTCACAACTCAACCAAATACAGAAACACACCCCAAATACTCACGACTCAACCAAATACAGAAACACACCCCAAATACTCACGACTCAACCAAATACAGAAACACACCCCAAATACTCACGACTCAACCAAATACAGAAACACACCCCTAATACTCACAACTCAACCAAATACAGAAACACACCCCAAATACTCATGACTCAACCAAATACAGAAACACACCCCAAATACTCACGACTCAACCAAATACAGAAACACACCCCAAATACTCACGACTCAACCAAATACAGAAACACACCGCAAATACTCACGACTCAACCAAATACAGAAACACACCCCAAATACTCACGACTCAACCAAATACAGAAACACACCCCAAATACTCACAACTCAACCAAATACAGAAACACACCCCAAATACTCATGACTCAACCAAATACAGAAACACACCCCAAATACTCACGACTCAACCAAATACAGAAACACACCCCAAATACTCACAACTCAACCAAATACAGAAACACACCGCAAATACTCACAACTCAACCAAATACAGAAACACACCGCAAATACTCACAACTCAACCAAATACAGAAACAAACCGCAAATACTCTCAACTCAACCAAATACAGAAACACACCACAAATACTCACAACTCAACCAAATACAGAAACACACCGCAAATACTCACAACTCAACCAAATACAGAAACACACGGCTGATGTTATTATTTAGTCAAATCTGCTTTCTAGCACAAAGTCCTTTTGGGGCATGCAGGACCACCCTTCTTTCTATCTTTTCTCACCACTTCTCTGCACATATCTCTTCTTTCAGCCCACAATCAAGTATGAAGAGCAGCCAGACTTCGTGACAGAGACAGGAGGGACGCTGCACCTCTACCAGCTGGAGGGGCTGAACTGGCTGCGCTTCTCCTGGGCTCAGGGCACCGACACCATCCTGGCTGATGAAATGGGCTTGGGCAAGACCATCCAGACTATTGTCTTCCTCTACTCACTGTTTAAAGAGGTCTGTGTGGGTCAGGTCAAAAAAGTCTATGTTAAATGACGAATAAACTCTTGAATTTCACACAATTTTCTCCCTCCCATCCTGTTTCTCTCTGTCCGTTCTTCCTTATCACTGGGTTTATTCCTTTCACCAGGGTCACACTAAAGGGCCATTCCTGGTGAGCGCACCGCTCTCCACAATCATTAACTGGGAGAGGGAGTTTGAGATGTGGGCTCCCGACTTCTATGTTGTCACCTACACCGGAGACAAGGACAGCAGGGCCATCATCCGCGAGAACGAGTTCACTTTTGACGACACAGCGGTGAATCGAGGAAAGAAAGCCTTCAAATTACGGGTGAGGAGATGAGCGCTGGAAAAAACACATTTGTTGGTGATTGGAAAGGTGAAATGCAAAGATGGACAGTGTGAGGAGGAAAATGAAAAGAAGATCAATGGTTAAAGGAGAGTAGCCATAGTATGGAGAGAAAGGATGTCATTTGTTTATGTAAGAAGAAACATTTACTGTAACCATTCTCTTCACTTTCCTCCAGAGAGAAGCTCCCATTAAGTTCCATGTGTTGTTGACGTCCTATGAGCTTGTGACTATAGACCAGAACGTTCTCAAGTCTATTGACTGGGCCTGTCTTGTAGTGGATGAAGCCCACCGTCTCAAAAACAACCAGTCCAAGGTATACTCTCTTTATGTGTTTTTCCCATTTTCTGTCCTGGATTTATTTGGTTTGTGTGTGTGTGTTTGTGACAGAGAGCGAGAGAGAGTTTGGGAGATTTGATTTTCTAATTTAATACAGGAAAGGAAATTACTTTTTGGATTCTTTGCAACACAGCAGATTGAGTATGACAGAAATAAACCGGCGCCTTTATAAACGGTCATAATAAAGCCAGTACGCATTTTCATTCAGCAAGTCATTATTGAAGTTAAATAAAATCATAGAAGGAACAAAAATATGAATGTCAGATTTGTTATTTAGCTTTTTTTACTAATAATTGTGTGTGTGCAAGTAACTTAATTAACAAATGATTTAAATGTATTTCTGTGTTGGCAAAACTAAATTTCCAGTGTCACATGATCTTTCAGCAATCATTTTAATTTGTTGCTCAAGTAAAATCTCTCAATGTTGAAAACAGTGCAGCTTATATTTTTGTGGAAGTCATGATATACTTTTTTTCATTGTTATTTGATGAATAGAAATTCAACTGAGCATTTATTTTAAAGAGGCTATATGTAGAATTCTGAATCCCTAGTTATTAGCGACACCGGTGGCCATTAAGTGTACTGCAGTCATTTCTCGTGCTCACACTCGCGCACACGTAACGTAACAAACGTATTAAATGTGATTCAAGGCCCTGATATACTCACGGCGAAGTTCTTTTTTGTTCTTTGCTTAGAAGTAAAAAGAAGTTGGAAATACCTTTGCTGTGATATACTGTTAACGAAAATCCAGACGCTGCTGAGAACGACATTAGATGAATATGCATATATGTGCTGCTCACTTTTCTCCCAATAACAAAATAACACAACAAAAATTACAGTTGTGAGAAAAGGCTGTTAATATAGTTTTTGATATGCTCTGCAATTCACTGGCATCATTTCGACAGGTGAGGTCATTAAAATTACATTGTTATGATAGTTTGATTATATAGATCTGGCTATGTGAGACTTTCTTTGCATGACACATTTGATATTACTATACAGAATGTCTCTTTCAGCATTATTCTGAACATTGTATACGGTAAGCATTCGCTTCATGTGTCATTGAACGGAAGAAGGCACTCGCGTAAACATCACATCCTTATGATTTTCCCGGCAAAAACATCCCGAGTCCTTCACATAAAAATCAGCCTACAGGCTTTCATAGACAACCTAGGAAAGTGTGGAAGGTCTCGTTTTTTAAACGTTTTATTACAAGCTGTTTACACATTTGCAATAACAAAGCGATGAAATTTCTTACATATAGCCCCTTTAAATTGGACGTTAAATAGGACGTTTTTGTAACGATGTGAAAATCGTTACAAATCGTTACGAAAATCGTTAACAGTATTAATTAATTAACCCAAACTTTTGAACGGTAGTAAATATACATTGTGGATTATCTACACATACAAAAAATGCATTAAGAAAAACAAATTCATACTAATTCTTCTCCTGTTTGTACACTTTTGCACAGAGATGTAAAATATTTTGTCATGGGCAAGTTGTGCTTATCTTGGTTTCATACTAAATTATTAGTGATGCACCTTGTATGTTTCCAGTTGAGAGAAGTGTGTGTGTGTTATTAACTGAAGTCTTTTGTGGTGGTGTGTTAGTTCTTCAGGAGACTGAATGACTACAAGATAGACCACAAGCTGCTACTAACGGGAACGCCACTCCAGAATAACCTGGAAGAACTTTTCCACCTGCTCAACTTCCTGACGCCCAACCGCTTCAAGTACCACAAAACAAACAAAAGCACCACTCTAGACTATAAAAGTGGCCCAACAAAGTATTTGGACAGTAAAACATGCAATGATATCCTTTTTTTAGTTTCTCTGAAGTGTCCAGATATTTTTTGGGGTCCACTGTATGTACACACTGTATCAACACGACTCTAAATCTCAATTATTTCTGTCGCTCAGCAATCTAGAGGGTTTTCTAGAGGAATTTGCGGACATCTCTAAAGAGGACCAGATCAAGAAACTGCACGACCTGCTCGGGCCACACATGCTCCGGAGACTCAAAGCTGACGTGTTTAAGAACATGCCAGCCAAAACTGAGCTGATCGTCCGAGTGGAGCTCAGCCCCATGCAGAAGTGAGACCCACAACATCAATATGCGTTTGCATGCCGAATTTATTCATACATCGCAAGATAATTAGCTAAAGTAGTGAAATCAGTTCATATGTATGTTTCTTATTAAGCATGCCAGCTTAAAACATTCAAAACAAAAAGAGAAATAGTCGATATATAGTGTTATATGGAGGAGGAGAGTTTTTCATATGTTTCTATGCGTACCCTGTGTGTGAACAGAAAGTACTACAAGTTCATTCTGACGCGTAACTTTGAAGCGCTGAATTCGAAGGGAGGAGGGAACCAGGTGTCTCTGCTCAACATTATGATGGACCTAAAAAAGTGCTGCAACCACCCCTACCTCTTCCCCGTCGCTTCCGCCGTAAGAACACACACTGTATTTCTGACAGAACATTTGGATAGGTTTTTGGCTTTTTTGGACCTTTTTTTAAAAATTATTTTTATTTATTTATTTATTTTTTTTAGATAACAGTACAGGGGATTACAGAGACATTTGAATCCGTAAAACAAAAAGATCACAATTCTGCTTCTTATATCACATATCAATCATGTTTCTAATACATTAAGTATCCTTTTTCAACAGTTTTGATGTATTTAGAGATTTTTGATTAAAAAATAAAAATAAAAAATCTTCAGATCAGTGGAAAATAGTCTAACATTTGGTACAGTCGATATACATTTTGCTTTATGTATTGATATTTTCCAAATGGAATGAGAAGTTTAATTATATTATCCATTTCCAATAAACCAGAAACACAATCCATATTTATAAAATAACGCAAAACGAAACCAAGAAACTTGGGGGACCAAAATAAATTAGTATAATTACAACTGAAAAATAAGTGGACAATTGTTTTATTTTCTTCTTTACAGAAACTGCAAAATGGTTAAAACCCTTCTTTAAATTTACTAATGAAATTATTACATGGATAGTATCTGTTTATTATTTTAAAGTGAGTTTCTTTGACTTTATTAGAAATTACATATTTATTCTTAAAAATTTGTAGACCACAATTTCTTAAAAACAAGGAATTGGTAATGTTTTTTTTTTGTTTTGTTTTAAAAAAAAAAAATTTTATTGAATCTTTTATCAAACATACAACAAGGCACAACACAACCATCTTACAACATGAATTGAACATGGAGTACAACATTGTAAAAGAAAAAAAATAGCAATAATAAAAAAAACTAAATAATAATAAAACTAAATAAAAAAGAAACCAAGAGACTCAGCAGTAGACACTAGGAAATAAGTTTGCATAAGTATTCATGATAAATTAGGGATTTTTTTGTTTTTCAGCATTTCAGGGATTGTTTATACAGAATTATATCATTTAAAAAGGCATTAAAAACAGGGGATGTTTTAAGAAATCGACATTTATGTATGAAATATTTGGCCATTAAAATCAGTTTATTCACTCTGTTCTCCATTTGAAGTCCAAATTTAAAGGAAGTGGTAATGTCTCTTTTGAACCTATCTTGAAATACTGCCACCTGCTGTCAATTGGTTAAAATGCTATTAAAATGTTGTGTTTACTGTTTTTCAGGGTTTTTTTGTTGAGCATATATGTATCATAGGCTGTTTTGTTGTGTTTGTGTCTTGCAGGAAGCTCCCAAAACACCAAGTGGAGCGTATGAAGGTGTCGGCCTCACAAAGGCCTCTGGGAAACTCACGCTGCTGCAGAAAATGCTCAGAAAACTGAAAGAACAAGGCCACCGAGTGCTGGTGTTTTCTCAGGTACAAACGCACGCTATAAATACACATCATTCACAGTGCCTGTTACGTGTGTGATGTGGGCAATCCTATCAGATCATTACAGATAACACTGTAAGACATGGATATAATAAACTTGGGACAACATGTATGCAGACTATATGAGGATGACACTTATCAATCGAATCGTAGGCAACGACTCAAGTTAGTATAGAAGAATAAAACGTCATCATCAACAAACAAACAGAGCGAGATGAATCACACTTTGGCAGTTTTGGTTTTTATTAGAGCCCGACCGATAAAGGATTTTGAAGGCCGATACAAATATTGTTTGGTTTTAAAATCCGATATGCCGATATATCGGCCGATATAAGTTTTCTACTTTTTCTAAAAGTTTCTTTTATTGTCACAACAGAACAAACTGATGATAGTGGCATTAGCTAGATTTATGGTTAGCTAGTCTATGATGAACCATAATTTAGCAATGGATAACGTCATACTGCAAATTGTAAAGCATACATTTTCAATGTAACTGGCCAAGGAAACTTCCGCCGGCCACAAATTTTGTCATGCTTATTTGAGTTAAGAGAACTGATGAGGATTGTTATTCAAGCAATGCATGTATCGTGACCAACTCAACGAGTGTTGCCAACAGGAACGGTGTAGAGTGCCCTCTGGTGGACAAACTATACAACTCCAACACTCATCACATGGTTCAAGCGTGTTTCGTCCGTTTTTATTTTATTTTTGAAATATTCATTTATCGGCCATTATAACCGATACCGATAGTTTGGAAAATGCCTAATATCGGCCTGCTGATATATCGGTCTGGCTCTAGTTTTTATGTGAGAATATGGACACGGTCATATCTAAGCAAAAGAGGCCAATTTGACTTGCAAATTTTGTAAATAGAGTTTGAGGTAGATAAATTTGAGTTTTACTGTCTCAAGTCTTGGCTAGTCAGTAGACGTTGAGATGATCATTTTAAAGTTCTGACACTGTCAGAAAATTATTGCATGCTACTGTATCTTTGGTCGCAATACCTTGACATCAGCCGTCTTTGAACCTCTCTCACTCCTACGGCATAGGATCACCGTTTAGGGGCCATGACTCCGGTCAACTTCCGTCTGACAGCCCAAACTTGTACAATGTGTACCAGGCATTACAAATGCCACATAAGAAGCTGCTGTATTTGCATGGACTATCAAATTGTGGTATGTTTAGTGCCCCCAGGTGGTGCACAGCGGAAACTCTAGAAATGTTAAAATACTCAAAAATATTGTTTTTTAAAATGTATTTACCATGTTTTATTTTTTATTCAAATTGTATACAGCTTTGTGTTTCTAATATGGAGCCCACGGTAGCCACTTGGATCTGAACATTTTGATTGGATCATACTCACACACTCTGTTTCCTCCTTAGATGACCAAGATGCTGGATTTGCTGGAGGATTTCTTGGATTATGAGGGTTATAAATATGAGCGAATTGATGGAGGCGTTACTGGAGCCCTCCGGCAGGAAGCCATCGACAGATTCAACGGTAACCATACATACATGTTGAGAATATTTTGGATGCAGCTAGAGAATTAGCTACAGCAGGGATCCTGTGGTGAGTTCAGGTGATGAAACAAAATAATTACAATAACATAAAATAAGAATATATGTATGAAGTTAATTTGATTTTGTCTGAAACAGGGCTTCTGCGGGTCTAGTTAGTTAGTTCTAGGGTTAGTTCACCCAAAAATGAAAATTTTTTCAGTATTTACTCATCTTCAGAACACGAATTAAGATATTTTTGATGAAATCTGAGAGCTGGATCACTCCACCATACTAGTCCATAGGCTTCTTGAGGGATTGAAACTTGCCGGCCTCAAAAAGTTATTAAAGACATCGTTAAAATAGTCCGAGTGACTACAGTGGCTCAATCTTAAGTTTATCAAACGGCGAGAACACTTTTTGTGCGCAAAAACAAAACAAAAATAACAACATTATTTCAACTATTCTCTGTAACCTCCTCTCTGTCTGCTCTGGTACCTATCAGCTACGCTCCTCGAAGTGGTTGCTTTTTAACGTGCCACGAGTTGAAATCGAATTGGGAAGAACTGCTTTCTCTTATTTAGCACCTTTCGGGTGGAATAATCTACAAAAAGAGCTAAAGTTAGAAACCCTCATGTCCATTAATGAATTTAAAACTACTGTAAAGAGTGTTGTGATGGAGACATGTTCTTGTTTTTCTTGAGAATCATTGTGTTCTTAACTTCTTTTATCATGAAAATGTAACTTGGTGTTTATTATGTATGTATTTGTTGTGATTTGGCTGCTACCTTGGCCAGGTCTCTCTTGTAAAAGAGATTCTGAATCTCAATGGGATTTCCTGGTTAAATAAAGGTAAAAAAAACCAAAACAATCCTTATCCTTCTCTGTGGGCATGTACGCAATTTCCCTCTAAAACCATCCCGAACGGGTCTAAAATATAAACACTTATCATAGGCTTACCATAGTGAATCAGGGTAAGAAAAAAACACCTTTTGGGAGAAGTATTGATGATTTATTGACTTTTGTGTATCTTTAAATAACTAAATAACTTTAAATATCTGTATCAATTCTCTCTCTGTCTGTCTTACAGCTCCTGGCGCGTGTCAGTTTTGTTTTCTTCTCTCTACACGTGCGGGTGGCCTGGGCATCAACTTGGCCACTGCGGACACAGTCGTCATCTTTGACTCTGACTGGAATCCCCACAATGACATTCAGGTAAATCCGACATTCACTTGACGGTTTTGTTCTGCTATTTTCTTAACTCATACATATTTTATTAAGCAGTTTTCTAAGTCGTCCTCTTTTTCTCAGGCCTTCAGTCGAGCTCACCGCATTGGTCAGGCCAATAAAGTGATGATTTACCGCTTTGTGACCCGGGCTTCGGTCGAGGAACGGATCACTCAGGTGGCCAAAAGGAAGATGATGCTCACACACTTGGTGGTGCGGCCCGGTCTGGGCTCAAAAGCCGGATCTATGTCTAAGCAAGAGCTGGACGACATCCTCAAGTTTGGCACTGAGGAGCTTTTCAAGGATGAGATTGAGGGTGGGATTGATAAGATAAATCAGTTGATGTGTAGAATTGAATGAACCTACGAATCAACAAATTAAAACTCATGATTGTGCCCAACATCTCCGCTCTGAATGGCCAAAAAACACTTTGTTATACTGAAGGTTCACCTGTGTGTTTCTTTTTTCAGCAGGGGACAATAAGGAAGATGACGGCAGTGTAATTCACTACGACAACGCCGCCATCGAGCGTCTGCTAGACCGCAGCCAGGACGCCACAGATGACTCTGACATGCAGAACATGAACGAGTATCTGAGCTCCTTCAAGGTGGCCCAATACAATGTTAGAGAAGATGACAAGGTGGGAGACCTTTTCGGGCAGTATCTATGCTGGAATCTATACTTAAAAAAACAACGGTTTCATTCGTATCACTGTGTATTAAGGGAACCGTTTGTAAGAAATGCATTTCAGTTAATCATAAAATGGCCTTGAAATGTCACTGGACATTAAAGGATAATTCCGGTATTTAACACCTTGAGTCTATTTTGTAGTTTGTTTTGAATGAAATAGAGTGTGGACTTAGAAATTTTGACATTGGGTCCTGTGTCGACTTTTTGAGAATCGCCTGTGACAGCGTTAGACTGGGTGTCTATGGGCATGCACAAACATGTCCTTAAAGGACAACTCCGGCGCAAAATGAACCTTTGGTCTAATTACACATTGTTACCTAGTCAACCGTTGTCTGAGATTTGTTTTCATGATTGCCGAATGTAAATAGTTTTATCTCTAAAAACAGTTTAGCCTATAACGCTAGTATATAGGGCATATAGTAATGACAAATAAAAATCGCTTGTTAATACCACTAACAAGGCTCAAAATAGCCCCACAGTAACACGACAGCATAACAAGGGTCCCTACATTCAAACCGAAGCATTGAGAACTTTGTCAGTGTCCAAACAGTTTAATAAGAAGATATTTTATACACACAGTCAACTTCGTGAATACAGGAAGAAGCCATCTTTGAAAAATAGTCCCTATCAGTCGATCTACGAATGCCGATCCAAGTGCGCTGAACTGAGCAGAATCTCAAATGGTCCGGAAGAAACACAAACACAAACCGTTTACTTCTCTTCAATATGTACACATAGACTACTGTTCGCCCTCACCTTATTCACATCTCACCAGCGCACTTGGATCGGCGTTCGTAGATCGACTGGTCGAGACTATTTTTCCAAAGATGGCTTCTTCCTGTATTCGCGAAGTTGACTGTGTGTATAAAATATCTTCTTATTAAACGGTATGGACACTGACAAATTTCTCAATGCTTCGGTTTGAATGTAGGGACCCTTGTTATGCTGTCGTGTTACTGTGGGGCTATTTTGAGCCTTGTTAGTGGTAATAACAAGCGATTTTTATTTGTCATTACTCTATGCCCTATATACTAGCATTATACTAGCGTTATAGGCTAAACTGTTTTTAGAGATAAAACTATTTACATTCGACAATCATGAAAACAAATCTCAGATAACGGTTGACTAGGTAACAATGTGTAATTAGACTTAAGGTTCATTTAGCGCCGGAGTTGTCCTTTAAAACAACCCTTAACGTTCATTTTCAAAACTGTGCAACTCACCGAGTGGTTGGTGGTGTTCGTTGATGTTCTGAAACAAGTAGCGTAGCGAAATACCGTTTCTGTCGTGTTTTATTTGTCATTTTTTAAAATCGCATTGATGTCTGCTGGAGGACTCAGTGCTCGTTAATATTACTGGGCTAGCTACCGGGAACGGAAACGGGTCTGTTTACATTTGGTTGTAGTCTTTTCGCTCGGTGCTCCGTCTCTCAGAAGGCTAGCGTGAGCAGAGCAACTGTGCTCCCGGACTTTTTTTACGGTGCGCTAGACACCGTGTTCCGTACAGCGTCCTGGTTGTCGCCATCAAGTGGTCAGGAGTGTGCTAATGCTCGAGCGGAAGTTTATACGCGGTTGTGAGGTATCTGAATAAATAGTTCCACAATAGCAAACAACACGGATTGAAAGCATACACTGCGCCGATATATTTGTTTTTAGTCATCAACGAACACCACCAACCACTCTGTGAGTTGCACAGTATTGAAAATGAACGTTAAGGGTTGTTTTATGGACATGTTTGTGCATGCCCATAGACACCCAGTCTAACGCTGTCACAGGCGATTCTAAAATAGTCAAAAAGTCGAGACAGGACCCATTATCAAAATTTCTAAGTCCACCACTCTATTTCATTCAAAACAAACTACAAAATAGACTCAAGGTGTTAAATACCGGAATTATCCTTTAAGAAATCATGTTCATTTCAAATACTTATATCACTGAAAACAGTAGTCTGGCCATGATATTGTCATTTAAAAAGTGAATTTGCAGCCCTCAACTGATGTTGATTGTGTCATTTTGTGTTTTTGGTCTGATGCGCCACCCTCCACCGATCTACCAATCACAAAGTCAGTAGTGCTGCGTTATCCGGGTTGCCAGCTCTGCTCTAGTTACCACAGCTGCAGCTACAAACATGTCGGATAAAAAATGTGCTGGATCCTATCTGGCAACCTCGAGTGAGCGATACACCGCTCTACAGTAATTTGAAAGTGATTGCAGTACCAGTTTTGGCCACAATCTTACAAACAGTTCCTTTAAAGGGATACTCCACTTTTTTTTGGAAATAGGCTCGTTTTACCACTCCCCCAGAGTTAAACAGTTAAGTTTTACTGTTTTCAAATCCATTCAGCCGATTTTCTGATATTTAGATGATATTTTGATTTTCTGATGAAGAATATCAGTAAACAGACCGTTTCTGGTCTCATTGACTTCTATAGTATATTTTTTCCTACTATTGAATTCAATGAGACCAGAAACTGTCTGGTTACTGATATTCTTCATCAGAAAATCGGCTGAATGGATTCGAAAATGGTAAAACTCAACTGTTTAACTCTGAGGGAGTGGTAAAATGAGCCTATTTCCAAAAAAAGTGGAGCATCCCTTAATTCAGATTTTGTTTCCAACAAGCGCAGTAAGTGGTCGACCAAACACAACAAATCGGACCGTCTGACCAATCAGAGCAGAGCAGACATGTGGGGCCAGATTTACTAAACAGGGCGAATTAGCATGAGAGCACAATTCTAAAAAATGTGTGAATTAAAAAACACTGATGCCGCAGATAATTTCCATACTGTCCAATGCAATCTACCAAGAGCAGCACAAATTAGCATCTGGTTTAAGACATCAAATAATATCGCAAATACCAGGGAATTGACTTGCGCAAACCTTAAATGATTGATTTAAAGACTCTCCTCGCATACATTTTGCATCTTAAAGAGAAACTCCTACAAATGCATTTGCAATAAGGTCTTTAGTAAGTCCTGACAATAGTTTGGTTTGCCCTGGTGTAAGCTGTTCGGAAATCTGGCCCTTATTTGTTTTTGTTTGCTCTCCATTAAATCTTATTGGTCTCCATCAGAAACAAATCCAAAAATTTAAATAAACAACTAAAGAAAATATTAAGTAGATCTCTCTCGAATTGTGTCTCCAGATAGAAGAGATCGAGAGAGAGATCATTAAGCAGGAAGAGAACGTGGATCCTGATTACTGGGAGAAACTCTTGAGGCATCACTACGAACAGCAGCAGGAAGATCTGGCCCGCAATCTTGGCAAAGGAAAGAGAGTCCGCAAACAGGTCAACTACAATGACGCAGCTCAGGAGGACCAAGGTACAATCCATCTCTTCCTACAGATTGAATTTCAATAATGTCTTAGTGTTTGGTATGTCGCATTTTACTACACTAACCATGTTTCCATCAACCTATTTTTATGCAATTTTTTTGGGGATATCGCATCAAAACCACTGGATGGAAACGCCAAGATGCACATAAATTAAAAAATGGGGATAAAAAAACGTATTATTGAGGTGGATATACTTTTTATCTGATAAGAATACATTCGTTTAATCTATGATGGAAACACATTTAATACACAAATCCTTTGATGCACATTAAAAAAACGTACGTGACTTCATAACTAACTAGTGGACCAATTTCATCGCACAGCATCTCAAATATTGGTTTGATCATTCTGAAACGCCTCAGCCAAAGTCTGTTCACAAACAACAACATCCGAACACAAGATAACATGCTAATTTGATTTAAAGGAGTTGTTGACTTTTAAAAAAACTTTATGTCATCCAAGATGTCCATGTCTTTCTTTCTTCAGTCTTTGATGGTTTTTGATGAAAACATTCCAGCATTTTTCTCCATATAATGGAATTCAATGGGAACCAAACAGTTCAAGATCAAAAAGACTGTTTCAGTGCAAACTGCAAACTGTTCAAAGGGCTTTAAACGATTCCAGACGATGAATAAGGGTCTTATTAAGCGAAACGATCGCTCTTTTAAAAAAAAAACAAATTTTAAGTTTTATAAGCTCAAATGGTCGCCTTGCTCTGTTCTGTGATGTGCGACTCTCCTGTTTGAACTCGTTTATCAAAATGAACGAATCTTTTTTGTGTCATTTGGTTCATTTAATGAACGAGTTGACTCGGGAAAAGATTCATTCATTTTGATGAACGAGTTCGAACAGGAGAGTCATGAATGCTCATCACAGAACAGAGCAAGGCGACCATTTGAGCTTATAAAACTTAAACTTTGTTGTTGTTTTTTTTTTAAATGAGCGATCGTTTCGCTTGATAAGACCCTTATTCATCGACTGGAATCGTTTAAAGCTGCACTGAAACTGTCTTTTGGACCTTGAACCGTTTGGTTCCCATTGAAGTCCATTATATGGAGAAAAATCCTGGAATGTTTTCATCAAAAACCTTAATTTCTTTTCGACTGAAGAAAGAAAGACATGGACATCTTGGATGACATGGGGGTGAGTAAATTATCAGCAAAAGTTTTTTTTTAAAGTGAACTACTCCTTTAAGAAATTATTTTATGTCCGACATGGGTTAAAGTAAATCCCAGATTTTCAGTGTGGTCTCAGACTTTTGGACCCCACTGTATTCTAATTAGCCCATTCTTCTTGCCTTTTATTACGATAAACCATGTTTATGCTTGTCACATAAATGCAGCATATTACCTCTTTTAAATCTCCGAAATTACATCTCGTAGCAGTTTCATTCTCGGCATGTGGTTTACTACTTTACTTTTGATTGAGTGGGAAAGAAAAAGCATATCCCACACACTGCTGCTTCGGTCAGGTTAGAACAGCCACATGCAGCGGACTCAAAAACAGCTACATCCACAACACCCAGGGGATGCCGAAGTGTGGCAGCTTTTCATTTATGTGTCAAAACGAGACAAACAAAATGGTCTGGAAAAAGACAAATAACAGAAGGTTTTCTCCAGAAAGAAGAAATATAGAATTTATGGTTTCGCAGTGGTGCTTACGGCTGCGTAATTACAGTGATAACTAAGATAAACTGTAAGTACACATACTTTTCTTTGTGTATCCAAGCATCCTGACTTGCAAGGTTGTAATGTTGTGGCATACCCTCTGCAGAATATATTACAAATGCAATCCACTGGCCTTTTTTAAAATCCGAGAGTTCACTAATTGACTTTTGTGGGTTGTGATTTTTTTGGTTTAAGCGGCCCTTTGTTTCCCTGTAGGGCTCAGTCTCGTTGACAGTAGCCATGTTTCCATCGACACGTTTTTATCCGAATTAAGTGATATCGAATGAAAAATGCCTTATGGAAACAGTAAAATTCGATGAAATTTCATGACAATCGACTCAAATGAAATACGTTCGGTCTCATCGGATTTTCTCTTGATCGATATACGGCTAATGCGATAAAAGCTGATGGAAACGTTATTTGCCGAATAAATAATGAATTGCGATTAAGTTTTATACCCTTTTATGGTTGCAACACGTCAGAAGACGAGTTCATTTCCGGCCAGTCTGTTTGCGCACACATGGCGGATGTCAACAAAGACAGATGTAAGTGGACAAAGCAAAAAGATGCTTCAACCAAAGGGTTTCCGTGAACCACGATCTCCCAGAACTGATGGAGCGCTGTCGTTCCCACACCACAGTCACCTCCGCTGTCGTCGGGCATACGTGCATCGTCATCATCATAGCAATGTTTATAGCGTCGCTGTTTTCTTGGGTTAGTTTTGCTTGTTTTTACGTGGCTTGGTTGAATTGTAATGTAGAATGTGGTCTGTTATTTCTAGTTAACAGACTGCGGCGCTGCTAGTGTAACACACCGTTGCCATGGACGCAGTTCAGAGACGGAACAGACTATTTTCTTTAGCAGAAGCAATACTCCTTTTTCAAATCAATAAACTCGTTTTTAAGTCAATATTTTGTGTCAAATTATTTATTTATTTATTTATTTGGTAGATTTATATGTAGGCTAATAAGCAGGATAATATAGCGAGGCGGTTGTTATAGCGAATACAACCTACAACAACCGCCTCGCAAACATTATCCCATTCATATGTCGCAATCAGCTCGCACATAAGCATTATTAGCCTTCAACTTGTGAAATATTGATCATTTTTGGTAGATGGCGCGATCCGTTTTGTCTAACAAAACTTTTTTCGCAAAAGTTTTTGCTTGAATGTTGTTCGATTCAGTGCGAAAATAAATGGAAACACCTTAAAATGTCTCAAATCAATTCGATATACCAATTTGATCGCAAAACAGCATGTGACGTCATTACGTACAGGTTTTTATTCGCTTTAAAGCCGTTGGATGGAAACACACTTTCACCAGCTTTATCCGCATGAGTTTTTTCACCGAATTTCAGATAATTCGATTGACAAGTGGATGGAAACATGGCTAGTGTGCATGTGTGTGGATGGTTAGATAATTGGAGATACAGAACATTTAGTCACAAAAGAGTCAAATCTGAAATAATCACATCTGTCTCACAGTTGCCAAACTAATTTATTAGATTTTGAGGGATCCGGTGCATGGAAATTGTTTGACCACTGCTGAACACACTCTGTACTATGGTTTGGATTTAGTGTTCATTACTGACGTGCTCTTTTCTATGTGCTGTTGCAGAGTGGCATGCTGACATTTCAGATAACCAGTCAGAATACTCTGTGGGCTCAGAGGAGGAGGATGAGGACTTTGACGAGAGACCTGAGGGTGAGAACCGCACTGACACACTCTTACTGCCCATTCCCACATTGTTGATGGACTGGATCTACTCCATGATCATCGTTCTGGATCCGATATAAACGTGATTTTCTCAATGGAAACACTTCAACACTAACAATCCAAAAAATAAAGCCCTATTCGCATGGGATTAGTATTATCTGGTGACCTATAGTAATTTGTAATAATTGCAGAGTTTGTATTTTAACTTAAAGGATTAGTTCACTTTAAAAAAAAAACTTTTGCTGATAATTTACTCACCCCCATGTCACCCAAGATGTCCACGTCTTTCTTTCTTCAGTCGAAAATAAATAAGGTTTTTGATGAAAACTTTCCAGGATTTTCTCCATATAATGGACTTCAATGGGAACCAAACGGTTCAAGGTCCAAATGAGAGTTTCAGTGCAGCTTCAAAGGGCTTTAAACGACACCAGACGATGAATAAGGGTCTTATCTAGGACCCTTTGAGTCATGACTCAAAAAAAAATGTCATTTTGATGAACGAGTTCGAACAGGAGAGTCACGAACGCTCATCACGGAACAGAGCAAGGGGAGAATTTGTGCTTATAAAACTTAAACTTTTTTATTTATTATTTAAATGAGTGATCGTTTCGCTTGATAAGACCCTTATTCACCGTCTGGTGTCGTTTAAAGCCCTTTGAAGCTGCACTGAAACTCTCATTTGGACCTTGAACCGTTTGGTTCCCATTGAAATCCATTATATGGAGAAAATCGTGGAACGTTTTCATCAAAAACCTTAATTACTTTTCGAATGAAGAAAGAAAGACGTCTTGGATGACATGGAGGGTGAGTAAATTATCAGCAAAAGTTTTTTTTAAGTGAACTACTCCTTTAATCCCGTGCGATGTATGTCTACGAATGCAACGCCATTGCCATCGAATCCAACTCAGAAATTCCAGGAGCGGCATGAACACACACATCGGATCTAACCGCTGCGAATACGATACACAATTTGGACTGTCAAGAATATTAGATCAGATTCCAATCGGATATACAAGTGATCGGATTTGGACTGACTAGCAGTGAGTTTGCACACACAAGCTCCACTCACAAATGTACAAATCTAGTTATAACTACTACACCCCACCCTACACATCTTTTGGCACCTATTAGACTTTAATTACATATTTTTTGTCCATTTGTATCACTTTTGGCACTGTATTGGGACGTCGTGTGGTTTTGTCAGGTTTTGCTATTCTTCTGGAGGCATATTCACAGTTTATGTATTGCAGCTGTTCAGGATAATGTATCCTTCCTGTGCTGTAACCCTGTTTCCTGATGCTGGCTCAGTGAGATGGACATGTTGAACTGATATCTTGGCTGACTCTCCTCTCCCCCCGTCCAGGTCGCAGACAGTCACGCAGGCAGCTCAGAAACGAAAAGGATAAACCACTTCCACCCCTGTTGGCCAGAGTGGGTGGCAACATTGAGGTATGGCTTATTTGTTTATGTCTAGTTTTTCTTTATTTGTTCGTTTGTTTTGGCCCAACTATTGCAAACGGCCATATAAAGACATCCTTGAGCTTAGTGTAAAATCAACATAAACCCATTGGTCACAGTTTAATGTGGATAATAGTGTATTTTCCCAGTGTTTGCTTATCTATCTGGCCAGTATATACAGCGTCTCTGAATGCGTGCCACTCATAATTAAATTGACTGACACACAGCTGGAGATAAATCTTTACCAGTTTTGAGAATTGCCCAGTGATGTTTCATAATGGCAATAAATTCATGTCTGTTTTTCATATGAGGTCTGATTAGATTAAAGCAATTTACATAAATGTTAAATCTGGTTGATCGTGTGTCTGTGTGTTTGGGTCAGGTATTGGGCTTTAACACGCGCCAGAGAAAAGCCTTCCTGAATGCCGTCATGCGATGGGGGATGCCCGCTCAGGACGCCTTCACCTGCCAATGGCTCGTGCGAGACCTCCGCGGCAAGAGCGAGAAAGAGTTCAAGTAGGACTTTCTTTTCCAGTAGATGTGTTTGGAATATGTAATTAGTCAAGCTCGCATCAGTGACTCTGAGCTGATCCACGTCTACCTATAGGAATACGACGTCTATCGCTGTATTCATATATATAAGCTCCTTCAGTATCATTAGCATCTATCGTGTTCTCAGGAGCTTATTACGCTCCTCCATCCCCGGCTCCTCCTCTCGTCTGTCAGGATTTGGCATTTGGATTGCCCCTGAATCATCAGACTAAAATTCTCTAATTACGTTGTGCATTAAGTAAGGGTTAATGCCCGACGAGGTGTCCATTTTCTAGGTATTAATGGATGGCGGCGAGGCCATTAAAGGGATAGTTCACTTTGAAATTAATTTTTAATATGTTTTAGCTTAGCTCAAGGGCATCCAAGATGTAGGTGTCTTTGTTTCCGCTGTAGTTTCAATTTTGATATTTTTAGGTCAAACCGTTCTTGTCTGTCAGTCATATAATGGAGGTCTATGGTCACCACCTCAAAGAGCGTGCACAGAGAAGTCCAAGTGTAAGTACACATTGATGGCCTAAGACACGAAACGAGCGGTTTGTGTGAGAAAACGAACAGGATTTATATCGTTTTTACCTCTTGTAACCACAGACACGTCCAAGGGCGCTTCTGTCTGCACAAGCACCGGAAAGCGCCAGAAAAATGATCTCTTGCTCATTGTTTACACAGAGATTTCGGAAGTGTCACCCTTCACTGTGAAGATCTAAACATTTTTAGATATACATGAAATCGCAATGGAAGACGATTTCTATATATCATCAGACAACGTTGAATTTTTTTCGCAATCGCGCGAGAGATCAATTCTGGCGCAAGACCGAAGCGCCCGTGCCTTCAGATTACTTGGATGTGTCTGTGGTTAGAAGAGGTAAAAACGATATAAATACTGTTCGTTTTCTCACACAAACCGCTCGTTTCGTGTCTCAGGCCATCAATGTGTACTTACATTTACGAGTCATTAAATCATGTTTAATTTGGACTTCTCTGTGCATGCTCTTTGAGGTGGTGACCATAGACCTCCATTATATGACTGACAGACACGAACGGTTTGACCTAAAAATGTCAAAATTGAAACTACTGTGGAAACAAAGACACCTACATCTTGGATGCCTTTGGTAAGATAAAACATATCAAAAATTAATTTCAAAGTGAACTATCCCTTTAATGCCTAGACAATGGACACCTGGTCGGGCATTAACCCGCATATACCATGGTCCCTTGCTAAATAACACATTTTTAATTAGTTTTACAATCGAAATTTAACGTTTTTACAAACTATATCTTGGTTTCCCTGGTTACGCCTGACAGTTTATTTAGCAACCGGCGATATTCAGCCCTTCAGTTTAGCTAACTTACGAGCCAGAAAGTGAATGTATTATAAGGCTTTGTCTAGCCATGGGCGTTACACTTTCGTTTTTTTAACCTATAATTAAAACACACGGGTAGGCATAGTATAACGGCTAACTAGATGTTTGTTTTGAATAAATTGTAAACGGATACTTTGACTGCCTGTTGCTATGGTTACTCAAAGCTGATGTAGCCAGCGCATTTATTTATTAATTTCGAACGGTAAACAGTCAGTTTCACCAGAACTCCTTTACTAGTTGTCCTCTATCACTGCAGCCAATCAGAATCGAGTATTCACCCAGACCATGGTATAAAATGAATTAATGGTACTGTATTTACAATACATTCTTGTTGGTTGCATGCTAGGCTGCCCAGAACAGAACCATACCGCCAATCCTAACTGTATGCTAATGCTAACGGTCAATCGTATTTGACGATAAGGGCCCTGACAGAATGACGTGTAAACTTCAGACTTGGCTTCTGCTAAGGAAACGTTATTTTTTTTCCTTTGTTTCTTTGGCAGGGCGTACGTATCTCTCTTCATGAGGCACCTCTGCGAGCCGGTGGCTGACGGTTCGGAGACGTTCGCTGACGGTGTCCCGCGTGAGGGGCTCTGCAGGCAGCCGGTTCTCACGCGTATAGGGGTCATGTCTCTGGTTAAGAAAAAGGTCAGTGCTAATGAGCTGTGGATGGATCGTGATGGCTGACTACTGTAGATGATTAAAATATATGATATAATTATGTACTAGTGTTGGACGATACTTTATTCCCATGGTTAGAGATCACTGATATGTAAAGTTTATCGTGGGACTTTTTAGTTTGCTAATTTATTTGCTCATTATTTTTTTATTATTAATATTTTTTGATTATTAACTCATTAATTTGCTTGTTTATTTAATAATTTAATTATTATTATTATTTTTTTTGTTATTACTGGAAATAACGCGTGTGAAATTTAGAGACCAAATATGTAGTTGGTGATGAAGAAACATCACAATATTGGAAATATTTCAGTTTTGAACTAGTTCATCATCACGATAAAATATCGATTCTCTCGATTTTTTACCGATCTCAATACCATTCCTGGCCTTTGTCGCCTTTTTCCACCTTTGTCGCCATTGGCTTGGCTTGCTTAGTTGGGACATTAAATTTAACTTTTAATTTAATATTAAACAATAATATTGATCTGCCTGCATTGACACTATTATACAAGAACTGGACGATGACATAAATAAATAAATGAACTAAATTACTAACTTTTTTGCATTATTTTTTTCTGTTTTCTCTGTAAAGCTGATTTGAAACAATCTGTATTATAAATAGCGCTATATAAATAAATGTGAATTGACTCAAAATATTCTGTGATAAAATTTGATTCAGGACTATATCGAACGATTAAAATTTAGATATTATGTGCCAAGTTTACACAACCAGTTACATTTTTATTAACTCACATTTGCAACCAAAGTATATAACATGCATGTTTAATTACACTCTTTGAAAATTACACAGTCTCTCCCAATTGGGACATTTACAAACAGAAGAGTTGCAAAAACAAATAACTACATTTTTGTTCATAAATCATCAATCATTTTTTTTATTTTTTTTTATTGTCCATTCCAAGTAATATCAATCAAACAGCAGCTGGATTGTTTTAAGTAATAATAACTCAAAAAATACAGGTAACTTACAAAATTAAAGTAAGCTAATCTATCTAATCTTATTATCCTTGCATCGCATGTTTTTATTCAGTTGATCAAAACAAGTGACAGTAAAGAGTTTTACATTGTTACAAAAAATAAATGCAAAAATAAACATAAGCTACATTTTGAAACTTTTTATAAAAAAAAAAAAACTATAAAAATATGTATCAAGGTTTTCATCATTGATAGACTGCACTAATGGCTGCTGAAAATACAGCTTTTCCATTACAGGAATAGATTACATTTTTAAATATAGTTGTAAGATTGTAATAATATTTCATAGTATTGCTGTTCTGACTGTATTATGATTAGATAAAAGCAGCCTTGGTGAGAATAAGAGACTTATGACAAAAACATAAAAATATCTTAACGACCCCAAACTTTTGACCGGTAATATATTGTCTTGATACTGATATTTTAATGGTGCTTCATAAAACCCTCTTGGATGAGCTTGAATCCTCGCTGCTACAGCCACTCACTTTCAGACAGACATCACTGATCATGTTTAAGTGTTTCCCTAAAATAATACGCTTTCATAGTTTCTTATCTGTTTTTGGAAGCAAAACTGTCTTATTCAAGCTTGGTCTTCTAGTTGAGACTAATTAGTTGTAGTTTAATAACCTTTTATAACTCACAACAATGAATGAAAAGCATAAAATAAAAGGTTCAGTTCATAGATAGATAGACACACAGACCGACTGCATGAATGGTTGATTCATTGATATGTAATATTACACTTTCAGAAAAAAAGGTACAAAAGTTGTCACTGGGGCTGTACCTTTTCAAAAGCTAAACTTTTGTCCATTTCATGAGCTAATAAGTACATTTTAGTTGCTAATATGTACATTTTAGGTGGTAATATGTATATTTTAGGTACTAAAATGTAAATTTTAGGTGGTAATATGTACATTTTAGGAGGTAATATGTATATTTTAGGTACTAATATGTAAATTTTAAGTGTTAATATGTACATTTTATGTGCTAATAGGTACATTTTAGGTGGTAATATGTACATTTTAGGTGTTAATATGTCCATTTTATGTGGTAATATGTACATTTTAGGTGCTAATCTGTCAATTTCATGAGCTAATATGTCCATTTTAGGTACTAATATGTACAGTTTAGGTGTTAATATGTACATTTTAGGTGCTAATATGTACATTTTAGGTGCTAATATGTACATTTTAAGGGTTAATATGTATATTTTAGGTAATAATATGTACATTTTAGGTACTAATATGTTCATTTTAGGTGTTAATATGTCCATTTTATGTGGTAATATGTACATTTTAGGTGCTAATCTGTCAATTTCATGAGCTAATATGTCCATTTTAGGTACTAATATGTACAGTTTAGGTGTTAATATGTACATTTTAGGTGCTAATATGTACATTTTAGGTGCTAATATGTACACTTTGGGTGCTAATATGTACATTTTAAGGGTTAATATGTATATTTTAGGTAATAATATGTACATTTTAGGTACTAATATGTTCATTTTAGGTGTTAATATGTACATTTTAGGTGCTAATATGTACACTTTGGGTGCTAATATGTACATTTTAAGGATTAATATGTATATTTTAGGTAATAATATGTACATTTTAGGTACTAATATGTTCATTTTAGGTGTTAATATGTACATTTTAGGTGCTAATATGTACATTTTGGGTGCTAATGTGTACATTTTAAGTGTTAATATGTACATTCCTGTAATGGATAGATAGACACACAGACCGACTGCATGAATGGTTGATTGAGTTTTTGCTCTTGGTGAACTGAGGTGAAAGGGCAGGTTTCTATTTTTGTGTGTAGGTGCAAGAGTTTGAGCACATCAACGGTAAATGGAGCATGCCTGAGCTGAAGCCAGAGATCACTGTGGACTCCAAGAAATCTTCGAGAGCCTCTTCTCCTGCCATTAAGACAGACACTCCCACCCCTGAGCTGAGCTGTAACAACACACCGTGCACCTCCAAACCAGGTACAAACCCACCTGAAACTCTCACACGCAGCCCACAGAGAGAATCTCACACACACTGAGACTTTACCTGCCGTGACCTGTTCCCACAGCCACTCCCTCTCCTCCGCTCGAAAAGATAGAAAAGAGCGCCAAAGAGGTGGAGAAAGATGAGTGCGAGTCCCAGACAGAACCAGAAAGAGAGAGAGAGAAGGAAAAAGGAAAAGAAGGAAAGGAGGGGGAGAGTGTGGAAAGCACTGAACATGGAGAGGTAAGTGTGTGTGTGTGTGTATGTGCGTGTGGTTCAAGAAAACATTATGCAGTAATAACCCTACAAAGATGGCAAAATTTGAAATCCTTGTCCTTGTGTGGACCTTTTTTTGGTCTACTTTACAAAAAAAATAGATTTTAAATCATACTTAGTGATTTATTATTATTTTTTTTTTTGAAAATGTAAAAATGCAGAAAGTTTTCTGTGGTTTTAGAGGTTAAATATACAGTTTGTACAGAATAAAAATCATTATGTCTATGGAAGTCCCCATAAAACATGGAAAGCCAACGTGTGTGGGGGTGTGTGTGCTACATTTTGAGGAGTAAATTCAAAACCTGAAATCACCTAAATTGTGGAGACCATACTAAATAATGACAGAGTGGAAATACATAAATGTTTGGCTAATGTATAGGGTTGGGTATCGTTTGAATTTGAACGATTCTGATTCCGATTCCGATTCCTTGTTTCGATTCCGGTTCCTAACGATTCTCGATTCCGATTCTTTTAAGAGGGAGGGTCAAAAAAGTTTAGCTAACCTTGCTAACCAACGGCCTTTCTGAAGGAAATACTCCTTCTGTTACAAATTTTGCATTTTGCCGAGATTTCGTTATTTTTAGAAAAGTGAAGCCACACTTTGGACCGCCGACGTAAGCTACTCATGTTCGACTCGTGCGGTTATGCCAACACTTCCGGTAGACGCTTCTTCGTTGGTGTTGTTCAGCGGTTTCTTCTTCCGGTCGGCGGACTATGAATATCGAAACTATGAATCGAAATTTTAACTTTTGAACGATTCCGGGAAAAACGAAAAGTTAGTTCCGGTTCCAATCGATACTCGATTCTCGATACCCAACCCTACTAATGTACTTTCAAGATGGAGGGGCAACATGGCGAACGACATTAGATCCCCTTACCCGTATGTATTTTCAATGGCGTATTATACACTCACGAGAATACTTTATTACTTGAACGAAGTAAATATACATTAATGAGCACATATATTTTTGAAAGAACTGAGTGTTTTTAGCTAAGAATAAACTAAAAGGGAGTTCGAGGGATATACAGTACAATACAGAACAAAGGACAAATCATAAATATTACAAACAATCAACACATTGTTACACAATTAACAACAACAAAAAAGAATAAAATGACTTTAGTATAGTATCATCTGAAACATGAACAATTTAGTTCAAAATAAGAAGACAAACTATTTTTAAATATGTGAATTGATGTTAAAGAGTGTATATTTGAAGGTAAGTTATTACAGTCTGAAGGAGCCTTAAATAAACTACAGAAAATCTACAGAGATTATTGTATGCTGTATTAAACTTTAAAAAAAACTTTTGCTGATAATTTACTCACCCCCATCTCATGCAAGGTGTCCATTTCTTTCTTTCTTCAGTTGAAAAGAAATTAAGGTTTTTGATGAAAACATTCCAGGATTTTTCTCCATATAATGGACTTCATCGGGAACCAAATGGTTCAAGGACCAAATGAGAGTTTCAGTGCAAACTGCAAACTGTTCAAAGGGCTTTAAATGACACCAGACGATGAATAAGGGTCTTATCGAAAAAATGACTCATGACTCGAAAAAAAGATTTGTTCATTTTGGTGAACGAGTTTGAACAGGAGAGTCACGAACGCTCATCACAAAACAGAGCAAGCCGAGCATTTGTGCTTATAAAACGTAAACTTTTTTATTTTTTTAAATGACCGCTCGTTTCGCTTGATAAGACCCTTATTCATCATCTGAAATCGCTTAAAGCCCTTTTGCAGTTTGCACTGAAACTCTCTTTTAGACCTTGAACCATTTGGTTCCCATTGAAGTCCATTATATGGAGAAAAATCCTGGAATGTTTTCATCAAAAACCTTAATTTCTTTTCGACTGAAGAAAGAAAGACGTGGGCATCTTGGATGACATGGGGGTGAGTAAATTATCAGCAAAAGTTTTTTAAAAAAAAGTGAACTACTCCTTTAAGGGGTAGAAGGCTAGTTTTAGATGCCTTTTGATAAACAACATAAGTATAGTCAAAAAATGGCAACATCAGTTGTGTGGTGTGTTTCAGACACCAAGTGTACATCAACTACTGGATCGAAATAAAACACAGGTTGCAAAATTAAATTTGTGAAGAAGGTGGTCAATGTGAGATTTGAATATAAGTTCAGGATCAAGCCATGAACCCAAGTATTGAACTTTATCTTTACTTTAAAGATAAAAGAACTTTAAAGGCATAGTTCACCCTAATATGATTTTGCCTTCTGTCTTCATTTACTTACTCTCATGTGGAACATGTTTTTTTTTGTTTTTTTTTTTTGTTTTTGTCTGTGGGCACCAAAATTGTTTGGCTACCAACTTTCTTCAAAATATCTTCCTTTATGTTCTGCAGAAGAAAAAGTCATACAGATTTGGAACAACATAAGGGCGAATTAATGATCCCAAATCTCTAACAATCTTTTGCAAAGCGGGTGTTTTAACCACACGCAAAGCACTTTTGGCTATTTTCAGCTCCATTTAAACAAATCTAATGTAAAACAGCTCGGTTCCAGAATGGATCCCCGAAGAAGCAGGAGGCAAACAGTCCCAAATCCTGCATTAGTGACTGTCCTTTAGCCGAACATCTGCTATAATGTAATGAAATAAACATCTGTTTTGATATAATGAAATATTTATGATTTATTTGTTTTTGAATGTCTGTAAATGGCTTTTCCGGGACGCGAGTCTTTGTTTTCCAGACTGTACCTTCATGTAAAGACATGCGAAAGTCAAATAAAGAGAGTGTTTCTTTCTCTCCTTCTAGACTTCCACCACTGTGGAAGAGGGTGAGAAAGATCCCGCAACCAGTGAAAAAGCTCAGACATCTGAAAGTCCAACCACAGCATCCGATGACTCAAAAACGAAAGAAAATCCTGATATTTCTCAGTCTTCTCCGAATGAAAAGAGCGAGAGAGAGAAACAAGACGAGGAGAGCACTGAAAAAGACGCCTCCCCAGAGAAAACGTCTGATTCCCCGTCCATTAAAGATGAGAGCAGAGGTACCTGTGGAGGAAACTGGGGAAATCCGATTGGCTGTCAGTTTATTGTGAGTTGAGGGCTGATTGTTGCCTGTCATTGCAGAGGCTCTGAAAGGGGAGAAAAGAGAGAAGACCGGAGAAGAGAAAGAGAAGAGTGAAGTGACGACGACTCCTACAGAAACAACGGAAAAGAAAGAGAAGTTGGATCAATCTTCTGATGTCAAAAAAGGTGAATCTCTTTCTTTCTTAGCATTTTGTATGTTTCATAGTGGCGTAGAGGAGAATAAAAACTGAAGAAGTGCATCCAATTACTAAATTAAACATGATGTAAACCTGTTTTTTCCCATCGGGACACAGAGGAGGTGAAGGGTGAAAGGGATGCTGGGAAGGAGGGCCGAGGGCAGAGGGAGGAAGTGCCCAAAGGTAACGGCAAACCCACAGAGCGCCCACGGTTTATGTTCAACATCGCAGATGGAGGATTCACAGGTAAACTCAACCGTTGGTATCTGCCTGAATAAACTTGAATTAAACTTTAGTGTCAATTACCTCAGCTATTAAATAACGTGAGTGAATAATCATATCAAGACAATGCTGATACGACGAGTACTTGCAAATTAAACATTTAATGCTTTTAAAGGAGTAGTTCAATTTAAAAAATACTTTTGTTGATAATTTACTCACCCCCATGTCATCCAAGATGTCCATGTCTTTCTTTCTTCAGTCGAAAAGAAATTAAGGTTTTTGATGAAAACATTCCAGGATTTTTCTCCATATAATGGACTTCAATGGGAACCAAACGGTTCAAGGTCCAAATGAGAGTTTCAGTGCAAACTACAAACTGTTCAACGGGCTTTAAACGATTCCAGACGATGAATAAGGGTCTTATCACGCAAACTAATCGCTCATTTAAAAAAAAAAAAGTTTTATAAGCTCAAATGCTCGCCTTGCTCTGTTCTGTGACGCACGTTCGTGATTCTCCTGTTCAAACTCGTTCATCAAAATGAATGAATCTTTTCCAGAGTCAATTCAATTCGTTCGTTGAATGAGCCAAATGACACAAAAAAGATTCGTTCATTTTTGATAAACGAGTTCGAATAGGAGAGTCACGAACGTGCGTCACAGAACAGAGCAAGGCAACCATTTGAGCTTATAAATCTTAAACTTTATTTATTTTCTTAAATAAGCGATCGTTTCGCTTGATAAGACCCTTATTCATCGTCTGAAATCGTTTAAATCCCGTTGAACAGTTTGTAGTTTGCACTGAAACTGTCGTTTGCACCTTGAACCGTTTGGTTCCCATTGAAGTCCATTATATGGAGAAAATCCTGGAAATACCTTAATTTATTTTCGACTGAAGAAAGAATGACATGGACATCTTGGATGACATGGGGGTGAGTAAATTATCAGCAAAAGTTTTTTTTTTAAAGTGAACTACTCCTTTAAGAGCCTTCCAACAATATCTATTATGTAATACAATTTTGCTTGAAAAGAAAAGTCAGATTACACAGCCAATTTTGCAAGGCCGTCAATGGAGAAAGATGCTGTTTGCCTTCTGATGGTGTAATTATGGCATCTTCCAGTAGGGGCCAACAGGACCGTGTTTAGAAAAAAACAGTCGTTAACAGCACAGTAATGACACCCTGCAGCTTACGGATGCATTTTTGAAATTGATATTTATATGATATACAAATGGCTGGTTCGATAGCTCTACATCTTGACCTTTATCCATGTTTATCCTTCGTACTGCACATCACGCTAGTTAATTTTTTGCCAAGTGGTGACAACGAGCCAGGTAATTGTGTGGACATTATGTAAAGCTGCTCACTCATGTAAAGTGAAGCTTGCGCTGTTATGATAAAGCGCAGTGTGTTGTTGAGTAACATGACAGTGTGGTTACATTGTGAAGGAGCAGTTCGGCTTCTCTGCGCTTCCGCTGAGCGGTTTCAGCAGGAACGGCAAGCAGTGATTTCATCTGTCAGTGGTTTACAAAGACTTCCCTTAGATTATTTTCCATCGTTCACCATTGATTATTTCCTAAAATGACTTGTGTTGAAATGCGAAAACCTATGATTTCATGCATTCTGCTCATACTCATGGTCAATCAGTATGTAAATGTACACTCGTGTGTTTATATTTCGTGTGCAGATACTGTACAAGTGCATGCATCAGAATTTCTCTGCGAGACTAATAATATGAACTAGAATGTACATTTCCAGACGAAAATGTGAAGTGGTGCTTGCAGTGGCAAAACTCACCACCCGGTTGCTAGGGTGTTCTGGGTGGTTGCTAGTTGGTTGTCAGGGTATTCTGGGTGGTTGCTATGCAGTTGCTAGGGTATTATGGGTGGTTGCCAATGTGTTCTGGGTAGTTGCTAAGGTGTTGCTAGGTGGTTGCTAGGGTGTTCTGGGTGGTTGCTAGGGTGTTGCTAGGTTGTTGCTAGGCGGTTGTTAGGGTGTTCTGGATGGTTGCTAGGTGGTTGCTAGGGTGTTTCTAATGTGTTCTGGAAGGTTGCTAGGCAGTTGCTAGGGTGTTGCTCGGTGGTTGCTAAGGTGTTGCTAGGTGGTTGCTAGGGTGTTGCTAGGCGGTTGCTAGGGTGTTCTGGGTGGTTGCTAGGGTGTTGCTAGGTGGTTGCTAGGGTATTGCAAGGTGGTTGCTAGGGTGTTCTGGGTGGTTGCTAGGGTGTTGCTAAGGTGTTCTGGATGGTTGCTAGGCGGTTGCTAGGGTGTTGCTCGGTGGTTGCTATGGTGTTGCTAGGTGGTTGCTAGGGTGTTCTGGGTGGTTGCTAAGGTGTTGCTAGGTGGTTGCTATGGTGTTTGGGGTGGTTGCTAGGGTGTTGCTAGGTGGTTGCTAGGGTGTTGCTAAGGTGTTCTGGATAGTTTCTAGGTGGTTGCTAGGGTGTTGCTATGCGGTTGCTAGGGTGTTCTGGGTGGTTGCTATGGTGTTGTTAGGTTGTTGCTAGGGTATTCTGGGTAGTTGCTATGGTATTACTAGGTGGTTGGTAGTGTTCACATATGGTTATTATAGAGTTTTTATATTGTTCATGGCATGATTTAGCACTTAGCTAATCAATATTAGCATGTAGCTATTCACAGCTAGCATGTTTAGCATTTTGAAAGTTCTATGTGCTAGCATGAGTCAAAAGACCCAACCCCCATCGTGATACAATGTTCTGATGCTGAGATATAGCTGTTACAAAATGGTTGCTAGGGTACTCTGTTTGGTTGCTAGGGAGTGGCTTGGCAGCTTCCAATCATGAAGCTCCAAAGTCAATGTGAATGTATAAACCAACCCCCATCTCTATACGATGTTCTGATGCAGAGATGTAGGCCTTGCAAAATGGTTGCTAGGGTACTCTTTTTGGTTGCTAGGGAGTGGCTTGGCAGCTGCCAATCATGAATCTCCAAAGGCTGCTTGTCAGTATAATTGATATAATACAACTCCCAAGCCTGTATGACATTCAGAATGGAAGATATCCCTCTTTAAAATTTGGTTGCTAAGGTGCTCGATAATGGTTGCTAGGGTGTGGCCAGAAATTGTTGAGGTGATTCATGATTGGCTGTTTGCTACCCCGAGTCAAACGAGACCACCCTTGTGTTTCTATGACACTTCTATCCGGAGATATCCCTTTGATCTCTTTCAATGGAAGTCTATGGGAGTTGTTGCTAAGGTGCTCTATATGGTTGCTAGGGCGTGGCTTGATAGCTTCACAATGATCCTGAGAGACTGATTGGTCGTCTGAGTAAAATGAGCCCGCCCCCTTGTCTCTATGACACTATGATCCAGAGCTATGTTCAATACAAAATCCCTATCCAATTTACCATAGTAGGAAAAACACATGCATTTGATGGGACATCCTTCACCATAGTAAGTCAATGGGGAAAATTTTGGGTAGCTCCTGCCCCCCCAGGGGTGCAACTTTTACCCCATTGTGAGGTATGTTCTTACAGAGGCTGCCAGCCTCTTCAAATGTGGCAAATCACACGTTTTTCCGAAATCGTTGTTCGGAGCTATGAGTCGTCAAAGTTTGTCTCAATGTTAAGTCTATGGGATTTTTTGGAAATTTGTTCGCCCCTGGGTCGAACACCGTACCCCCGATCTCTGATAAAAGTGATAGGACACTTCAATAGGCCGCACGATTTGATGCCTCATTCATGGGTCTGTGACAAAAACTGTGGACGTAGGAGTGCGCCAAACTTTTTCCTGGAATAGTATAATGCTATACTAGAAATTTTAAATAACATTGGGGTCAATGGGGGAAAATTTGGGCAGCTCCTGCCCCCCAGGGGTGCAACTTTTACCCCATTGTGAGGTATGTTCTTACAGAGCCTGTCAGCCTCTTCAAATGTGGTAAATCGCAGGCTTCTGTGAAATCCTCGCTCGGAGCTATGATTCGTCAAAGTTTGTCGCAATGTTAAGTCTATGGGATTTTTGGGAAATTTGTTCGCCCTTCGGGCGAACATCGTACCCCCGATCGCTTAGAAAAGTCATAGCACACCATTCCCGAATAATCCGCACGTTTTGAGACCTCATTCATGGGTGTGTGACAAAAACTGCGGGAGGAGTAGCGCGTCAAACTTTTGGGCCGACTCAAAAAACACAATAGTAATAGTGTTGCCTTGCTTTCAGCAAGCACCACTAATAATTGGTGTGTGTGGTGAGGGTGGATACTATAATAGGACTATTGGGAATTATAGGTGCGCCATTTCCCATTAAAATCTGAGATTTGTCTTTAAAAAGGAGTCTAATGACTAACACACTGAACTGTCTAATATGATTCATCACCTGACTAAGATCATCAGGGAAAAATTTGAATTTGGGTTTGTTTTTTTTACCATTTCAAACTCCCAGAGATTAATAAAATGCCATAAAAATCCATACGTTTTTTATGACCCGTTCATGATCAGATACCAGATAGATACTCAAATCCAACACCTGTAATCTCAACAACCCTCATTTAGCAAGCTTAAGCTAGTGGTCAATCTCTGGTCTATTATTATTTCTTAGATTTTTCCCAGCCGCAGTCGCTATAAATAGCTTCATTTCCCAGAAGCAAATCACTTTGCATAGTTGAATTTACAACTTTAAAAGAGAACAACTAAACATCAAGGGGTTTATACTTACTGTAGCTATAAACATTTCACCAGCATCGATAAAACATTTCAAGCAAACACTTGAGCACACAGCCTGCTCTCTGGACAAATCATTTCGTTTATACGCATACGCATTGCTAGCTGTGTTGCCTTTTGTTTATTTACTCGTCAGCTGGTATAATATAAATGGATGGTAACTGATATCTGGCCGGGTTGTGCTTTTCTCTTTCGCACAGAGCTTCACACTCTTTGGCAGAACGAGGAGCGGGCGGCCGTTTCGTCAGGCAAGATCAACGAGATCTGGCACCGGCGACACGACTTCTGGCTGCTGGCAGGCATCGTTTGGTATCCTTGAAGATAGGCTGCTGTCACCGTAGAAACAATCCAGTTCCTTTAATGTATATTTATACTGCGCTTGCTAAATGAACAGTTTGTTTAGAGCTCAAAGCCAAGAAGAACAAGGCAATAAAATGAGAGTTCCTGCACATACATTTATATTGCTTTAGCGAACATTACAGGCAGCTAATTTATTTAATTTTTTTCATTGGAAATAAAGATCTTTTTAGTATCGTTCACAGGCTTCCTACGCCTATGGAATTTGATTTGAGTAATGCATTTCTAAAATATCCACAAGTTTCCGAGGGGCGCTCCTGTAAAAAATAAAGTGGGTGAAACTTGCGCTGAGGCGGCGGAAGTAGCATTCCAATGGTATTTTGTGTGTTAGTTAGCGCAGAGGCTAGCTGTTTTTCTGAGAATTATTTTACTATTTAAAGACGCAAATCTTTATGAGAGATCTCGTTACAGAACTCATGGACAACATGTACTGTTTGCCGTTGTACGTATAACCGGACTAAACTAATTAAGTGGCTTAAACGTGATTGTTTTGAACATAAGCCGAAAACGAAAGCAGAGTGATCAAGGTTCAAGGTCCAAAAGAGAGTTCAAGTACAAACTGCAAACTGTTCAAAGGGCTTTAAACGATTCCAGACGATGAATAAGGGTCTTATCTAGCAAAACGATCGCTCATTTAAAAAAAAAAAAAAGTTTGTTTTGCAAGCTCAAATGCTGATGTGATGCACGTTCGTGACTCTCCTGTTCGGACTCAAAATGAACGAATCTTTTTCCGAGTCAATTTGTTCGTTTCGTTTGTTAAACGAACCAAATGACTCAGAAAAAGATTAGTTAAAAAAATGCTGTTTGAACCATTTAGTCTATAGACGTCTACAGAGAGCTTGAGTGTGGAGAAATGTGTAGAAAGCCTGATCCTTGACCTGTTGCAGTCATGGCTACGCCCGGTGGCAGGACATTCAGAACGACCCTCAGTTCGCCATCGTCAACGAACCTTTCAAAACTCAAGCCAACAAGGGAAACTTCTTAGAGATGAAAAACAAGTTCCTGGCCAGACGGTTTAAGGTATGTTGTAAATGAAGAATATATATATATATAAAAAAGTTTAGTTTAGTTTAGTTTCTTTTTGTTTGTTGTGATATCCGGGGTGAAGTTTAAAGGTGCAGTTCACTTTTAAAAAACCTTTTGCTAATAATTTACTCACCCCCATGACATCCAAGATATCCATGTCATTCTTTCTTCAGTCGAAAAAACATTCCTGAATTTTTCACCATATAATGGACTTCAATGGGAACCAAACGGTTCAAGGTCCAAAAGACAGTTTCAGTGCAAACTGCAAACTGTTCTAAGGGCTTTAAATGATTTAAGACGATGAACAAGGGTTTTATCAAGCGAAACGATCGCTCATTTAAAAAAAAATTACGTTTTATAAGCTCAAATGGTCGCCTTGCTCTGTTCTGTGACGCTCGTTTGTGACTCTCCTGTTCGAACTCGTTGTTCAAAATGAACAAATCTATGCTTGTGTCATTTGGTTCATTTAACGAACGAAATGAACGAATTGACTCAGAAAAAGATTTTGTTCATTTTGAATTGGAGAGTCACGAACTAGCATCACAGAACAGAGCAAGGCGACCATTTAAGCTTATAAAACTTAAACTTTGTTATTTATGTTTTAAATTATCGATCGTTTTGCTTGATAAGACCCTTATTCATCGTCTTGAATCGTTTAAAGCCCTTTGAACAGTTTGCACTGAAACTGTCTTTTGGACCTTGAACCATTTGGTTCCCATTGAAGTCCATTATATGGAGAAAAATGCTGGAATGTTTTCATCAAAAACCTTAATTTCTTTTCGACTGAAGAAAGAAAGACACGGACATCTTGGATGGCATGGGGGTGAGTAAATTATCAGCAAAATTTTTAAAAAGTGAACTACTCCTTTAATTCAGTTTCATTGTGGCTTTTGTAGTTATACTTGTATTTTCTTGCGTTTGAAAGCGGCTTCTTTGTTTTGTCATTTGTATCATAATTATATATTCTTTCTCTACCTTTTGTTCTGCTGTTTGTCTGACTCCTGCCCGGGAGATTTTTATCTCTACATGTCGACGCGTCACAATCGCAAACACAAGATCTGAATATGCTGACACTCGTCTTGTGAAACAGCCCAGTCTCTCGTTGTTTTTCCTGTTTTTCTTTTCATCACATGTTTCATATCCTTTTCTCTACATCCTCCTTTTTCTTTTCTCAGCCTCCCTTGCTCTTTTCCTCTCGCTCTGTCTTTCTCTTCTTCTCTTACATAATTTCGATTGCGTTGAGCAACCTGAGAGCCGCTGTTTTTCCAGTGGAACTTCTTTTAATTGGAAGCTGGTGCTTTCTCATGCTCGTAAATCACTGGAATGGTTTATCGTTCCAGACGTAATTCTTCTGTCAATTCTGGTCAATTTCTTAAATTCCCTTTTATTTCGTGGCCTGCTTTCCTCCGTGTTTCGCTCTCGCTCGATCCAGCTCTGTGTTCTCAGTCTTTGTCTTTTTTTAAACCCTCTCAGCCGCTTTTCTCTTTCACACATGATGCTTTTTTTCCTCACTTTGTCTTTTTTGAGACTATTTTTGTGCTTACCTGATGTAATGAAAAGGAAAAACTACACCACCATTCAAATGTTTATAGTCAGCAGGGCTTGATGTTAACACCCACCAACCCACCAAATGTGGGTGTATTGTGCTGTATAATGCTGTGTAATGCAGTCACTCCTACTAGCCACTTTTATATACAATATATGCATTTTTTAATTGTCTTAAAAAGGCATCTGGAATAATAAGCTAAGTGCATTGTAGTGTTGTCAAAAATATCACTATCTAAGCTGAAATATCTGAAACTTGTACTCATTTTCCTCAGAATAGATACACTTTCTCTGCACTTTCTCTCTTTCATCTCTCCGACAGCGAGTGACACATAAACCCGCCTCTCCTCACTCACTCTTACTCACTGTTACAGGACTTGAATTTGGGATTGTGCGTATTATGCATAATTTTACTCATTCCTGCAGATTTTGTTCTTACACCCAAAGTGCCATACATAAAGCCGCCTCTCAGCACTAAATTAAGTTATTTTTCGCTACTTATAGTGTTTAAAGCTACACTGTGTAACTCTTTTAGTTTATTCTTAGCTAAAAACACTCAGTTCTTTCAAAAATATGTGTGCTCATTAATGTATATTTACTTCGTTCAAGTAATAAAGTATTCTCGTGAGTGTATAATATGCATTAAAATACATACGGGTAAGGGGATCTAATGTCGGTCGCCATGTTGCCCCTCCATCTTGAAATTACATTAGCCAAAGAGGGACATCAAGCTTCGCCTTTCGCGTTTACGTTTGAGTTAACACTCATGGACGAGGTCGAACTGGAAGCCATGTTAATCTTGGACTACATTGGCCACCGTAGGAGGTAAAACGAAATCGGAGTTGAGAGGAACAGAAACTAATATTCACTGGATGGTTATGTACCTTTTCACCGCTAGATGGGGGTAAAAATCACACAGTGCAGCTTTAAACAGTCAAATACACACAATGTCAAAATGCCGGTCTTGGTGAGTATTCACGTAAACACAGTGAGTTATGTTTTAAGTAGGGTTGGGTATCGTTTGAATTTGAACGATTCTGATTCCGATTCCGATTCCTTGTTTCGATTCCGGTTCCTAACGATTCTCGATTCCGATTCTTTTAAGAGGCAGGGTCAAAAAAGTTTAGCTAACCTTGCTAACCAACGGCCTTTCTGAAGGAAATAATCCTTTCTGAAGGAAATACTCCTTCTGTAAAAATACTCCTTTTGTCACAAATTTTGCATTTTGCAGAGATTTCGTTATTTTTAGAAAAGTGAAGCCACACTTTGGATCGCCGACGTAAGCTACTCATGTTCGACTCGCGCGGTTATGCCAACACTTCCGGTAGACGCTTCTTCACTGGTGGTGTTCAGCGGTTTCTTCTTCCGCTCGGCGGACTGTGAATATCGAAACTAGGAATCGAAATTTTAACTTTTGAACGATTCCGGGAAAAACAAAAAGTTAGTCCCGGTTCCAATCGATACTCGATTCTCGATACCCAACCCTAGTTTTAAGTGAACGTAAGATGTTGAGAAATAAAACGCATGTGTAACAGTATAATGAATCCGTGCATCAGCTCTTAAAGTGACAGCAGCATAATAAACCTGCTGCCAAATTATTAAAAATATCTAGATAATATTAAAAATATCTATATGGCAGTTTTCCTCTATGGTATCAATGTCAAAATTGTGGCTAGTGAAAATGCTGAGTGGCTAGTAACTTTTTGGCTGCTGAGCAAAAAAAAGTTAATGTCAAGCCCTGATTGTCAGTAAGATTTTTATTCAGCAAGGGTGCATCAAATTAATCAAAAGCGAAAGTCTATTTAAAATAAAGATTTCTATTCATCAAAAACTCCTAGTTTTCTCATAAATGTGAAGCAGAAAAAATTTGACCTCACGTTATGTCAGTCACGCTTGCACACCACCTCCGAATACTTTCGTCCATCATAAAAAAATTCGGATCGTGTTCGATTTTCTGCGTTTTTCGCATCCACAGCCAGCATTTTGAGAGGTTTTTTGACAATTCAGGGCCGGGAGGAGCTCGTTTACTGTCTATGGAGCTCGTTCCGCACATCATTGCACATATGCGCAGTGCTTCAGTTTTCAATTCGATCAAGTGTTTATGTTCACTTCTCTCGATTGGATTATGAAAGGAATAACCTCCCCTTTCAATCAGATTGAAATTTTGGATCGATTAATGTGTGATTGAGCAGCCAATTCGATAACTAATGTATGTATTATTTGGGTACAATATATAACCTGTAGCCTACAGCTTCCACCGGGCCGCGTGTGTGTCCATATCTTAGACATACTGAAAGTCTCTGTTCAGAATCGATTGGTTCACGGAAATTGGTGGTCTTGTTTTTAAAATGTGGCTCCAGAATCGCAAGCAAAGCATCAAATTGTCCCACTGACATTCTGAGGCAAATTTTGAATCGCTCGGCATAAATTCGCAACTCCTTGATAAGGAGGTCAGCGCAATTTCAGGATTGGATGGACGTAATATTTTCTCTTTCTTCTCTTTTCAATAAGAGAGAGGACAACAAAATCATCCTCACTGCTTGACAAATCCATTTATAATTTTTGCGTGTTTTTTTCCGCAAAGGTTTAATAAATACGCATCGGACTGTGCGTGGTTTCTGTGCGCGACGAATTTTTAGGCTGACGAACACGAAAAAACGCATACGAAAATTTCGTACTCAGCGTGCAATGGCCTTAAAGGACAAGTTCAGTATTTTACAATTAAAGCCCTGTTTTAAGATCCCTGATGAAATAGAATGGTTAAGATTGTTTTTTAGACAAATGCTCCTGTCACGAGAATTTTTGGATTCTGTGTTAGCACCCCCCCCCCCCCCCCTTCCAACAGGTTTTAACGTAGTTTTTGTCCAAATCCATTTTCTTCCTGTTTTTGGTCGAAGTCCACAGTAGTTGATTGTCGAGTTTACGTGCGCGATCCTTAGTTATCTAGTTACCATTGATCGCGCACGTGAACTCGACAATTTACTACTGTGGACTTCGACCGAAAACAGGAAGAAAATGAAGTCGGACAAAAACTACGATAAAACCTGTTGGAAAGCATCTTTTGCAGCGATTTTTGTGTGAGCATATCAGTGAACACCCCAGACCACTCGGTGAGTTTCACGTCTTTGTAAACTAAAGTTTTATGTGTTTTTATGAATGATTGTTCGAGTGCACCTATGCTACCATTATAAAGGTGGGGGGGGTGCTAACACAGAATCCAAAAATTCTCGTGACAGGAGCATTTGTCTAAAAAACAATCTTAACTATTTTATTTCATCAGGGATCTTAAAACAGGGCTTTAATTGTAAAATACTGAACTTGTCCTTTAAGCGTTGATCTTCTTCTGCAGAGGCGGTCTTTAGTCACACTATGGCATAATAAAGTAACAAAATCGAAAAAAGTTGTTTTCTGAGCTTGGTTTTTTACTTACAAGATATTTTTATAGTACAGTGACCTCTTATATGACAAAATATTATAAAGTTTATAATATAAATGAATTTTAATAATTTTAGCAGCAGTGCTTTATTAAGCAGCATTTATAAAACTCATGACTTCCGAAGCCCCAGTTTTGTGAAGATAGAGATTCACACATCTTTACATCTTTCTCTCAGTTGCTGGAGCAGGCCCTGGTGATAGAGGAGCAGTTGCGTCGGGCTGCGTACCTCAACATGACCCAGGACCCCACTCACCCGGCCATGGCCCTGAACGCCCGTTTTGCCGAGGTTGAATGTCTAGCTGAGTCACATCAGCATCTCAGCAAGGAGTCGCTTGCTGGAAACAAACCTGCCAATGCTGTCTTGCATAAGGGTAAGGAGAGTGTGTGTGATTTATCTCGTAAATATCTTTTAATGAGAAATGATGTATCAGAGGGAACGTGTTTGTGTGTAACTCACACAAAGTTAGCTGGCGTCTTGAGAGTCTGATAAAGGGCTTCTGGGTAGATCCAGTGGGACCGGGTGTTCCCGCCAGCTCTGATATGGGAACGGTTCAAGAACACAAGGCCTTTTTATTTGTTCTGGAGTTTTCTCAAACGTGTTGTTTAAACTGTAGCAATAAACCATTTATTGGATACCAATTTACTTGGCATGTCACTCTTATGATTAGCTGCAATTGCTGAGAGAATTGCCAGAAAACTTCACTTTTGACAATTAGAATCAATTGAATCATTTTTAGTTCGCTTTCTGAACCTTGGATCGGTTTTTAAAACTGATATTGATAAAAAGGTGCATATTTGATGCGTTTCAAAACAAGGTTAAAGAGTACTTCACCTCTGGAAAGATGAATGTGTATTTAAAATGGGTCATTTATCTTGAAGAAATGTGAAATTATTTTTGAATTTGGAGCTTTCTAGACTGAGAAAGACAACAACTCCCAGAATGCACTTGCTTCGCTGCCCTATGAGGCCACGCCTACCGGTAACAGAGCGCAGTGGTTAAACAACAAGTCTGAGTCTACGTGATGAGTCTGCCCGAAAATGTGTTTTGAGATCGCCCAAAATGTCTGGGTTTCGGCTTTTGCGTTCTACAGTCGCCATTCATCATGTTTACTGTGGCGAGCGGGACGAGTGAGGGCCGCGGGAGAACGCCGCGAGGCCGGTGGCGTGATTAAGTTAACGATGAGCGACACCTGTGAGACGCACCGGTCTCGTCAGTGTTGTAGTCGAGACCACCTCACTCGAGTCCGAGTCGACACCGAGACCAGACAGAGTCGAGTCTGAGTCAAGACCGAGTCCATAGAGAGTCGAGTCCGAGTCGAGACCGAGACCAGTGAGGGTTGATTACCTAATTTACTTTTATTTACTTAGAGAAATCCTTTTTGTTGTTTTTTTTTACTGAATTTACTTAGAGTTTAAAAATATGATCAGTTTAGGGTAAAAAGGCCACATAGTAGGTGGTGTTAAAAGTAATTTTATTACAATTTGTCATGTGCAGTTTCGCACTAGAAAATCACCAATCACTGGGCGTGTCAATCAATTTAAAGAAATATTTTATTAACATACATTAATAATCATGAAAAATATTTTCAATTGAACTCGAGTGGACTCAAAGTCCTAAAAAAAAAAATTGTTCGAGTACGAGTCAATTCCGAGTCCAAATGGACACGAGTCCATGACGAGACCAAGACCATTAAAATATGGTCTCGAGACCGAGTCCGAGATGAGTCCGAGTCTCGAGTACTACAACACTGGGTCTCGTATCTCTCACGGAGGAGCAGGAATTTTCTTAGCAATGTTAAAAACGCACATCAACCGATCACTTGTTTAGCGTTCATGTAAACACTACATTCAGATTCACCAATCGGAATGAATTCAGTTAGATTGAAACAAAAGCTGTGCATGTAAACAATGAATGGCGACTGCAGAAAGCAAAAGCTGAATCCTGGACATCGACAGCCGGACATGTCCGGGAAAAAGAGGATGGTAACCCCTACTACTCAGCTTTCTCCTGCTAGCTTAGCTTCCAAAAAAAAAAAGTCTGACACTATGTGTTCATTCTGTGAGATCGCCCTCTATGGGCGGGGTGAGAACATGCGGGACAGCCCGTACTACTGACTGTAGTCTTTAGCCTCTGGCCAAAAAATCCTCCAATGACGCAAAATGTTTCCAGTTTTCCAGACAAAAAATACATAAATCTCTCGTCTCAGGGGGATATGAGGGTGGAAAGCACGGAAATTTGAAAATACTTCAGGTTTTCTACTAATCCTAAATCCTGAATTATCCCTTTTATTTATACTGTATACTATTATAGTATTTATTGATATTTTCAATTAACTATTTTTATTAGTTTTGGGGTGTTTTATATTTCTATGTAGCTTTATTGAATGTTTATTTAAGTTTTTTTTATATATATTTTTTATTAATGCGTGTTTTGGATTTATTTTATTCATGTTGTTTCTTAAGTTTAAGTTTTACATTTAATATTTATATTTTAATATATTTCGGCTTTATTTCAATTCAAGAAAATTAGTTTTACTTTTAGTTGACAAAAACAGCACCGTTCAAAACCTCTCTTCTGGAATTGTTTCGAGGCTTGAATGAAATTTGATAAAGATTTTAATAATGCTTCCCACTCCCTCAGTTCAGTTGTTAAAGTCATCATGAAATCAAAGTTGACCCCGTTTACTTTCTTAATAAATGTTCCTGTTCTTATTTGTTAGTACATTCTAAAAAATTTATAAAACATTATAAAATATATCTTATTTGTTAGAACATTATATAATTATAGTACATTTAGTTTTTGCAACTTGGCATGTTGTAATATAATGAACATTTGTGTAGTTCTTAACCAACTGGAGGAGCTTCTGAGTGACATGAAGGCAGACGTGACGCGGCTCCCGGCCACACTCTCCAGAGTCCCTCCGATCACGGCCCGTCTGCAGATGTCGGAGAGGAGCATCCTCAGCAGACTGGCCAACAAAGGCAACGAGACACACACCCCGCCGGTAAACACACAAACACATATCAATATACACATTCTCACAGATACTATCATTTAATTTTTTAATTTATTTGTATAAATTAATACTCATTAAATTGACCAAATCAGCAATTTCCAATTTCTGAAGAATCATGTGACACTGAAGACTGGAGTAATGATAATGACATTGTCACAGGAATAATTTACATTTTAAAAATGACTAAAAATAGAAAAGAGTTTGTTTTATTTATTTGTGATTGTCCCGTTTGCTTCCCGCTTTCACATCCTATTGGAAATTTGATGCGTTCTTGGCTCTTTCATACTAACAGATTGGCGAGCGTTCATCACAATTTGCACGCGATAACACCCTGACCTGTCGGCACGCTCAACGATTTGCAAATCGGGCTTAAAATCATGTAGTGTGAACTAGGCTTAAGGGGGGTTATTGCTGCTTATCCATGCTAGGCTGCCCTGAACAGAACCATACCAGAGAATGTCTAATTGAAGAGAATTGGCACTGGCTGGTTACTTCCGGTTTCTGGACTGGCTGCAGTAACACGTCTCTGTCCATGAAGGGGCGCTCGTGGTCGAGTGCAGAATGAATGGGAGTCAATGGGGTTTCACCCCCAGAAATCCACTTTTCTCAGGATGCAATTTTTTGTCAAGTAATTTTAAAGTTGCATTCAAAAGGGAGGGCTAAGAAAATACACTCAGCTGAAAATTGCGTTTTTAAGTTCACTTATCTGTTCTAAAAATCCGTTCAAAACTCTGATGACGTCACACAATAGCAGAATGCTATCGTGTTCCAGCCAACAACGGCCTAACCTGTAAGAAATCAAAAGGACATAAGTACTCGTTCATTCGACTTTTGGCCTATAATCTATATTGAACTTGCAGAATCAACTATAAAATCTGTGTTGATTTAACGACAAGCTGATGAAAGAGACACTTTTAGCCGTTTAGCCCCATAGACTCCCATTCGTTCTGCACTCGCCCGCGATCACCTCCAGTGGAATTCTAATGGAACTGCAACCAAGATGATACACAACGGGGCTAATAGGAAGTGCCAAGGCTCTCCGTTAGACGGGCTCTGACCATACCGCCAATCCTACCTGTATGCTAATTGTCAATTGTCTTTACCGATAGTGTTCCTGACAGAAAAGCATGACTTATCCGACACTCCAATCTTTGGTGCTCTCCTGGTTTATTAAGTGCATCATCCTGGTATTTAAATTCTATTTGGAATTTTCAGTGTGAAAACACTATAGAATAGGAAATGCAAATTAGGACGCAACACACACTCACATCCACCTACATGCCATTTGTTGCAGTTTTAAAGGGTTAGTTCACCCAAAAATGAAAATTAAGTCATTAATTACTCACCCCCATGCTGTTCCAACCCCGTAAGACCTTCGTTCATCTTCGGAACACAAATAAAGATATTTTTGATTGAATCTGAGGGCTGGATCACTCTTCCATAGACAGCCTGAGGGACTCAAACAGATCTCAGTCCCCATTGACTACCATAGTAGGATACTATGGTAGTCAATGGGGATTGAGATCTGTTTGATTAAAACATTCTTCCAAATATCTTCCTTTGTGTTCAGCAGAACAAATAAACACATAGAGGTTTGAAACAACATGAGGGTGAGTAAATACTGACAGAATTTTCATTTTTGGGTGAACTAACCCTTTAATCTTACACAACTGTGAATGACCTGCTTTGGTTTCTCAGATTCATAACACGCACACACTTTCTCTCTGTTTCTCTCTTTATCTAGCCTATTCCTTCAGGCCCGTATGCCACGCCACAGAATTTCGGCCATCCCTTCACACCTGCACCTTCAGCGGCTCTCGCTCTAGCTGGGGCCAACTACGGCCAGATGCCCCCTGGCTCCTTCATATCAGGTCAGTTTTGCTGATCCATCCCCAGAAAGAGCCCATAACCAAAGCAAAACCAGACCAGCTTCCAGTGGTCTCATGCTCGGGTTACTCTGAACCATTATAAAGGCTTTTCAAATGACAAGATCAACTGCTCGTATTAAACTGAATGCTTGTATATGATGAAACTGTTGATTTGAATGTCTATGATGGTTATAGAAACGGTCTGCTTGTGTGTAGAAAAAGACACAAGGAATTCGAAACTTCTCAAGTTCAATTGAGAGTCCAGTTGAAATCGGTTTTGAGCGGCTGGGGGTATTGACATGTTTGTTTGGTTGGTTGAAATTTGAAAGGCAGATTTGCTTGCCATCTGTTGCTCATGGCAGTCTCAAAATGTGAAAACAAAGTGCTTCTTGTATGCAGCTCTGGATTCGAGCATCTGCTAGATGCCTTAAACGTGAATGATTTTGGATGTTAAATTCACGTTTCGCAGCTTAATATGCAGAGACAGCTAAAATAGGCCATTCATAGGTTGATTCTGCTGAAAAGCGTAAACACTGTGGCTCTGTGGTGCTATCAAAACATTTATCTGCACGGTTGATCATCCAATGGCGTAAGATAGGGGCGGAGCCAACTGTTTGGCCAGCCAATGGCAGATGGGGAGGGTAGTGTCTTGAAAACCTGTTTGCAAGCAGTCATTTTTTTGCAGTTCTTTTGGTGACGCACTTTGGTTTAACACATTTAAGAGCTGAGGATTTCTGGGTAATTTAGTAAAGTGTGAATTTTCAGATTAGCAGGTTTGTGGGAAAAACGATTACACCATAAACCATAAAACACCAGTGAATTTAGTTTTAGCAGTGAGAGAGAATTTATGTGTTTGCAACATTCCCCATAATGAGGTCTAACTACATACCCAACAAAACAATGCTAATTTCTGTAACGTTTTAAAGTAAATTGCAGTTTTCGGCAAAACTCTGTCGTCAATGTGTATATTTACCTACACATTGGCATTGCACTTTGTCTAGTAAACATCTAGTCATTAAGTGAAGAGATGTTGATCAGTAATTGTTTCACAGATTGTAATTTACTCTTCACCTGATTCAAACCAATGTTGTGAGTCTTTTTAAATGATTCATTCAAATGAATCATTTGTTTGTGAATCAAACTACAGCAGTGTTATTTTAGTATTGTTTATGTACTATGATATATTTTATTCTTATTTTTAAATTAATATTTTCAGTTTATGTCCTTTTGTTATTTTAATTAATTAATTTATATATTTATTTTCATTTCGTAACGAGTGTATCAGGTTAAAAATAAAAGGCATCCAAAATAAAAGTTTGTGTTTAAATAATGTATGTGGGTGCACTGTGTATAATTATTATATATATATATATATATATATATATAAATACACACACATTCATGTATATGATGTATCTATAAAATATTTATATTTATATATAATATAAATTATATGGAAATATATATATTATATATAACATATTTATATTTATATATAATATAAATTATATATATATATATATATAGTTTATATACATGAAAATATTTCTTAAATATATACAAGCATGTGTGTGTATTTATATATATATATATATATATATATATATATATATATATATATAATTATACACAGTGCACCCACATACATTATTTAAACACAAACTTTTATTTTGGATGCCTTTTTATTTTTAACCTGATACACTCGTTACGAAATGAAAATAAATATATAAATTAATTAATTTTAATCGTTTGACAGCCCTAATATATATACATATAAATTAGCTTAAAAATGTTTAAAAATTTCAATTAGTCTTTTTTAATTTCAGCTTTTATTTCAATTAACAAAAATGTTTATTTCAATTTCAAAAAACAAAAATTTTAACAGTATAATGACGATAATAACCGTGGCCTACACTGGTTGTCCTGTATGCTTGCAAAGACTAAGCAAGCAGTAATTTAGACACAGAATCAATTGAGATTTTACTCAAATCAACGCATGATTCAACTTTCCTCTGTTTTCTCGCACTGCTTTCTCTCACTCTTTCTCTCTCAGTCTATTTGTGTTTATGTGGGCGTAAATGTGGGTGTACAAATGCTCCATTTCACAATAATGTGAGGTCAGTGTATGAGAGGCTGGATCTGACATGTCTCTAAAGCACTTTGAAGATGTGTGTCGCATTTGTTCCTTTAAAAAGATTCAACCAGTGACCAAACTTCCAATGAACCGGGGAATGATTTGTATTCCACATATTTAATTTAGTATACATATTGAACATGGCTACAAGTTTAAACACTTGCTCAATATGTTATTTTTCATAAATTTCAGGACATATTCTGTCCTGAAAAAAAAAAAAAACACTGACAAAAGTCACACTTTGCGTATTCATATTTCTGCAAAAATATGATTCTGGTTAGGACACTTAATTGCATTTTAATTTGAGCGGGCCCCCAGTGGAATTTTGGCTAAATAATGTCACGTTCTCCATCTTTGGTCCAAGAGAACAGATTGGCCCTGCCAGTGAGTTTATTGTTTCAACATTAGCTCTGTAACAGCATATGTGTGCAGGAAGCACTGAGAAGAGTTTTTGTTTGCCGTTTTCTGTTTATTCCATCCGATTCCCGACTCTGTCCATCGTCCTGACTGTTTGTACCCGTACAGAGTCGAAGGGTTTCTGGATTGAGAGTCCTGATACCAATCTTTCTACCGCAGCGTCTAAGGGAGGCATATTTTCTTGCCATGGTGCTTTTTCTGAAAATGTCATTACAGTTATCCAGGACTTTAGCTGTGCCAGGAATCGCTCAGCCGAGGGAACGTTTTTTTTTTTTTTGCTTTTCTACTCAGATATTTTTAAGAGGGTAAAAAAACCCCATAAAGAAACACAAATGTGCGCCGGTTTTTCAAACCCCCCTGGAGGCCGAACTAGACGCTCTCTCCGTCTGTCTCTCTCGTTCAGTCACTGAAATAGCCCGGGACTTCAGATCCTGGTGGGTGTAGAGGCTGATTGGGTTTGTTGAGGCTGTACACACTGAACCCTCGCCTGGCTAAAAATATGCCCCGCTTGGGGCCCGTTTGAACCCACTGGTCCCTGATTGAGACAACTGCGGTGACCCCAGCTTAAACCGAGCCAGGGAGCGAGATGAAAACAGCATGCCAGACTAAACAAAAAACGAGGGAGAGAAAGCGAGATGAAAGAAAAGAGAAAAATGAAGGACAGACTGTGTTGATCCGTTTAGCGTACTCCATAATAGGACATTTTTTGGACCCGGTCAGACATCTCTCTAAAAGACAGAAGGGAGGAGAGAGACAAAATGGAGTGCGAGCACCTCTGTGGAAATCCTAGCGGACGCCGTGACTTCTCTCTCTCTCGATCATTCTTAAAGTTGTCAGAAATAAAGACTTTGGCGAGCTCGGCTTGTTTTCTTTTTTAAGTCATTGCCACTTAAACTCTTAGCGTTTTACATGTCGTGAACTTTGCGAAGCAAAAGGTTTTAGACACATTATGTCAACACAGATTTCTTTCCCAAAAACCACCCGAACCGCTAACAGCTCTTTTTATTTTTATTTTTTTACCTTGAGAAAATTCGGCGCGTCACTGCTCTCGCAGCCAGTGGACGTCCCGACTCAGCGGGAGGTTCAAAAAGCGAGAGTATTTTAAGCATAAATGCCTACAGTTATGGGTTATGGGATACTGTGCCACTGATTAAATTAAATCAAAAATGACTGATTATGGCGGCTCACCACTCCAATAAATCACCTGTGCCACTGATTGACCGCTCCCTACCCCCCAGTGTCTACAGTCTGCCCCCTTTCTGCCTCCACAGAAGCCCCGTCCTGCCTGAAGACTAAGGAACATGACGTGCTGCAGCGCCAGAGGGTGGTGGACCTGTGGAAGGACGGCAAGTCGGAAGGGTCAATTGGGCAGGAGCTCCGCATGCCCAAATCCACCGTGCACAGCATCATCGTCAAGTATCGCCTCAGCAACACGGTGGAGAACCTGCCGCGCAACGGACGGCCCAAAAGACCGTGACCTGAAACAGTGATGGATGGAAGACTGGAGGAAGAAAGACTGTAGAATGTGAGGGGCGGAAAGGCTAGAAAAACGATAAACCGGTAATAAATTAAACAGGACGGGAGGGAACAAAGAGGTGGGAATGTCTAAAAATATTATAGTGCGACTGGACTTCCTGAGAGTTTTTTTTTTTTTAAGGCTAAATGGTTAATAATACTTGATGGAAAAGAGACGAAAACACAGACCTCTTTCCAGCACTTTTTTTTTATCTCCCTTCCACTCTCACTCTTTCTCCCCTTGCCCCCCTCCGCTCTCTTTCTTTCATCTGTCGGTCCGAGAGAAGTCCCAGCAGATTACTTTTTCATTTGGCCGAAGGAGCGAGAGTGCTCGTTTAAGTGCCCGAAATCTTCCCTCCCTAATTCCGCCACAAATCACCATTTCTCTGCATCCCTTTATACGGTATATCTCTTTCTCTTTTATCATTTATCCACTCTCCTTCTCTCTCTCTCACACGCATATGCACCCATGCAGCCTCTCACAATGTCAGAAGTGAAGGATTCCAAATACCACAAGTTTGTTTTCTGTCATTAAAACCCCTGACCTAATCAAAACTGTTTTGGAAAGGAGGCACAGTGGAGTGGAACTATCTTCTGTTTTTTTTTTTTATGGAAACTGCGGATCTCTCAAAATATTCTCCAGCCACGGACTCTCTGCGCTCCTAAACCAGGACTGCGAAATGTTACAGTGGCACGAATCCACTCCATATATTGCATCCCGTCCGAAAATATCTTTGCACCTGATCTGAGATCTGTTTTCTGGTTTTCTCAAGCTGCCTTATTGGAGGAGCGTGCTGATCCTGGGTCAGAAGTCCACACGACTCAACCTGCCCGACCAAATTCCTGCGTTGTGCTTGAGCCAGATTCAATCCCCAGCAGGACTTTTATACAGTACATGACTGTTGTGTGAGAACTGCAAAAATGCACAAACACACCCACGTGTGCGCAAGCACGCACACTTGAGAGACACTTAAGTAGCTCTTTATTTTCCACCACGTTTTATTGTAGCGGTATGCTTGAGTGTGTGTGCACGGTCATGTATTATCACTGGACTGAAGCTAAGTGTGCATATGGTCGGGCTTGATACTGTACGAGTGAAGATACAGAAGGTTCTTCTGTGTGTGTGATTAATTGTGTGAGTGTGCTGGTTGTTTGGATAGGCCGGGTCGCTGAGGCCAGCTGCCATCTCTGCGTGTTTTTCTGGTTTACCGAGAAAGAGAGAGACTGAGACTTGAGGCAGGCTGGTGTGCAGGAGCAAAACTTCAGATAATGGTTAGTCAGAGAAAGTGGCATACCGAGATGTTTAAAATGAAGACTGAGAAAAAGATGATCTGAGTAGGAATAACAATTTAACGGTGACAATTATTTGTTTGATACATTTGGATGATAAAGCCTAATACTTTATGCATATTATATGTATATGAGGGCTTTGATAAACATTATAGGCAGTAAAAATAACAATATAAAATTATATAAATGTTAATTAAAACAAATTACAGGAACACAAACATTCCCAGACACAGTTTTGTTTTTTTTTACATTTTTTAAATAAGGCTTATATTTACAGTAAAAATATAAATATTGTAAAAATATTAATACAATTGAATTAAGTGTTTTCTATTTGAATATATTTTAAAATGTCATTTATTCCTGTGATGCAAAATTGAATTTCCAGCATCATTACTCCAGTCTTCAGTGTCTCATTACTCCTTCAGAAATCATTCTAATGTGACGATTTGCTGCTCGAGAAACATTTCTTTTATGATTATTATCAATGTTGAAAACAGTTGTGCTGCTCAAAGTTTTTTTTTGTGGAAATCATGATACATTTTATTTAGGATTCTTTGATTAATAGGAAGTTCAAAAGAACAACATTTATTTGAAATAGAAATATCTCATCATATAAATGTCTTTACTGGCACATTTGATACATTTATTTCATCCTTGCTGAATAAAAGTGTTAATTTCTTTAAAAAAATAAATCTTAGACGCCCTTGGCCTACTTTTCAATGGCACTCTAGTAATATGTTAATATCATAGTGAGTAAAAGAAGTAGTCTGAAAGAGTGAGACAGTCTGAGAGAGACAGTCTGAGAGAGACAGTCTGAGTGAGACAGTCTGAGTGAGACACAGCCTGAAAGAGAGTGAGACAGTCTGAGAGACACAGTCTGAAAGAGAGTGAGACAGTCTGAGAGACACAGTCTGAAAGAGAGTGAGACAGTCTGAGAGACACAGTCTGAAAGAGAGTGAGACAGTCTGAGAGAGACAGTCTGAAAGAGAGTGAGACAGTCTGAGAGACACAGTCTGAAAGAGAGTGAGACAGTCTGAGAGAGACAGTCTGAAAGAGAGTGAGAGTATGAGAGACACAGTCTGAAAGAGAGTGAGACAGTCTGAGAGACACAGCCTGAAAGAGAGTGAGACAGTCTGAGAGACACAGTCTGAAAGAGAGTGAGACAGTCTGAGAGACACCGTCTGAAAGAGAGTGAGAGTATGAGAGACACAGTCTGAAAGAGAGTGAGACAGTCTGAGAGAGACAGTCTGAAAGAGAGTGAGAGTATGAGAGACACAGTCTGAAAGAGAGTGAGACAGTCTGAGAGTCACAGCCTGAAAGAGAGTGAGACAGTCTGAGATTCACAGCCTGAAAGAGAGTGAGACAGTCTGAGAGACACAGTCTGAAAGAGAGTGAGACAGTCTGAGAGACACAGTCTGAAAGAGAGTGAGACCGTCTGAGAGACACAGCCTGAAAGAGAGTGAGACCGTCTGAGAGACACAGTCTGAAAGAGAGTGAGACAGTCTGAGAGTCACAGCCTGAAAGAGAGTGAGACAGTCTGAGAGACACAGTCTGAAAGAGAGTGAGACAGTCTGAGAGACACAGCCTGAAAGAGAGTGAGACAGTCTGAGAGACACAGTCTGAAAGAGAGTGAGACAGTCTGAGAGACACAGTCTGAAAGAGAGACAGTCTGAGAGACACAGTCTGAAAGAGAGTGAGACAGTCTGAGAGTCACAGCCTGAAAGAGAGTGAGACAGTCTGAGAGACACAGTCTGAAAGAGAGTGAGACAGTCTGAGAGACACAGTCTGAAAGAGAGTGAGACAGTCTGAGAGTCACAGTCTGAAAGAGAGTGAGACAGTCTGAGAGACACAGTCTGAAAGAGAGTGAGACAGTCTGAGAGACACAGTCTGAAAGAGAGTGAGACAGTCTGAGAGACACAGTCTGAAAGAGAGTGAGACAGTCCGAGAGTCACAGCCTGAAAGAGAGTGAGACAGTCTGAGATTCACAGCCTGAAAGAGAGTGAGACAGTCTGAGAGACACAGTCTGAAAGAGAGTGAGACAGTCTGAGAGACACAGTCTGAAAGAGAGTGAGACAGTCTGAGAGTCACAGCCTGAAAGAGAGTGAGACAGTCTGAGAGACACAGTCTGAAAGAGAGTGAGACAGTCTGAGAGACACAGTCTGAAAGAGAGTGAGACCGTCTGAGAGACACAGTCTGAAAGAGAGTGAGACAGTCTGAGAGTCACAGCCTGAAAGAGAGTGAGACAGTCTGAGAGACACAGCCTGAAAGAGAGTGAGACAGTCTGAGAGACACAGTCTGAAAGAGAGTGAGACAGTCTGAGAGACACAGTCTGAAAGAGAGTGAGACCGTCTGAGAGACACAGCCTGAAAGAGAGTGAGACAGTCTGAGAGTCACAGCCTGAAAGAGAGTGAGACAGTCTGAGAGACACAGTCTGAAAGAGAGTGAGACAGTCTGAGAGACACAGTCTGAAAGAGAGTGAGACAGTCTGAGAGACACAGTCTGAAAGAGAGTGAGACAGTCTGAGAGACACAGTCTGAAAGAGAGTGAGACAGTCTGAGAGACACAGTCTGAAAGAGAGACAGTCTGAGAGACACAGTCTGAAAGAGAGTGAGACCGTCTGAGAGACACAGTCTGAAAGAGAGACAGTCTGAGAGACACAGTCTGAAAGAGAGTGAGACAGTCTGAGAGACACAGTCTGAAAGAGAGTGAGACAGTCTGAGAGTCACAGTCTGAAAGAGAGTGAGACAGTCTGAGAGACACAGTCTGAAAGAGAGTGAGACAGTCTGAGAGACACAGTCTGAAAGAGAGTGAGACAGTCTGAGAGACACAGTCTGAAAGAGAGTGAGACAGTCTGAGAGTCACAGCCTGAAAGAGAGTGAGACAGTCTGAGATTCACAGCCTGAAAGAGAGTGAGACAGTCTGAGAGACACAGTCTGAAAGAGAGTGAGACAGTCTGAGAGACACAGTCTGAAAGAGAGTGAGACAGTCCGAGAGTCACAGTCTGAAAGAGAGTGAGACAGTCTGAGAGACACAGTCTGAAAGAGAGTGAGACAGTCTGAGAGTCACAGTCTGAAAGAGAGTGAGACAGTCTGAGAGACACAGTCTGAAAGAGAGTGAGACAGTCTGAGAGACACAGTCTGAAAGAGAGTGAGACAGTCTGAGAGACACAGTCTGAAAGAGAGTGAGACAGTCTGAGAGTCACAGCCTGAAAGAGAGTGAGACAGTCTGAGATTCACAGCCTGAAAGAGAGTGAGACAGTCTGAGAGACACAGTCTGAAAGAGAGTGAGACAGTCTGAGAGACACAGTCTGAAAGAGAGTGAGACAGTCTGAGAGTCACAGCCTGAAAGAGAGTGAGACAGTCTGAGAGACACAGTCTGAAAGAGAGTGAGACAGTCTGAGAGACACAGTCTGAAAGAGAGTGAGACAGTCTGAGAGACACAGTCTGAAAGAGAGTGAGACAGTCTGAGAGTCACAGCCTGAAAGAGAGTGAGACAGTCTGAGATTCACAGCCTGAAAGAGAGTGAGACAGTCTGAGAGACACAGTCTGAAAGAGAGTGAGACAGTCTGAGAGACACAGCCTGAAAGAGAGTGAGACAGTCTGAGAGACACAGTCTGAAAGAGAGTGAGACAGTCTGAGAGATAGTTCCCAGATAGTTCCAAGGTTGTTAATTGTAGAAGCAGAGAGTCAAGTCACTCCGACATCTGAATCTGAGCAATGAATTATTTTCCTTGGCTCACGCTGCAGGAGTTTGCAGTACAGCGCTCAGAGATATGAAAGTCACTCGGCAGGTTTCTAGCTCAGCATTTCCCCCTTGTAAAGGAGCCTCAACGCATTCCAGCCTCTTTCCAGACGCGTTCCCATCTGAAGGCCATGCATTCTTCTTCTCTCATTGGATGTTTATGAAACAGTGCCAGACTTAATCAGATAATAGCCGCGTTTCCACTGCCGGGCCAGGGCCGGGCCGTGCTAGTGCGTGCCAGGGCCAGTCGCGTTTCCACTGTCACTTCCGGGGCTTGATCGGGGCTTCCTCGGGGCCAACGGCCAGGATTTCTGGCCCGTCGAATACCTTGGGCCAGAGGGGGCCAGCTCGGGCTAGAGGCGTGTTCAAGGTAAAAGGCGGAGTTTATCGGTGTTATGGAACGTTATGATCTGAAGCAAGATGCACATAGGGGTGTCCATGTTTAACCGATTAACCGTTTAAAATTGCATAACATTTTAATTTGAACTGTAGGCCTATGCCAAATGCTGCGCAACAATATATAGGCTATATATAGCTACATATCGACGAATTTTCAGATATTTGTTTGATTTTTTTTTTGCCCCTTAAACATTTAAAATATTTGACAAATTAATATGAAAAAAATATATATTTTACTGGTTTTCTGAGGCCAAATTAGAACCTGGAAATGATATTTTGCCCGCAGTGCTGAATGAGAAGAGCCGTAACCACAGCCTACAGAAAATGATCTAAATGATTTTCGGCTAAAAACATATCTCCATCTCCGGATGCACATTTAGAGAGAAATTAAGCTACATAAACATAGAAGATATTGGCTTTCGATTCGAATTTGTTTGTTTTAAATTGGACATTTAAAGCTTTAATCTACAAAGGATATAACCCCTGTAGACTAAAGCTTTAAATGTCCAATTTAAAACGAACAAATTCGAATGCGGTGGCTGTTTCAGGTCTCACGCTTCAGTTCACGCGGAGATCATGATTAATGATTAATTGTTAAAGCACAACGTTTTCTTGTTATAAATAAATTTATTTGCGAATAATGTATTATTATTTTCTGTATGACCAGAAATTAAAGAGTATTTTAAGTTGTTTCCACTGAAAGAATGAAACTGTTCACATGGGCGTCTCGCAGCCATCAGTGCGTGCTCCACACACACTGGATATGCGCTGATATTTGTCAAAAATATTGTGTTTATTTGTGCTCTGTTCCTTTTTTGGATAAAGGCGTCTTCTACATATGCAGCCTAATAAAATGTTACAATAATGATGATGATGGTTATTATTATTATTATTTTATTATTTGCAGACACGGAGTTTTTGTGAAATGGACGTTTTGCTTATTTTCAATTGGCAATTTCAGTTTGAAGGGTGATGGAAATGGGGCTTTAACTGCTCCGTACTTGCTGCGTTTTATTTCTATAAATTAATTTCGTTTCGAATGGGGTCCAATCAGTTATTAAAGGTGTTAAAAATTTACTCTGTATCTCGAGGTTGCGGCGCGCACACTATGCACCGAGTATTAACCGATGGGCCTCGGTTAACGATTAATGAATAACTTAACGTGCCCGCAGCCCTACTTGTTATATCGCGCAAAAAATCGCTGCTTGAAATGGAGAATCGCCTGTACTGGTCTCGGGACACTATTGCAGCCACTACGGCAGTTGAGTTAATATACATGCTATCTTCCTAATTTAAAAAATAAATTAATTCATAATACCCGCTGAAATGGGTTGGGTTTTATGACGTTTGATCCTGAAAGGCGTGTTGGGGGTGGGGTCTGGGGCAGCGCTGTGGGGCTACTGGCCCGGCAGTGGAAACGCAAGCCCGGTGCTTGAGGCCCGAGGCCACTAGCTCGGCCCGGCTCGCTGTTAGCTCTGGCCCAGCCCTAGCCCGGCAGTGGAAACGCGGCTAATAGAACTCAAGCGTTACTATTAGCCTGTTCCAGTGCACTCATTTCAGTTTTTTTGCACACTCAAGACTTAATCTCAGCCAAAACCTGTAGCACAACAACCGACTCTGGTGTTATTGTCCTTGGAAAAACTTCGGTTGTGTAAGTTTGAGGAACCCAAGCCAAGAGGGATTGTTCCTTTTGAAGATCTTGCAACTTTTCTCAGTGCGCTGCATGTTTAGGCCTGAGACAAAACAGGTACCCCGAGTGCTCCATCAAGCTGGCTGGCGGGATTATTGTGCAACCACGACATTGACATTTCAACTTTGACAAATGTCTTGAAATAAAGATGCACCGTCTGTAAGGTGTGTTCTTCCGCAAGAGGAATAGTAGCAAAATATTAGTGTTGATATCGCAGGAGTTATTTGAATGTAGCCTGTCATTTGTAGTGGGGTGGGGGTTAATTCTTCAAACCAAAGGTATTAAATACCATTTACTAAACGTTGGACACTCCAATTGTAGTCACTTCATATGTTCCTTCACCAGAACCAGTATCAGACTTTAGGATGTTCCCGGCGGGTGTTTGTGTTTTATACGTGACTTGAAGAATGGCAGCGATCATGTCTGTCAGACTGCGAGTTTGCAACAAAAAAATCTACAAGTACAGCAAATTAAGCTAAAGTATTTCAAACACTATACACTCACTATGTGCTTGTGTGTGGTGAACTAAAATACTCAGTACTGTTGTCCTCATATACATCTCTTTCTTTATACAACATGAGGTTTTGTATTATTATTATGTATGGTATATATAGTATATTCTGACTGTATGCAAGTTTACCTATTAAAGTATGACCACAATGAAGAACAATGTGGTTTTATGTTTTGTTCACACTTGGATGACCTTTTCCAGCATCTCTCAGGCTTCTTTGTTAATCTTTAAAACTACTTATTTACACTGTTAAAGGAGTAGTTCACTTTAAAAAAACTTTTGCTGATAATTTACTCACCCCCATGTCATCCAAGATGTCCATGTCTTTCTTTCTTCAGTCGAAAAGAAATGAAGGTTTTTGATGAAAACATTCCAGGATTTTCTCCATATAATGGACTTCAATGGGGACCAAACGGTTCAAGGTCTAAATGAGAGTTTCAGTGCAGCTTGAAAGGGCTTTAAACGATTCCAGACGATGAATAAGGGTCTTATCAAGCGAAACGATCACTCATTTAAAAAATAAATACAAAAGTTTAAGTTCTATAAGCACAAATGGTCGCCTTGCTCTGTTCTGTGATGAGCGTTCGTGACTCTCCTGTTCAAACTCGTTCATTAAAATGAACAAATCTTTTTTCGTGTCATGACTCGAAGGGTCCTAGATAAGACCCTTATTCATCGTCTGGTGTCGTTTAAAGCCCTTTGAACAGTTTGCACTGAATCTCTCATTTGGACCTTGAACCGTTTGGTTCCCAATGAAGTCCATTATATGGAGAGAAAATCCTGGAATGTTTTCATCAAAAACCTTAATTTCTTTTTGACTGAAGAAAGAAAGACGTGGACATCTTGACGTGGATGACATGGGGGTGAGTAAATTATCAGCAAAAAGTGAACTACTCCTTTAAAACTATTAAAATTCAAAAGGTTTCTAGTTCCCGCCTGGTAAGGTGAGCCATCGGTCCTCTTCATCAAGTCTGATCACTGCTTTCTAAACTGAATGTTAGAAAATGCAGTGGGTCAAATTCACTTAAAATTGCGTACAAGCCCATCATTTACAAATACTGTACGTTTATCCATTCCCTCAGTCTAATACCCTGCATAGTACATGTTCGGGATGAGCGCGATGAGTACTCAGCAATGGCAGCAGTGATCGTGACTTTTTACTGAATTTAAAATTCAGGAACAGCTTTATCCTAAATTTAGAAAGATTTCTGTGTGAAAACATTCACACGTTTTTTTTTTTTTTCCACTCAAGTATGTGCATATTCATGGTTAGTGAATGAAACCCAATGAGATGGAAAGGGGAAGAATTGGGAAAATTCAATAATAATTATAATAATAAGATTGGAAGGTCAGGTTTAACTTTCGCTGTTTTGATTTCAACAAAAAAAAGCAAATTATTATCGTACAGATCATTAACTTCTCTTCCTGTATGCGTGTTTGCTTGTGTCCCTACAGTGTTGAACGGACCCCCCATGTCGGTAAAGAAAGAGAGGGAGGTAGAGTTTCTGATGGCACGGCGGGAACAACGCAGCGGGGAGGTGATCTGCATCGACGACTGAATTCAGCACCTCTCTAACCACACACACACACACACACACACTGACTCAGTCAAAGGACGTCTGCATGCAAACATAAACACGACTATTCCTGAAAACACACATGCAGTTTGACGAATGAACAGACTACCCTCAGTATCACAGCAGCACTTTCACCACACCTCGAGGTACAGCTACTCTGAATTCTTGGTTCCTCCCGAATACATATGTTCACACATACACACACTAACATTTTATTTCCTTTCCTCTCATAGCTATCTGTCTCAAATCAGCCTCACACGTTCATCCCGTAATCTCGTCGACACAGACATGAAGCTGCATGTATGTGGAATAGCTTCACATCACCCGCAGTGATTTGTTTTTTTCGACAGCATGCACCTCACGGTCCACGGTTTAGTCAAGATAAATGTCTGCGCATTGAGCCGTGCATAGTGCAGTCTTTCAAGAAAACCCTCATCGTAAGCTAGCGTGACGGTTTTGAAGCGCCATGAACCACTTTAGTGCCCCTATTATGCTATTTTCGAATGCAGTGTGTAATATAACTGCTTTTGAATGTCAAAGATCTGCACAGTTTTAAAGACGAATAAAGGTGTCGTCTCCTAAAAGAAAGAATCCGCTCTGAACAGCTGAAACGAGTCGCCAGTATTCCAGTCTCACTTACTGTTACAAACCTACGTAACAATGTGACACATTTGCATAATGCCAGTCTATGGTGTTCATTGGCTGTCCGTGACACTAGTTGTTGCTCAGACTGGAAGAGTTTGGTTCGTGTTGTTCAACATGTCGAGAAGATGCTGTTTCAGGACGAGAAGGAGGGGTTTAGAGAGAGTGAATCTGTTTCAGACACTGTGAGAAAATTAGGTGATGTGCAATGTAAATTATGAGAAACATGATAGTGTTTTTTGACCTTGAATGCATGTAAATCATATATCAATAGTGTAGGCGACCTCCACAACAAAATTGAGAACCTTAAAGGAGAAGTTCATTTTTGAAAAAACTTTTGCTGATAATTTACTCACCCCCATGTCATCCAAGATGTCCATGTCTTTCTTTCGTCAGTCGAAAAGAAATTAAGGTTTTTGATGAAAACATTCCAAGATTTTTCTCCATATAATGGACTTCAATGGGAACCAAACGGTTCAAGGTCCAAAAGACAGTTTCAGTGCAGCTTCAAAGGGCTTTAAACGATTCCAGACGATGAATAAGGGTCTTATCAAGCGAAACGATCGCTCATTTAATAAATAAAATAACAAAGTTTAAGTTTTATAATCTCAAATGGTCGCCTTGCTCTGTTCTGTGATGCGCGCTCGTGACTCTCCTATTCGAACTCGAAATCTTTTCCTGAGTCAACTCACTCATTTCGTTTGTTGAATGAACCAAATTTCACGAATTCGTTCATTTTGATGAACGAGTTCGAACAGGAGAGTCACGAATTCGCATCACAGAACAGAGCAAGGCGACCATTTGAGCTTATAAAACTTTATCTTTGTTGTTTTTTCTTTAAATGAGCGATCGTTTCGCTTGATAAGACCCTTAATCAACGTCTGGAATCGTTTAAAGCCCGTTGAACAGTTTTTTGACCTTGAACCGTTTGGTTCCCATTGAAGTCCATTATATGGAGAAAAATCCTGATTTTTCTTAATTTCTTTTCGACTGAAGAAAGAAAGACATGGACATCTTGGATGACATGGGGGTGAGTAAATTATCAGCAAAGTGAACTACTTCTTTAATGATAGCACAATAGGGGCACTTTAATTTTAAATTTAATTTTAATGTCTGTAAGGGATTGTTGACCCCAAAATGAAAATCAAGGGCATCATTTACATCCCAAACCTGTTTAACTTTCTTTTTTCCGCAGAACTCAAAAGATGGCATTTTGAAGAACATACGATGAAAGTCAGCGAGTTTCCGAAACAACATTTGGACCCCATTGGCTTTCATTGTATGGTCAAAAAAATATATCAGAATATATTTTGTTACAAAAGAGTCAGATTTGTAACAGAAATTTGGGGCCGACTATGCCTTTAAGGACATGGGGGTTTTAGCATAATGGGAGGATATACACAATTTTTTTTTTAAATGATTAGCCGAATGGCCAATTTCCTGCATCTTTCAGAGGACAGAAAAACACAAGGTAGAGTTTATAACCTACCACGACAGTAAGGAAGTAATGTATTATGTTCGATTGAAACAGTATTGGCTGCAATATGGTCTTGGATAAAAAAGACATGTTTGTCATGAAGCTATTTAGCCTTATATTGGGACATCAAGCATTGATATGTAGAGTTCCCTGCCTTTTTAAGTATTGACCCTTAATCTTGTGCTACTTTGAGGTGAAGAGGGTTCATCTTCATACCTCTCTAATAATGTTCAAGATTGTCACTGAAGCACGTCTGGCAGTCCTGCACTTTCTCTGTCAACCCCCCATCACTTCACCCGCACTTTCTTTCATTCGAACGCATCTCACTCCCATCCTTTATTCGCATTTCTACTTGTTTTTATGAGCTCTTTGATATTGTTTGCGTATTTAAACTCGGTTTCATTGTGTTCTCCTGTTTTTAATTCTCGTTCTTACGACTAAGATTATTGTTGTTGCTCTTGATGTTGTCCTTGATGTTACGATTGCGAAGCTTCTACCAAATGAAAATAATAGTAAAAACGTTAATAAAAAAAACCACAGTCGAAACATTGATGCATTGTATGTTTGGTCCGTGACATTTCTTGTAATAATATTCCATGAGGAGGTTGAGCGGACTTCGTAACGATTGATATCAACGCTATCTAACGGACATCTCGCTTGTATCTAGATTCGGGGCTTGCCAACAAATAACCTGTATGCAGTGGATCACATGTAACCATGAAAAATTGAAAACATATGAATGCATATATTCAAATCAGCAAATGAAATTCCTTCCGCAGTGTTTCTTTATGACCTTTGGCTCCTACAAATGCAAAGCCTTGTAATGTAATCGCCTTAAATGGGAGTACAACTGTAAAGGGTTAATCAGCAGATGTGAACTCTGTGTATCCCTATAGCTAGGCCTCAACTCTGAGATCTCACGAGTTGAAATGTTAATTTATTTGCCTCAGTCCCCAGTACAGTTCTGAAATGTCCTTAATTTCAGTGCTTGGTATTATTTGGGAGAGTTGTGTCAAATCAAGCACTTTCTGTCCGTTTTTTTGATTTCTGTCTTTTCATTTTCTTTTCTTGCGTTTAGTTTGTTTCCTGCTAAGCGTTACTGTGTACGTTGTGATTCCAGACAGTCAGTGACATTGTTGTGATCAACATTCGGCACACCGAACGGAACATGTTAATAATGCATCTTTCTCTCTTTTTGTTTTGTTTTGTTTGTAATAAAATAAAAATTCAAATGAACAATTTCTGGTTTGCTGTGCTTGTTATCAACTTATCTAAAGAGATGACACAAGGTTGGGAGAATTTGATCAGTTTAATGATATATTTCTGTTAGTACATGTATTGATCCTGAACCGTAACGTTTCGTTGCATATAGTCAGATGACGAATTCAGTTAATCACAGGTGATCACACTCCAGTCCAGAAGGGGGCGTGTGCGGCAATTTAGCGCTGTTAGGAAAAAGAGCGGAAGAAGAGATCGACGCACCCATATCAATAATAAAGGCTAGGGGCCTTTCTCAATCTTTGTACTTATGTCCTTTTGTTGTTGTGAAACGTCATCTTTTGTGGCCCAAGTACTGTCCCAATACACAAGTTTGCATTTTGGCAAGAACGGTTAAAAATCCCGGATGTTCTTGACACGCCCATTTTACCAAGGATGCATCGGTTAGTAACTTGTGTGAACAACTTAACGGCAGAAACATCCCAGAATCCAATTCGGCATTTGAGGTAGGACAATACAGTAATTAATTTTTCTACAATTACATATGCTATTTCATCACTAAATTAACTTTTGATGTGAGAAATTAACTGTGTGGATTTCAAAGATTGGCAATTTTATGTAAATGTATGGTGAATCAAAAATGTGCTCAAACGTTGTTAAGTTAGCTAGCGAGCCAACCTTTGCTCACAGACTCGTTTTACCCCACAGTCAAGAGACCATTGCAGCCTGGCTGTTATCGTCAATAATTCTCGTTATGTTTGGGTACTGCAGACAGTGTCTGTGTGGGGATATTATTGCGCAATACGCTGATTTCACGCAACCGCCATTTTGAAATCGAAAGCAAGGCTCCGGTAGGAAGAGACCCGAAGTACAGATAGACAACAATGCCTTGGACAACCAACCTGAAGCTGCTGCCACGATTTACACTATGGGATATTAAAGGGGTGGGTGATTGCGATTTCACTTTTTTCATTTTAAATAGTCTGTAATGCTGCCGTTGGTGCATGAACAGTATCTGGAAAGTTGCAGCGCTGAAAGTTCAATGTAAGCAGAGATATCGTCTTTTAAAAATCAGGAAGTTTATTGTGTTTATTATTGGGACTACAGCTGGGTTTTAGACGTCACTAACCCATTCATTTACATCAACCCCTCCCTCCAGAAAATGCAAAAAAGTCCATGGCCATATTTCTGCTCTCGTCGAGTGTGTTATGTTCACCAGCTGTCAGGTCTTCTGTGTTCGGGCTTCCCACGGACGTTGTGTTTCGTCAACAATGCATTTGATTATGTTCCTGAAAATGACGATCGTAATCTAGCTCTTTGTGCTGCGCATTTTACGGAAGAGAGCTTCCAGAATCTCCACGAGTTCAACGCCGGATTAAACAAGAAACTTTTACTAAAACATTAAGCAGATCCAACTTTAAAACCAGAGGCAGCTGTTTTTGGGCCATAACCTGTAAGTAGGCTAAGACTTCATCATTTTGCATATATAATTTCAGACATAGCCTTGTGTTTTATTTTTTACACGCTTTATAGCCACTAGGCTAATAGTTATGCTATTCCGTGTCTACGACAAATGCGTACAAACATTTTGGACCTGAATATTGTATATGTACTAATGTTGTATATATATCTACTTTATGACGTTATTTTCGATTTGATCAAGAACGTAAACCAATGCCAACGCTGTTTGTGTATATCACTAGTCAGTTCGATGCTATTTTGTGTAAGACAAACGTGTATAAAGTTAAAAAATGTAGGCAAATTACCGTTCAGAGCCGTGTGTGGTGAGGTTCTGCTTGACTCTCTTCATCGCCGCTTTCTGCGTCTGATTCTGGCTCACACTGATACTGCAGTATCGACACCATTATTTACATTTGACATGAACACACATGCAACTCTCACCCGTAAAGGTAATGGGCGTTAAGTATTCGGACAACATGCACTACTCAGTTTAGCCAATCACAACACACCGGCCCAAACCAATCTTAGCCCACTGTGAGTGGTTTCATAGACTCAAGAAGTCAACCAGTCGTTCAAATGACAGAGGAGGAAGCGGCTTACAATAAAGGTGAAGTTTATGAAAAAACAGGAATACATGTTATATTGCACCCCATAAACACAATCATGCAAAGAAAAAAGCAGTAAACCACCCCTTTAAAGTGTCATTTGGGACTAGATCTACTAAACAGGGCAAAGCATGAGAGCTCAATTCCTCAAAAGGGCGACGACGACGTGCACATTAAAGAACACAGACACAGCAAATCATTTCCACAATGACCAACACAATCTACATGCTTTTTTGTTTTTGGTGTTAAATAATGCCGCAAATACCAGTTAGTTGACTAGCGCAAACCGTAGTACATCACCTTGAATGATTCATTTAAACACTCTCCTCCCATCTTACATCGTTCAGGCTTGTAATGTAACTTCTTTAACAGTTTTACAGGTCTTTTGGATTTGAGATTGGCCAGAGATTGCATTCCTGATGCCTTCTCAGTTCCCAGAACCTCGTATCTTCAACCTGATTTACAGGTAAAATAAGTTAGATGCTCTTAAAAAAAAACATGGCCATGAAAACAAAGAAACACCTTGTGTGCCTCTGTCACCTCAAATTCACACGTTTACTCTTGCAAAATCTGACTGCGCTTCACCTCGACTAGGTCAGGTTTATCTTGGATGTTTTAAAAGCAGAAACCGTGCCGCAAGCCAAATGTGAATTTTGTGCGAGGAGCGAACCCAAACAGATTTTTTTTTTTTAAACCGAGTAGACAAGGGGGAAGGAATGGGGCTAGAGATCAGCGGGGAATAAGCACATGTTTTTCCTCAGAAGGTTTTCAACTATTTGCTGCAGATTCCGATACAGGAAGTGAGAGTCTAGAAGCAAGTGGAAATGAGAAGGTTTGCAGGGGTCCGCAAGAGGGTTCAGGAAATAGGAAAGAGGAAGCCGATTGCGTTATTAGGAAAGTGCATTTCGGACGGCGGTTGTAAGTTCAATTTCAGATTTAATTAACAGCATTGACAAGATTTACAAAAGGCTTCAGGAGCGGTAGGTCAGGTAGACATTGACAGATTCGAGTCAACAGTGGTTTCATACATTTCTAAAATGAGTGAGATTAAATGACATTACGATGAAAATTTGACCTTTTTAAAAAAGAACATGAAATTGCACATTATATAAAAACCAAAGGCATACTGTCCTAAGCCGTCCAAGCTGTACACACAATCCACTTTCTGTAACACAAGACCTTTTTCTTGATAAATATTACTATATATTTCATATGTCACAGTGACTGTGTATTTGGATAGAAAAGGGAGTGTGGCTTGTTGATAAAAAATCTTTGATTATTCAATGCATATTTAGTCACTGCCTTAGAGTTTTTCTTAATGACCAACCAAAACCTTTATTTATTTGAACCCATCCAGTGGTTCAGGAACTAGGGCGACTCTGTTTTGGTCCAGCCAAGTAACCAGTGGTGAAACCTCTCATGCTTGCAGTGGCCTGCGACACTGCTGGAAATTCATAGTCCTTCTGTTCAAACTGGTTATGCCAGTATATAAGCCAACCACGCTGCTGGAGCAATGTCTCTGGTATGCTGTAATTAAATGCTATATTTATATAGTAGAAATTGTGTTGGTTTGCGTTTAATAAGGCATTTGCAGCCAAACCAACAGAGTACCAAGTGATTCTCCATAAATTGGTCCAACAAGGCAAGTTGTGCAGTCATTAACATCCCGATGACATCGTAATGGAAGGGCACTTGCGTTCATAAGGGGGTCATCTGTGACCGTGGACAGCTGGTTATAGAAACGTTCCTCGCCGAGTCAAAATTTCCTCTGTTAAGGCAACGCCAGGTTGAAAGAGACAGGTTTAGGTTAGGTACTTTTGGGCCATTGATGTGTGGAAAACTATAAAAGTCCACACAGTTGAGGTGTCTGGAAAACCGTCTGAGCCTCTAGTTGACTTTGAAGAGGCCGAAGTAGTGTTTGCCCGACGTCTGCAGACTGAAGTGGCCTCCGGTGACGGCCTTGAGCTCGGCGCCCTTGTTGAGGCGTAGGAGGCCGGAGACCTGGCACGGCTTGAGGAAGTGGAACCTGTGGGAGCCCGAGGCTGGTGTGGTCCCGTACCCCTCGATGCACTGGAGCGTAGGGCCTTTCGGGACCGACACCTCCAGCTTCACGTACTGACTCTTGTTCTCGTTGAAGTGAACCTGGGGGTGGAGATGCAGATGGTGCCAAACGGCGGGAGAAAGAGGACAAGTGAAGAAGGAATGTTATGAGGGAGTTAACAGGGAGCGAAAGAAATAAAGTTATGATTAAACCAGAAGCCTTTTGATTTGATTTGACAAGAACCACACAAAGTTGAATTGGAAATTCATTCCACATTCTGGGAAAGTAAGTTTTATTTTTGCAGACATGCATTTGTGTGTGTGTCTATCTGTCTGTCTATCTATCTATCTATCTATCTATCTATCTATCTATCTATCTATCTATCTATCTATCTATCTATCTATCTATCTATCTATCTATCTATCTATCACACTATCTATCTCTCTGTCTGTCTGTTTGACTGACTGTCTATCTATCTGTCTGTCTGTCTATCTATATGTCTGTCTATCTATCTATCTATCTATCTATCTATCTATCTATCTATCTATCTATATATCTATCTATCTGTCTATCTATCTATCTATCTATCTATCCATCCATCCATCCATCCATCTATCTATCTATCTATCCATCCATCCATCCATCTAACTGTCTGTCTGTCTGTCTGTCTATCTATCTGTCTGTCTGTCTGTCTGTCTGTCTGTCTGCCTGTCTGTCTGTCTGTCTGTCTGTCTGTCTGTATGTATGTCTGTCTGTGTGTCTCACTGTCTGTCTGTCTATCTATATGTCTGTCTGTCTATCTATCTATATGTCTGTCTGACTGTCTATCTGTCTATCTATATGTCTGTCTGTCTGTCTATCTATATGTCTGTCTTCTATCTATCTGTCTGTCTGTCTGTCTGTCTGTCTGTCTGACTATCTGTCTGTCTGTCTGTCTGACTATCTATCTGTATGTCTGTCTATCTCTCTATCACACTATCTATCTCTCTATCTGTCTGTTTGACTGACTGTCTATATATCTGTCTGTCTGTCTGTCTATATGTCTGTCTATCTATCTATCTATCTGTCTGTCTGTCTGCCTGTCTGTCTCCCTGTCTGCCTGTCTGTCTGTCTGTCTGTCTGTCTGACTATCTATCTGTATGTCTGTCTATCTATCTCTCTATCTGTCTGTTTGTTTGACTGACTGTCTATCTATCTGTCTGTCTATCTATCTGTCTGTCTGTCTGTCTGTCTATCTATATGTCTGTCTGTCTATCTATCTGTCTGCCTGTCTGTCTGTATGTATGTATGTATGTATGTCTGTCTGTGTGTCTCACTGTCTGTCTGTCTGTCTGTCTATCTATATGTCTGTCTGTCTGTCTATCTATCTATCTGTCTGTCTGTCTGTCTGTCTGCCTGTCTGTCTGTCTGTCTGTCTGACTATCTATCTGTATGTCTGTCTATCTATCTCTCTATCTGTCTGTTTGACTGACTGTCTATCTATCTGTCTGTCTGCCTATCTATATGTCTGTCTGTCTATCTATCTATCTATCTATCTATCTATCTATCTATCTATCTATCTATCTATCTATCTGTCTGTCTGTCTGTCTGCCTGTCTGTCTATCTATATGTCTGTCTGACTGTCTATCTGTCTATCTATATGTCTGTCTGTCTATCTATATGTCTGTCTTCTATCTATCTGTCTGTCTGTCTGTCTGTCTGCCTGTCTGTCTGATTTTCTTTGAGTCACTTGAAAGAATTAAAGCAGTTTCATGTCTGTCCTTGAATTGTTAAACTAGTTGAGGTTAATATGGGATTTAGATGCAAATAAGTAATGCGATACTTTTTAGAGAGAGTAATCAGTACAGTTATCTAATTACACTTTTGAAGATGAAATTAGTAGCTTGTAATTCATTACTCACACAACACTGTATATACACACACTATGTCTCTTAACATGTGCTACCATTGCAGGATATCAGCAGAAACGGGTCCTGTGTGAGTGTGACTCACCTGACAGTACAAGAAGTAGACGCCGCTGCGCTCCACTTTGAAGGTGCCGGTCTCTGGATTATAATGCACTGCTCTGCTCATATTCAGCTGCTCTTCAGTCCATCCTTTAATGACTCCCTCATGCCCCACTACGACACACACATTATTAGAGAATATTCCACAGGACACACACAGGTGAAAAACATCATGCAAAAGTTCATTTATATTCAGTAATTCAACTTAAAAGGTGAAACTAATATATTATATAGACTCATTACATCCAAAGTGAGATATTTCAAACCTTTATTTGTTATAATTTCGATGGTTATGGTTTACAGCTATGAAAACCTTTTCACAATATTCTAATTTTGAATATGGGGTTTACATAAACTAAGCCATAATCATCAAAATTATTACAAAAATGGGCTTGAAATATCTCACTTTTCATGTAATGAGTCTATATGATATATTAGTTTCACATTTTAAGTGGAATTACTGAAATAAATGAACTTTCACCTGTACTGTCAGAGAATATTCCACAACACTCTAAACAATGCTGGGTTGTTTGAACCCAAATTTGGGTCAAATATGGACAAACCCAAATATTGGGTTAAAAATGATAAAAACTCAACTTTCACTTTTTTAACCCAACATTTGGGTTTGTCCATATTTGACCCAAATTTGGGATGAAACAACCCAGCATTTTTTAGAGTGATGGCGCATATATATATATATATAACTCACCTTTTTCGAAGGAATTGTTGGTTACTGTAGAAAAATGAGATGTATATTAGGTTGTGGGGTGGGAAAAAAGCATTTAGGCGTTTCATTGATGCATGAAATGATTTGCTACTTTTTTCTCTGAGCAAGACACTTAACCTCTGACATATATAGCAATTGTAGGCTAAAAGCTTCAGCTAAAAGAATAAATGTAAATGTACTTACTCTCAAAATGAGAGGCCGCTTTCCGTCCGTTTCCTTTCCTCCCTCCCGCTTGCAAGATAAAGACAAAAGAGAGGCATGTTTTGGAAAAAGAGACCAAACTCTCTGGGATGCAAATAAGAGTCATCCATGTGGAGCTCCTGCAACTTCCAGCATTAAACAGCTGTGCAGATGCAAACATCATGGATTAATCTAGAGTAATTTATACACCAGCTGAAGTCCTGATTGTCAAAGCAGATGGTGAAATATTTCCTTTCAGCTCTCTTCTACACTTCTCCTAGCCTTTGTTTTCAGGAACAGGCACCATGCACAGGGTTTTTCTACTTTCACCCCACCAGCTGGTTCCAGTCAACAACGAGGCAAAACTAAAAATTATACACTGCAAGAAAAATTAACAGTTGGCTCTTTCTTAACCTTTCTCATGCAGAAAGTAATCCTCCTCTGAAATGAGCTAGATTAACAGCTATGGCTACCGTTCAACTAAATGCAGTTATTCAAACAAACCACCTAGAGAAATGCGTTTTTTTTTTTTTTTTTTTTGTCCATCTCCAGAGATTTGGGAAATCTCTCCTCGGGGAAGCTGCCTGAACTCCCGGTAGTCCGTCACAATATGCATTGACTGATCACCTACGTCTCAGACTTCAAAAGGAGCTGCGCAGAAACGGTTAAAGCGACTGTTATTTCTGGCTTACCGCTTCAACTTGAAGCCGTGATTGTCCCTAAGGGGCACTATTCTGGGCTAGGAAAACAACATATTTTGAGGAATGATTGTGGATAAGCATTTTGGCTCTGAAATCTGTCAGGTGTCAGCTGAAGACTTGCGGCTGTTCTGAAGCTCCATCTGTTCAACGCTAATGTCTATTGTGTTGATCTTTTTGGCCCGAGCTGCTCACTTTCTGTTGTTTTTACCCCGTTGGCACTGTTATGTACTCAGCCTTGAGATGTCTTATCGCATAATTGCAACAGAACTAAAGCAAGTCTATTGCTAATTAAAGCTATTTCTGGCTTCAGTGCAAGGGTCACTTGTTTTAGACGGTTGCTAAAACCAATATGCCCTTGCGGTTCTTGTGCCAGTTGGGTTTTGCTGGGTGCGTGTCCATTCAGCTCAAACCTGTAATTTCTGCTGTCATTCAGCCTTCTGCCTACTGTTTCCTGTTGCAGCTTTTGGAAACATATGCCCAATGGTTTACCCAAGGTGGCTTGGTGTCCAAAACGGTTTGGCTTCTGCATATACTCATCCTTCTGCAGCTGGAAACACTGCAAGTGATCCAAGGTTTTCTGACAAGACCTGCAATTTGTTACAACTGCGTGTTTGTACATCTTTATGATGGTTTTATTCAAATTCCTTCAAATTGTAATCTGTGATTGCTATAATGCAGGCGATAATGCGCGCTTGACACACGCGAGAGAGACCGAGTGTGTCCGAGAACGCGCTCGACTGCGCGAGAGAGACAGAGTGTGTCCGAGAACGCGCTCGACTGCGCGAGAGAGCCCGAGTGTGTCCGAGAACGCGCTCGACTGCGCGAGAGAGACAGAGTGTGTCCGAGAACGCGCTCGACTGCGCGAGAGAGACAGAGTGTGTCCGAGAACGCGCTCGACTGCGCGAGAGAGACAGAGTGTGTCCGAGAACGCGCTCGACCGCGCGAGAGAGACCGAGTGTGTCCGAGAGCATGCTCGACTGCGCGAGAGAGACCGAGTGTGTGCAATATTAAATTTTAAAAGTTCTAAACAAACCTAAAATTATCTTTTATTGTTCTACTATAGTAATGATAATATTCAAAATAATATATAGAATTTTATAGGTGTCTCTCACATTGTCCCACAGCAACATTACAATAGTGTAGATTAGTGTACAATGAGAGAGGCCGAGTGTGTCCGAGAACGTGCTCGACCGCGCGAGAGACCGAGTGTGTCCGAGAACGCGCTCGACCGAGTGTGTCCGAGAGCATGCTCGACCGCGCGCGCGCGCGACCGAGTGTTTCCGAGAACGCGTTCAACCGCGCACGAGAGACCGAGTGTGTCCGAGAACGTGCTCGAGAGACCGAGTGTGTCCTAAAACGCGCTCGACCGCGCGAGAGAGACCGAGTGTGTCCTAAAACGCGCTCGACCGCGCGAGAGAGACCGAGTGTGTCCGAGAACGCGTTCAACCGCGCACGAGAGACCGAGTGTGTCCGAGAACGTGCTCGAGAGACCGAGTGTGTCCTAAAACGCGCTCGACCGCGCGAGAGAGACCGAGTGTGTCCGAGAACGCGCTCGACCGCGCGAGAGAGACCGAGTGTGTCCGAGAACGCGCTCGACCACGCCCGAGAGACCGAGTGTGTCCGAGAACGCACTCGACTGCGCGAGAGAGACTGAGTGTGTCCGAGAACGCGCTCGACCGCGTGCGAGAGACCGAGTGTTTCCGAGAACGCGTTCAACCGCGCACGAGAGACCGAGTGTGTCCGAGAACGCGCGCGACCGCGCGAGAGAGACCGAGTGTGTCCGAGAACGTGCTCGAGAGACCGAGTGTGTCCTAAAACGCGCTCGACCGCGCGAGAGAGACCGAGTGTGTCCGAGAACGCGCTCGACCGCGCCCGAGAGACCGAGTGTGTCCGAGAACGCACTCGACTGCGCGAGAGAGACCGAGTGTGTCCGAGAACGCGCTCGACCGCGCCCGAGAGACCGAGTGTGTCCGAGAACGCACTCGACTGCGCGAGAGAGACCGAGTGTGTCCGAGAACGCGCTCGACTGCGCGAGAGAGACCAAGTGTGTCCGAGAGCGCGCTCGACTGCGTGAGAGAGACCGAGTGTGTCCGAGAACGCGCGAGAGAGGCCGAGTGTGTCCGAGAACGCGCTCGACTGCGCGAGAGAGAGGCCGAGTGTGTCCGAGAGCGCGCTCGACTGCGTGAGAGAGACCGAGTGTGTCCGAGAACGCGCGAGAGAGGCCGAGTGTGTCCGAGAACGCGCTCGACTGCGCGAGAGAGAGGCCGAGTGTGTCCGAGAGCGCGCTGGACTGCGAAAGAGACCGAGTGTGTCCGAGAACGCGCTCGACCGCGCGCGAGAGAGGCCGAGTGTGTCCGAAAACGCGCGAGAGAGGCCGAGTGCGTCCGAAAACGCGCGAGAGAGGCCGAGTGTGTCCGAGAGCATGCTCGACTGCGCGAGAGAGGCCGAGTGTGTCCGAGAGCGCGCTGGACTGCGAAAGAGACCGAGTGTGTCCGAGAGCACGCTCGACCGCACGAGAGAGACCAAGTGTGTCCGAGAACGCGCTCGGCCGCGCGAGAGAGGCCGAGTGTGTCCGAGAACGCGCGAGAGAGGCCGAGTGTGTCCGAGAGCATGCTTGACTGCGCGAGAGAGGCCGAGTGTGTCCGAGAGCATGCTTGACTGCGCGAGAGAGACCGAGTGTGTCCGAGAGCGCGCTCGACTGCGAAAGAGACCGAGTGTGTCCGAGAGCACGCTCGACCGCACGAGAGAGACCAAGTGTGTCCGAGAACGCGCGAGAGAGGCCGAGTGTGTCCGAGAACGCGCGAGAGAGGCCGAGTGTGTCCGAGAGCATGCTCGACTGCGCGAGAGAGGCCGAGTGTGTCCAAGAGCATGCTCGACTGCGCGAGAGAGGCCGAGTGTGTCCGAGAGCGCGCTGGACTGCGAAAGAGACCGAGTGTGTCCGAGAGCACGCTCGACCGCACGAGAGAGACCAAGTGTGTCCGAGAACGCGCTCGGCCGCGTGAGAGAGGCCGAGTGTGTCCGAGAACGCGCGAGAGAGGCCGAGTGTGTCCGAGAGCATGCTTGACTGCGCGAGAGAGGCCGAGTGTGTCCGAGAGCATGCTTGACTGCGCGAGAGAGACCGAGTGTGTCCGAGAGCGCGCTGGACTGCGAAAGAGACCGAGTGTGTCCGAGAGCACGCTCGACCGCGCGAGAGAGGCCGAGTGTGTCCGAGAACGCGCGAGAGAGGCCGAGTGTGTCCGAGAACGCGCGAGAGAGACCGAGTGTGTCCGAGAGCATGCTCGACCGCGCGAGAGAGACTGAGTGTGTCCGAGAGCGCGCTGGACTGCGAGAGAGACCGAGTGTGTGCAATATTAAATTTTAAAAGTTCTAAACAAACCTAAAATTATCTTTTATTGTTCTACTATAGTAATGATAATAGTTAAAATAATATATTGAATTTTATAGGTGTCTCTCACATTTTCCCACAGCAGCATTACGATTAGTGTACAATGTTTTATAACAATAATTTATTCATGTCCATTTATTAATTTAACAACTTTAATATTGCGCGCATCCAAGTTATTTGACATAGGCCTATTTTAACTTTTTATTTTTTTAAAGTAACGCAATAGTTACTTTCCCTTGTAATTAGTTACTTTTGTTACTAACTCAGTTACTATTTGTGAGAAGTAACTAGTAACTATAACTAATCCTTTTTTTAAGTAACATGCCTAACACTGTTCATAACTACTGATCATTTTTTCAGTCTTTACTAGTCAAGTGCTTTGAATGGATTTCAATAACATTATGACGCATGATGTCCTTCGGTACCATCTCTGCGGAACCTCCGACTCTCCAGAATATCGCGTTTTTCCAGGATGAGTTGGAAGATGGCCTTGCGCTGCATATTCACCTGCAAGAGAGAGAAAAAACAAGAGGGAGAAGAAGACAGAATCACTTTTTTAAATGCTTTTGCAGACAGATATGGGAGACAGACGACACCAGTGTGACTGGAACATAATATGTGTGTCAAGTTCGAGCAGGCCACTGGGGAGAAAAACACTGCTGGCTTCTATTAACTGGCGTTTTACAGGTAACCCGTGCAGTAGTCAGAGCTTTTGAAATAATCCAACTCAAGCTGAAGGCGTTCCTGAGCGAGACACAAACAAACAGTCACCAGAAGCCTGGCAAACACTGAAGCTCCAGTTTTTAATAGGTCAACCACTTCCCCTAAATGATAACCGGTAACAACACCTTTTTCTTCTTCTCTTAATGCAATAATTCCGGGAATGTTTCTCTGTTAAAAGGAAACGTTAAATTAAGTGGAAAAGAAAAAGCTGACAAACAATGTGACTAGCACGTGAAAGCTTCGTCAGCACTTTAACAAATGTCTGGCAACAGGAACTGCAGTTGTGCCTAGAAGTGAAGTGAGTACCTGTCCATCGGGACTTTCAGTCTACTCACCATAGAGAGTTCGGGAGTGCACACTAACTGCACTCCGCCTCAGGGGACAAAGTTAGGGTAATATGCAGAGCCGTAAACATGCCGATGCTTTTTGTCCTTTTTAGGGGTGAAATATTTAGGGGGAATGCAGTAATTAAATTAACATGCACAATAGCTCTAGCGAATTGCTCACCCACAGGGAAAAACGATGTATTGTTGCCAGATATTGATTACAAAACAGATGAACGCAGCCGAAGCCAAACCGTGCACTCTAAAAAAAACCGTTGGGTTCTTTTTTTCTACTCAAATGCTGGGTTGAGCCTGTTGGGTTACTTTTTCCATAGTTGGGTAGTTTTTTTGGTACCTATCCGTTGGGTTAGTTATAGAAGCTTGTTTCCGCCACAGAATAAAACATTTTAAAAGATAATTGTGACTTTTTATCTCACAATTGAGAGTTTAGATCTCGCAATTCTGACTTCATTTCTCAAAATTGCGAGATAAAAAAAGGCAAAATTGCATTTTATAAAGTCGCAATTGCATGCTATAAAGTCAGAATTGCAAGAATAAGAATGACTTCTGACTTTTTTTCTTGTAATTGCAAGTTCATATTTTGACATTCAGACTTTATAGCACGCAATTTATATTTCGCAATTCTGACATCTTTTCTCAGAATTGTGAGATATAAACACGCAACAGCTCTCTCCTTGTCAGGATAGAGCAGTTCTTAATGCTACCGAATTTGTGGTGCATTTTATCGGTAAATTGGTTTTGTATACATTTTACTTCTGTAGAATATTTACTATGCTGTAAATCATTTTATGCAACGCAACATGGATGAGATGTCAATTAGTCAGTCAGCATCGTCTCACATGATGGAAACACCTTTTTCCTTAAATAAATAGATAAACTGATTTGTATTTGCCATAATATTGAATCTAATTCATTTGAATGTTAAAATATATTCTCATAACTCTGTAATGTTTGTTTATGTGCAGATTATAAATATCTTTCGGCTCACTTGGCAATACACCGCTCCCCTTACGACAGAAATATATGTGGAAAAATTGTTTTTCAAATGCAAGTTATTAAATATTTAAATTTTAAAAAGCAATTTTATTTAACTGTAGAATTAAGTTGTTATGCACTTTTTGACACATGTACTGGTGAACATGTTCTTGCATATTAATAAATGTTCACCTTTTGATTATTAATGTTCCTGTTGTTTCTCAAGTAATTCTGTGTGATTTAAATTTTCAACGTATTTAGGGTTCACTTTAAGCTATAGTAACTTTAATCAATAGTTGAGTTCAATAAAATAACACAGTATGTTGGGTCATTTACCCCAACCGTCTGGGGTCGTCCAATTTTGACCCAGCGCTGGGTTGCCAAACAGAGTGGGTTGCCAAATTGTTTTTTTCTAACCCAGGATTTTTTTTTTTTTTTTTTTCAAACAAAATAATTTCCGAAAACTCACAGAAACTTCCTGCATTTTTAACACGCAAACAGAAAGTATAGCCATCATATTTTCTGGCAACATTGTTTGAAAACCTTCCAAAAAGTTAGATATTGTCAGTGCTAGGCTACTAGCTACATTTTACGTCTCTAAACCATCTTTGAATTAGTGATGTTTTGTTCGTGAAAGCTATGTTTTGAACAAATCGCTCTTGAACCCGTTTGGGGAAAAAACTCGCCGCTCGCCAAACACTAAAATTTTGCATTTCATTCATTATTTCGTCGTTGTTTTTACATGTGCGTCACACGAACAAACAATTTATTTAAGTGAGCCTAAAGTATACCAAAACTCAAACCGTTTGATGATTAATTTACCACAAATTAATTCAATGACTGCTAGTCTAAGACCAAGTGTTTTTGATTCACTAAAAAGAATCGGACTTCAGGAGTTCTTCGTTCGCCATGGTCACGCGCTATAGGACTAATTTGATTCCTTAAAAGGAACCGGTTCATAAGAGTCATTCGTTCTGGAATCGAACACTGGTCGAGCTCAGTGGCGGTGCTGAATAGTTGCGCAGAAACCCTCTCGGAACATTTTAGAAGTGTTTCGTCCACATCGGCAGGAGAACTCATGAAAAAGCTCATCGTTATCTGAGGGTATGCTGCTAAGGATTTAAATGGTAGCCTAGCTTACAAGTCGCAAAATCATTTAACCATAATTACACAAATGCATTTACGAGACACGCTTCAAAACGCGCTCGTGCCAAGCAGTCTAAGATTTCCAGTAAATTGCCCTAAACATGGAGAAAAATTGGCAACAAAACCATCACACTTGGCAGCAACTTTAGAAACTAAATAGGCCATAACTCACAGCACCCCGCGCGCAAAGTCTGGAAGGGTCATAAAACGCGTCCCGCAGACCCCCAGCGGTGCCGCAGCTGTATGTTTGGATAATCAAGTGCCTCGAAATTATATGCTTGCATTCCTTATAATATAGTCTACCTCCCCCATAAAAGAGCTTGCGAACAGCTTTCATGGTCAGGACCACAATAGCGTGATTGCAAATCACTGCATGGTTAGTGTGAACTGCTTGACAAATGTGCTTGAGCATGCATCTGTCATGCACTTTAAAGACAAAAAAGAAAGCACGCGAGCCATTGCATTTACCTGCTCTAAGCGCTCCTGCAGAGTTTGGAAAGACCTCGACAAGTCCCGCGTTTGTCGCAATGTCCACACTGTGAATATGGCACTGCACACGGCCAGTGACAGCGCGAGCGCGGCCATGAGCGCCCAAACCAAGCGCAGTGTGCGGATCCGTCTCCTCTGGAAAATTCGCTGCATTGTTGCGCACACGGGTCGTTTACCGTTCTGAAGCTTCCACGTCAATCATTCTGTCCATATTCCACGAGAACATCTCTGGAGCCTCTCGGGGGTTTGGATCTCGTGCGCGAGAGCTTCTTCAACTTCGATGCTGCGCGCGGTCAACGCGAACCCTGTTGCAAACGTTGCAAGATTGACCCCAGCAAACCAGTCGCCGCTGGCACACGGAGAACTGTCTGCGTTTATTGCATAAACTGCAGCTGGCCCAAATGGCATAGCAATATTCCTTTCATTCTTGTGCAGAGGGGTGACAGCAGCACAGCAATACTGTGGGATTTGGATTTGATTCGCATCATCCTGAGACCTGATTCTTTGGCATGACTTCCTCGTGTTCTCTTTGAGAAATAGATCAGGGTCTAGTCCACAAGAGGTGTCATTTCAAAGCACTTATGCGTCCATGTGCTCAAGTGTGCACTGCAGGGAAGTGAGTCCTGCACAGCAGTGGAAAACAGATTTCCTTCCCCCCTCGTGCGCTGCCAAGTATTCTTATTCTGTAGTGAAATACTATTTAGCTCTGTCCTGCCTCAAATCAACAAGTGCGTTTTTCCGCGAGTCTTTTTTCTAGGGGGCTGGTTGTTCTCGAAGGTTTTACAGAGTGTGGCCATGGACCAATTTAGTAAAGAGTGCTGATTTAATTGTCACCACAATCTGTACTAGGGACACTGTAGTATTCTGACCGGTAATGAGAAAAAAATCAATAAAAGGTAAACTTAAAGGCAGAGTAGGCGATTTTTTTCAGGAGACATTTTTTGTTGTTGATGCTGGTTGAAAGTCTCTTCACAATCTGATAGCAATCACTTTGTTAAGTGGTCTAAATGTATTGGAAAGCAACACATTAATTTTTTTAACACGTTTTGCACACTGTAAAATGCACAAATCAGAAAGTTTTACAGACTTCGCTCAAATTTACAGTAAAAACAAACAAATGCATTTCATCATCTGATATACTGTTATCTTACCAACATTTTGAAGTACTAGATTTTGGTTTTTACCGTTGTAATAAACCAACAACCACCAATCTCAATCTCATAGCTCATCAAATGCAGCTTTTCCATAATCTGAGAAAGTTAAAACTAATGTAAAGAAGCTGCACAGTGTCATTCACACAAACACTAAAAACCATCTTTTTTCGCTAAATTATACACTCTAAAAATGCTGGGTTGTTTTAACTCTTTAACTCATTATTGGCCAAGCTTGATTAATTCAGGTGTGTCTGATTATTGTTGCCGTGACTACTGAGGTCAGGCACACCTGAACTAATCAATTTGTCCAATAATGGCAGACAGGAAACAAAGGAGCTGGCTTAAGTTCAGGAAGTAGTCCAGCTGTGCATAAAGCCAATTGTTCTGTCATTTGTTTTAACATTGAAATAGTATTTTAATTCCTCAGAGAAGTGCTCTTGAAAAGTCCTATATGTGGTTTATCGTTAATCACTTCTCCGGGTGAACACTTGATGTCGCTGTTGGTTAAGGTGTGGAAACTGCAACATCACGGCGTTTGAGCAGATTACGAGTGATGATGAACTGCAGGCCAAATGAAATGTGAATCCTCTCAGCTACAATTAATTAAAACTAAAAGAGAGCTTTAACTTATTAACTCTAACTCTTAGCAGCTTATTTTTTGATTAGTCCTGCAAAGTTTTCTTCAACACTCACTATTTTCAAGGCTTAAAGGGATAGTTCACCCAAAAATAAAAACTTAAACTTTTGGGTAAACTAACCTTTTAAGGCCCATTCATAACAAGAGCGACAACGATAATTATTTCAGCGTCGAAAACGCAGTTTTGAGGTTTACTCGAGCTCTGAAAGAAGGATGAACTCTGATTGGCTATCAGTTCATCAGCTGGTAAAAATCGTTCTGAAAGTGATTCCAATCATTCCTCTGTCTTATCTTTATTGCTGGTGTGAACTCTATTCTTTTATGTTCATAACGATTTTTAGAACTATAACTTTATTAATTGAGTTATCGTTTTTGGTGTGAACTGGCCTTTAACCAAGTTAAAACCCATGCAGCAAAAAATAAAAAATAACAGCACAAATGTACTTTTATTGATTACCAAAAGAATATAATCCACAGTACATTGGATACAGCAGCTATAGTTTATTTATGTGCTATTAAAGGATTAGTTCACTTTTCAAAAAACTTTTGCTGATAATTTACTCACCCCCATGTCATCCAAGATGTCCTTGTCTTTCTTTCTTCAGTCGAAAAGAAATTAAGGTTTTTAATGAAAACGTTCCAGGATTTTTCTCCATATAATGGACTTCAGTGGGAACCAAACGGTTCAAGTACCAAAAGAAACTTTCAGTACAAACTGCAAACTTGTTCAAAGGGCTTTAAACGATTCCAGACGATAAATAAGGGTCTTATATCAAGCGAAATGATCGCTCATTTTAAAAAAAAAAAAAAAAACAAAGTTTAAGTTTTATAAGATCAAACGCTCGCCTTGCTCTGTTCTGTGGTGCACGTTCGTAACTCTCTTGTTCGAACTCGTTCAACAAAATGAACAAATCTTTTCCCGAATCAATTCGTTCGTTTCTTTCCCCGAATGAACCAAATGACTCGGAAAAAAATTTGTTCATTTTGATGAACGAGTTCGAACAGGAGTGCGTTACAGAACAGCAAGGCGAGCGTTTGAGCTTATAAAACTTAAACTTTGTTATTTATTTATAAAACGAGCGATCGTTTCGCTTGATAAGACCCTTATTCATCGTCTGGAATCCTTTAAAGCCCTTTGAACAAGTTTGCAGTTTGTACTTAAAGTTTCTTTTGGAACTTGAACCATCTGGTTCCCATTGAAGTCCATTATATGGAGAAAAATCCTGGAATGTTTTCATCAAAAACCTTAATTTCTTTTCGACTGAAGAAAGAAAGACATGAAGATCTTGGATGACATGGGGGTGAGTAAATTATCAGCAAAAGTTTTTTCAAAAGGGAACTACTCCTTAAAAAATCCTTTCTAGCAGGTCATAAAATTGTCACCATTTACAACTATCTAAATTTAAAGACTCGGGTACTCATGAGGTACTCAGGTTCATGTTTTTGTTGTATTCAGTAACAGCACGAGATTTTCTTGTCAAAGACCTTTCGGCAATATTACAAAAATATGAACAAAAATATTGCACACAAGGTAATGTAAACTATTCATAAAAATCCAAATCCGGTCATGGTTCCACTAACTAATAACAGAGTGCATTTCTTCAGTTTTGGTGAGCTTATTCTCTGATACGACTAAATGCCTAGTGACCATTATCAAATGTTAGATGAGAAAAGTGTCTTTCTAAGTGGCTGTGACTCCAATCAATTTGTGTACCAGTCAATGAAAATTTATATAGGAGATGAATATGGTTACTTAAGCACAGGAAGAGAGCAAGTTGTCAGTTAAAATGGGCAAAATGTATTATCAAACAACTTGTTACTTGTGGCTCTGGTCTGTGGCTCATTGTGCTTCAAAATTTAAAGGTCCCCCTGTGCCAAGTGTTGAAGGGCATCGTCCTCACAGCACATGCAGTGATAGCCGAATTCGGAGGTCACATCCCAGCAGCCCTGCTTTCGGTAGAAGTCAAGAGATGACTTATTCCAGTCCATTACAATGAAATTCAGCTGAGTGCAACCAGCAGCCAGACCAAGCTAAGGGTGATCATAAACACAAACATGTCAACTTGTGCACAGTTAACAAACACTTTTCTAAATCGCAACAGATTCAACACACATGCTGTATTTATCTTGAGTAAACAAACTCCCCATACCTGGGAGACTTTAGCCATCAGAGCCTTGCCAATGCCTTTCCCTGCAAATACACACAGAAAATCTTACTGACGCTTTTGACCATACGTCAACATCCGACGTCAGTTAGCTGACGCTATCTAATCCTAACCCTACCCCAGACCTAAACCTACCCGCGTCATCTAACTGACGCTAAAGCGTACCCTAAAACATCGGATGTTGCCGGATGGTCAAAAGCGTCAGTTAGATGACGTCTTGGGATGAGAATGTGTTCATTAATCAGTTACTGTATGTTACATTCAAATAAACGAAAGCATGGTGTCGTTTCCTTACCTCTGAACTCTGGCATCACGTACAGATCCTCCATGTACACAGCCCGACCTTTCCATGAGCTGTACGCGTAGAAGTACAGTGAGTAACCAACCTTGGTATGACCTGTAAAGAGAATCATTTCTGTCAGCTTGATGGCTAAAATAAAAACATAAAACTCAGGAACAACACTGTGATCTAATAATATCAATTTGCAAAACAGACGTAATCACTACAATATAAGTAATGTGCTCTTTTTTTCACATTAGCACATTTGGCCTGACACTTAATTTGTTTCCTATTCTAACTTGCATTTGTAAATGCAATTTAATTTAAAGGGGTTATGACATTGATTTTATTTTTAGAATTTTAATATGTTCCTTGAATTTCACTTATAATGTTAATCAAATAACGGCATTACAGACAAAGCATTATGAAATCAATTACTTAGTCTGATGCAGATGCTCTCAGATTCAATTCAGGTTCCTTACGATGTCTTCATTACACTGTGCACACAAACAAGCTGTTTAAACTGGCAGTGTTGTAGTACTCGAGACTCGGACTCGTCTCGGACTCGGTCTCGAGACCATATTTTAATGGTCTTGGTCTTGTCATGGACTCGTGTCCATTTGGACTCGGAATTGACTCGTACTCGAACATTTTTTTTTTAGGACTCGGAATTATTCCCGAGTCCACTCGAGTTCAATTCAAAATATTTTGTCATGATTATTAATGTATGTTAATAAAATATTTCTTTAAATTGATTGACACGCCCAGTGATTGGTGATTTTCTAGTGCGCAACTGCACATGACAAATTGTAATAAAATTACTTTTAACACCACCTACTGTGTGGCCTTTTTACCCTAAACTGATCATATTTTTTATAAGCAAATTCAGTAAAAAAAAAAAAAAAAGGATTTCTCTAAGTAAATAAAAGTAAATTAGGTAATCAACCCTCACTGGTCTCGGTCTCGACTCGGACTCGACCGTCTCTGGTCTCGGACTCGACTCTCTATGGACTCGGTCTTGACTCGGACTCGACTCTCTCTGGTCTCGGTGTCGACTCGGACTCGAGTGAGGTGGTCTCGACTACAACACTGTAAACTGGACGTGTCAAAGCGTTCTTTCGCTCATCCATTTGTCGACTCAAGTCGTGTGTGGAGTACATCAGAAACTGATCGCGCATCTGAATACTGTATCTAGTGTAGACAGCATCAGTAATTATAATGGTTTTGCTTTTGATGTGACGCGATGCTCACATCCAATGTGAGCAAATGCTAGCTGTTAAGCAATTGAACGATAGTGGGTGGGGCCCATGGTGCTATTATGTAGGCTATACTATTCATTGACGTCGTGCTTTAGAGGCAGGCATTTTTCTCACCATCTCTGGACTTAAGATGCTCCGGCACTTCAGCAATAATTCCATGAAAAAAAGGGGTTTTGGAGAATCCATCCTGCTCCAGATCTTTAGTAAAAGTTGTATGATTGGTTCCAGCTCCAAACAATCCACAGCATGAATTATTCCAAGCAAATGACTTTGTATTGGAGAGATATGACAATCATGCCTACCTTTTTGTGTAATCTTGATCTGGTCTGAAACTTTCTCATACTCTGCCAGTTCCTAGTTAAAAGTATTAGACAAAACAACAGTTTATGGTTTGATTTTGCTGGGATTTTGCAGATGAGTGTCCCAATTCTTTAAAGGAGGAGTTCACTTAAAATCACCCCATGATTTACTCATCCTCAAGCCATCCTAGTTGTATGTGACTTTCAGACGAATACAATCAGAGTTATATTAATAAACATCCTGATGCGTCCAAGCTTTATAATGGGAGTGCACTGCAACCCTCTGTTTGAAGCTCAAATACATGTGAATTTGATAAGGCGCACAAGTTATTGCAACATGGCATCATGACTTTGCGTAAAACATACACACCACGTTCAAGTCAAGTTAGTCTGTCTGTTCTATTCTCTGTCTGTTATCTATACGCATTTTTTGAGCTATCTGCGTACGTCCACACCGAAACGAACCGTCATCTTTTGCGTGTATGTCTACGCCGTTAAATGTCCAATTCCGCGTGTACACATGTCCGAGTGGAATGAAGCAAAATTTAGATCTACATCTGGGGAGCGAAATTTTTTTTCCTAGGATGGTAGGGGAAGACTCAAAAATGTTATTAACCCCAGTGACGGGTAGGCTTAGGGATGGGGTTGGGGTAGGTCATATATTTATATAAGTAATGTAACGTAAAGTCAACAGCATTGATAAACACGCTGAAAAGCGATTATACGTGTTGATAGAACGGCAAAAATGGACATACAAATTGGCGTGTCATACATACATCTGATTTATTGGCAACATTTTCACGCTAGAATGGTTGTTTTTCAGGGGGAATGCAATTAATTTGCTCAAAACAACACCGATTTGATCAATTGCATTAAGGCTGCACTTCAACCACGACAGTTATTGTTATCGGCTGCACACAAATTAATGTTAATGTTAATTAAAGACCAAGGCTAGTAAATCTCTATATACTGCATGTTGAAATTAGACTAGATCTAATGGCATGAAGACAAAAGCCACACCACACAAATGGCTCTTAATTGGTTTATTTCATTAGCAAACAAGTAACTGTAATTGTTAAGTTCATTCCGTCGATCAATTTCTTACTTATACCCTACTTCTGGTCAGTCTGCACAAATACCGATCATGCATTTTTTCTTTGCCGCCCCTTTAAATAAAGTTTAAAGACCAACCGTTCGCTCTACGTCAGAGCGACCACGGATCTTTCTACGCTTTGTCAGAGCAGCCAGAGAGATGCGCTTTTAGGATGGCTTGAGGGTGAGTAAATCAAGGGGCAATTTTAATTTTAAAATGAACTACTCCTTTAAGTTCTAAAATCGTCAGAAATAGACGCACGCGACGTGTCTTCAACTCACCAGAATCATCCGCGAGATATCCTTACAGTCCTCGAGCGTGGCGGCCCGGATTGTGAAGTCCATCCTGTGTTCAACAATAATAACACACTGAACAGCAAAATCTTACTGTCTGTCAAGTGTCAACGTGGAAAGATTGCATTTAGGCCATGCCTACACCTGGGGAAGCTGCATGCTTGTAATTTCTGATTTATAAGAAAAAACAAAACAAAACAAAAAACTAAAAAAAGAAAAACAAGTGGATACGGGCAATAAGACGTGAGCTTTAGCAGGAAGAATGGGTAAATTGTGGGACCCTGACACTCAGTATGCATGTACTAAGAATACACTGTGTGCAGTAAACATTTTGCCACTGTTAGTAAAATATACAAATGTCAGTTTTATATAGTAAATTTCAGATGTGTACATTTTCTAGTACATCATGTGTTATTTACACATCCAGAAGACTATGGGCCCTAATGGACAGTGTTGCACACTCCCGCCAACAAGAAAGAACAATGAGGGAATTATTTTGGATAGTGAGAGCGCTGTAGTGTATTAGCACTGCTAGCTTAGCACATTTTAAGAACTTTTCTAAAGAAAAAAAAGAATGCAAAATTGAGGCCTATTATTTGCCTGATTGTTTCATAGTGTAATTCAAGTTGCTTTTGACTGAACTGAATGACTTTGGGTAGACGACAACAATGTACTAAAAACAGAAAAGATTTTCCTTTGCACTTTTTGAAAGTTTCGCTACAGTCGACAGCTATGTCAAAGCTATCTCTTTTCACACGGATTGACAAAAACAACTTAAAAACACTGAATTAATGTATGTTTCATTTTAAAATAATAAATTTGAACAAATTAAATTAGTATAATAAGACACTATAGGGCTGTTTCCCTAGGTAGGACTGATCAAATTAAATCATTTACACAGTTTTTATATATATATATATATATTTAATATACAAATAAGAAATGTTGGACAGAATGATACTTTAAAAAAAAAAAAAAACAATAAACCACCAGTAGGTGGCGGCAAGTAACCGTCTTAGTTGTTTATTAATGGGTCTTTGAATCAACTGATTAGACTCCCCAACGGGATTTGCCATGGAGCTGCTGATAGCGCCTGAACCATGCCTGAGTTCTCCCACCAGTAAAACTGAGCATCCGTCCTCCCTGATTCAGCTTATGACCTGAGGCAGCAGAGCTACTGGAGGAGTTGTAGTGTGGTGTGGACTCTACTATTTTTTTCGATTTAGAACTATTTTTAGTGTTATATCTTTATCTTTATCATTAAAACCCGTTCACACCAAGAATGATAACGATTACTTCTAATATGAAGATAACTATGATGATAACTATATTAGCATCCACTCCAAAGCACAATGTAATTTTGTTTATTATAAGTGCACGCTGCAGTTTTGTCATCTGGCGCTTTAAAAGCTCAAGCTCGGATCTTGAAGCCAGGGAGGCTCAGGCAGGTCTGGAATCCTGACCCAAGGCTGGGGTGGATCAAGCGGGTCTGGAATCCTGGCCCAAGGCTGGGGTGGATCAAGCGGGTCTGGAATCCTGGCCCAAGGCCTGGGTGGGTCAGGCGGGTCTGGAGGCTTGACCGGGGCAGGCTGGGCTGGCAGCTTGAGTGGGAATTTGAGCGGGTCCATCAGAACAGGAAACTCGAGTGGGACCATGCAAACAGGCAGATCATACTCGGGCAGTACAGGAATCAGGGTGAAAAATCAGAACAAAATGAAGGTGATTGTCCCAATGGGAGTTCGACTGCTAGTGTATTGGGCATGGGTACGGCCAGCCTTCAGGTAGGGAACAGGGGTCATGGTGGAACAGTTCTAGAGCTTAAGAGCGGACTCAGGATAGGTCTCTGGGCAAACAGTGGGCTCTGGGACAGTGTCTGGGCAGACAGTGAGCTCAGGAGTACAGACAGGGCTGGAGACAACCAGCTGAGAGGTGTGTGCTGCTCAGGCACACAGGGCAATCATGACGTAAAAAAGACAAGGATCACCCTCTGGGTCATGGCAGGACTGACTGGGGAAACAGGTGGCTGCAACTTCTTCGACCTCCATTGGGGGGCGCTGCATATTCTTCGACCACCACAGGTGGTGCTGCAGCTTCTTCAGTCACCACTGGGGGCGCTACAGCTTCTTTGACCACCACTGGGGGCGCTGCAGCTTCTTCGACCTCCACTGGGGGCACTGCAGCTTCTTTAACCTCCACTGGGGGCGCTGCATATTCTTCGACCACCACAGGTGGCGCTGCAGCTTCTTTGACCACCACTGGGGGCGCTGCAGCTTCTTTGACCACCATTGGGGGCGCTGCAGATTCTGACCACCACAGTAAAGTCAAGTCAAGTCACATTTATTTATATAGCGCTTTTTACAATAGAGATTGTATCAAAGCCACTTCACAGTGATAACATGAAAGTAATACAACACATCAATAATTGTTGAAATTAAATGTCCCCAACTAAGCAAGCCAAAAGCAAGGCAATAGTGGGCGCTGCAGCTTCTTCGACCACCACTGGAGGCGCTGCAGCTTCTTCGACCACCACTGGGGGCGCTGCAGCTTCTTCGACCACCACTGGGGGCGCTGCAGCTTCTTCGACCCCCCATTGGGGCGCTGCATATTCTTCGACCACCACAGGTGGTGCTGCAGCTTCTTCAGTCACCACTGGGGGCGCTACAGCTTCTTTTACCACCACTGGGGGCGCTGCAGCTTCTTCGACCTCCACTGGGGGCGCTGCAGCTTCTTCGACCACCACAGGTGGCGCTGCAGCTTCTTTGACCACCACTGGGGGCGCTGCAGCTTCTTCGACCCCCATTGGGGGCGCTGCAGATTCTGACCACCACAGTAAAGTCAAGTCACATTTATTTATAAAGCGCTTTTTACAATACAGATTGTATTAAAGCCACTTCACAGTGATAACATGAAAGTAATACAACACATCAATAATTGTTGAAATTAAATGTCCCCAACTAAGCAAGCCAAAAGCAAGGCAATAGTGGGCTCTGCAGCTTCTTCGACCACCACTGGGGGCGCTGCAGCTTCTGCAACCATAGTCTCAGCCTCAGTTGTCACACCCACGGACAGTTGGCTGAACGTCTGATGCATATGAACTTCAGGAGTTTTGAAGTCTCGATCTGATTGGTTAAATTCTACAAGATGTCCGGGAGACGTGTGTGTCACGTTCTTCATCGATCCGCCTGGAAACAAATGCTGTGATGCCAAAACCCCTCGTGGAAAAAGAAAGCCGTCGTTTACAACTGTGACCATGATCGCTTAACAGGAACAACTAAACGCTGGATCGTGAAGTTCACTACTCCATTGTTGCAGTAAACTCGCACAACGTTCCAGAATTAAAGATTCCATTTTTCAAACATTAGTTTTGTAATGTTAATGTTGGAGCATATATATGCTGGCATACTTAGTTTTTGCATATGCCAGTATGATCTTTTTGTGTTTAAACAACATATCAGGTTCTATTTTGTAGGAAATACTCCATCAATACATATTTTGGATTCTTTATGTAACCTGGATGAAATCATAAGATCAATAAAGCTATGTGATATAGGGCTATAAATTAATTTTATGTGTGTGCTATTTCATTAGGAGTGGTTATTAAAATATTAGCATGTTTTCATGTAAATTGTATATATGCTTGAGCTGGGTATCTTTTAATCATAAATGTAATATGTTGAATGGGCTATTTCTAAAATCTGTTATTATTTTTATCTCCTCTGTGGTCTCTAAAATGAAGTAGTCCAATCATTGTTTCTAAACATAAACGGCAATAATGTGAAGACGTGTGTAGTCCTACTCGCCATTCTCCCTCCCATAATAAGACATGAGTCAGAAAGTGAGCAAATCTGATTCACAGTGTTTTACTTATTTAATTCCCTAAGAGATTTTAATGTATTAAACAAAGGAAAATTTGTACTTCACAATTATTCTGTCATTTGTTGTTAACATTGAAATACTATAATTCCTCAGAAAGTCCTCTGGAAAAGTCCTACAGTATATGTGGTATATCGTTAATCACTTCTCCGGGTGAACACTTGATGTCGCTGTTGGTTAAGGTGTGGAAACTGCAACATCATGGCGTTTGAGCAGATTACAAATGTAGGGATGATGATCTGCAGGCCAAATGTGAATCCTCTCAGCTACAATCACTCTAATTGTAATTCATTTAAATGAGAGCTTTGGTGGTATTAATTATTTCATTAACTCTTAGCAGCTTATTTTATGATTAGTCCTGCGCTGCATAGGTTAACACCAATCTAGATCACACTGTTTTAAATGCTTAAAGTTCACCCAAAAACCAAAATTCTGTCATTAATTACTAACCCTCATGTCGTTCATTTTTGAAACACAAAAGAAGATCTTTTTGATGAAATCTGAGTTTTCAGTCCCTCCATTGACAGGTACACATCTGACACAGGCGCCTCAAAAAGTTCATAAAGAGATCGTAAAACTAATCCGTAAGAATTGATGGGTCTATTTAAAATTGTCTGATGAGACTTGATTGCTTTATATGATGAACAGACTGAATTTAACACGAGAACGAAACTCGTTGGTGAAACTGATGAATGTTTGAATAAAAGTAGGCCTAAATACAATCTGTAAAGAAAATTTGGACTAAACCACTATTTATATGGATTTAGTATCTCTTTATGAACATCAAGCATCATAATGTCAGTTGTGTAGCTGTCAATGGAGGAACATAAAGCTCTCAGATTTCATCAAAAAGATTTTCATTGGTGTTTCATAGATGAAAGAAAGTCTTGCAAGTTTGGAACGACATTAGGTGAGTAATTAATGACAGAATTTTTATTTTTGGGTGAACTATCCCTTTAAGGCACGTGCACACCAAGAATGATAAATTAGCGCCCACAACAGCGCACAATTTTTCTGTTTACTCCAAACGAGTCCGGCAGTTTTGTTGACTTCAGCTGCAATGAGCTTTGAAAGGAGGTAAAAGTCGTTCTGAAAGTGATTCCAATATTGTTCCTCTGCGTCTTACCGTTATTGATGTTGTGGGCTCTCTTCTTTTATATTTAGATCGATATAGTTACAGACCGTCCTTCGTGTGAACGGGCCGTTTGGCAAGTTATAAAACCCATGCAGCGAAAAAAAAACCGCATACATGTACTTTTATTGATGACTGAAAGAACATAATATACAGTACATTGGATACAGCAGCAATAGTTCTACAAGTGCAACAAAATAATTTCTCTCTAGCAGGTCATTAAACTAAATTTATAGACTGAGGTACTTATGAGTTGTATGTTGTTCAGTTTTGTGTTGTATTCAGTAACAGCACGGGCTTGTCTTGCCAAAGACCTTTGGGCAATAAATATAAACATATTAGGTTTCTAAAAGGCAAAATGCACAAAAATCAGAAAAGCAAAATCCAACCATGCTTCCACTAACCAATAACACAGGATTCATCTTAATATAATTACAATTGTAGTGCATTTCTCCAGTTTGTGGCTCATATCTGTGCATGTAAAACGTAAACAGACACATCTTCATCTTCTAGAGTGGCTGTGTGACTCTTGTGAACCAATCAATTTTCCATATTGTAACAGTTTAAGAACATTACTTGTGCATATTTTCAGATAAGGTGGATTTGTGAGCTAGACAGACAAGATGTTTATGCAAACACATTCAAATGTACACATTACATGACGCATATGGCTAAACACTAAAATGGCTATTTAAATAGAACATCTAAAGGTAACAGTAACAATTTCACTTCCACTTTTTCCATTGGTAGAAAAATGATAATGTCATAATATGTCCAATACATGATTCCCAATAACACAACAGTGCACTTCTGAATCTTTGGTTAGGCCAGATTTCACAATTTAAATACGTAAAATTAATCAGTATCATTTGCTGGCATTTGTTCTCTGTACTGTTTCTCGTCTCCGATGTCAAAAAATTGATATAGGAGATGAGCATGGTTATGTAGTCTATATTTTGACAGATTACTCTCTTCCTGTGCTTATCAAACAACTTGTTACTTGTGGCTCTGGACTAGGGTTGACAAGGGAATCATTGTGCTTCAAAATTTAAAGGTCCCCCTGTGCCAAGTGTTGAAGGGCATCACCCTCACAGCGCATGCAGTGATACCCGAGGTCGGAGGTCACATCCCAGCAGCCCTGCTTTCGGTAGAAGTCAAGAGATGACTTGTTCCAGTCCAGCACAGTGAAATTCAGCTGAGTGCAACCAGCAGCCAGACCAAGCTAAGGGTGATCATAAACACAAACATGTCAACTTGTGCACAGTTAACAAACACTTTTCTAAATCGCAACAGATTCAACACACATGCTGTATTTATCTTGAGTAAACAAACTCCCCATACCTGGGAGACTTTAGCCATCAGAGCCTTGCCAATGTCTTTCCCTGGAAATACACACAGAAATTCATTAATCAGTTTATGTTACCTTTAAATATTCAAAAACACGGTGTCGTTTCCTTACCTCTGAACTCTGGCATCACGTACAGATCCTCCATGTACACAGCCCGACCTTTCCATGAGCTGTACGTGTAGAAGTACAGTGAGTAACCAACCTTGGTATGACCTGTAAAGAAAATCATTTCTGTCAGCTTGATGGCGAAAATAAAAACACAAAACTCAGAAACAACACTGTAAACTAACAATATGTAAGATAACAATAATGTGTTCCTTTTATTGCTCTTTTTTTCACATTAGCACATTTGGCTTGACACTTAAGGAGTAGTTCACTTTTAAAAAAACTTTTGCTGTTAATTTACTCACCCCCATGTCATCCAAGATATCCACGTCTTTCTTTCTTCAGTGGAAAATAAATTAAGGTTTTTGATTAAAACATTTCGGGATTTTCTCCATATAAGGGACTTCAATGGGAACCAAACAGTTCAAGGTCCAAATGAGAGTTTCAGTGCAGCTTTAAGGGCTTTAAATGATTCCAGATGATGAATAAGAGTCTTATCAAGTGAAACGATCACTCATTTGAAAAATAAATAAAAAAGTTTACGTTTTATAAGCACAAATGGTCGCCGTGTTCTGTGATGAGCGTTCGTGACTCTCCTGTTCAAACCCGTTCATTAAAATGAATAAATCTTTTTTCAAGTCATGACTCGAAGGGTCCTTGATAAGTAACCTTATTCATCATCTGGTGTCGTTTAAAGCCCTTTGAAGCTGCACTGAAACTCTCACTTGGACCTTGAACCGTTTGGTTCCCATTGAAGTCCATTATATGGAGAAAATCCTGGAATGTTTTCATCAAAAACCTTAATTTCTTTTTGACTGAAGAAAAAAAGACGTGGACATCTTGGATGACATGAGGTTGAGTAAATTATCAGCAAAAGTTTTTTCAAAAGGTAACTACTCCTTTAATTTGTTTCCTATTCTAATTTGCATACAAAAATGCCAATTAACATAAAGGGGTCATGACATGGATTTCTTTTTATTATTTTAATGTTCCTTGAAATACTGTAATTTACAGACAAAGCATTATGAAATCATTTACTTATGGTTTGTGACGCAGCTGCTGTCAGATTCAGTACAGTTGCTGCTTAAACTTTCAACAAACGTTTCCTTACGATCTCTTCATTACACTGTCCCTACTTTTGTTATTCGGAAGTTAAATGCTCCGAACAAACATAATCCTCTGACGCGATCCAGGATGCCATTAAAATTAATTATACACTTCCGCGTAGGATACATCCATGTATCCTCACTCATAACTCCTCAGGAAATCTCCTCACTCGCGGTGCAATTAGAGAATTGAGACGTCCTTCAAGATGGCCGAGCTCAATTGATTTCCAGGTCATAGGATGGAGGATAGAGGGGAAGAGGAGAGATATTGATAAACACCCCTGAATTCAATGATTTGGAGGGTTACTTTTGGCAATATGGTGTGTTTTACTGCTGTGTATCAGCCATTTTTTTAGCTTTATTTTGGTACAAAGACCTCTTATGTGCATGTTGTGACATGACCCCTTTTTAGAAAATATGTGTAACTCTGAAGAGGTAAAGCAACAGAGAATAAAATGGCAAACTAGCTTATGTAACATCCATGCACTCAGGCTAGACATGACACACATGCCCAGATTAGATAACAAATGTGTCTCCAAATGCAGAGCAGCACAGATGGACCATCTTTCTCACCATCTCTGGACTTAAGATGCTCCGGCACTTCAGCAATAATTCCATGGAAAAAAGGGTTTTTGGAGAATCCATCCTGCTCCAGATCTATAGTAAAAGTTGTATGATTGGAATAATTCATACTGTGGATTGTTTGCAGCTGGTACCAAACAAATCATTATATTTGTATATGACAATCATGCCTACCTCTTTGTGTAATCTTGATCTGGTCTGAAACTTTCTCATGCTCTGCCAGTTCCTAGTTAAAGGGATTCAACAAAACAAACAGTTTACGGCTTGATTTTGCTGGGCAAATTTTCACTATTCTGACAGCAGCACAGTGTATAATTATTTTATTTATTTATGTGTTAATAATGAGGTACATTTAATCCATAACGTGACACTGGCCTGCTTATTGTAGCGGACACGATATGATCTGATTTTCATCATCCTTAATATGACGTCATTCAGATCCACCATTCAAAACACACAAAAGTCGCGGCTGACAGCTGAAGGCTGTAGCATTTCAGACACCGTCCACTTCGCTCACGACAGGAAAGTGTCAAATTACAGTGTGTAAAGTAAACGTGGCTTACTGTAAACCGGTCATCAACACTGATGCCATTATCCGCACATTACACGTTAAACAACAGAGTTTGGAGGATAATGAAAGTCTGCGCATGCTGTCGGTGACGCGGAGGATGAGTGTTCCAATTCTTTAAGTTCTAAAATCGTCAGAAATAGACGCACGCGACGCGTATGACACGCGGGCGCTTCGACTCACCAGAATCATCCGCGAGATATCCTTACAGTCCTCGAGCGTGGCGGCCCGGATTGTGAAGTCCATCCTGTGTTCAACAATAATAACACACTGAGCAACAAAATCTGAGTGTGTGCCAACGTGGAATAATATTATGAAACGGAAGAGATGTGTTTATGTGTTTGCCCTGACTCTCACGCGGCACTTAGAGACGGAACAGTTGAAACAGCGCCATCTGCATGTACTTATATCGTCCTGTCATCATCATGGCAGTAGTTTATACAGTAGATTAAAATATGTATATTATCAGGATTTTTCCACAGAAACATTTCTTCAGTACAGTAGGCTATATTCAAAGCTGACTCATGACTGCTGATTTAAAGTCCCCATGAAATCAGATCAGAATTGACGTTTTTGGCTTTTTTTTTTTGTATGAATAGCTGTTAGCCTTACTGTTATCTATAAGCTACATGTGCTCCAAAATGGCAAAATGTGTATTTAGAAGATATAAACATTCAAAACTTAGTCTCTCATTCCCAAAATCAATTATTTTGATGACGTCACTCTGCACTTTAGATTGTCATCAGATTTTCTGTCCAATCAAATGCTCTAGAAGCCGAAGATCAGCTTAGACGCTGATGCTGAAATCGGTCACTTGTTCACACATTTAAGGCCCTACACTCTCAGAAAAAAAGGTACAAAAGCTGTCACTGGGGCTGTAGGCCTACCTTTTCAAAAGGTAAACTTGTGTCCATTTTAGGTGCTATTATGTATATTTTAAGTGTTAATGTACATTTTAGGTGCTGATATGTACATTTTAGGTGCTAATATGTCCATTTCAGGAGCTAATATGTCCATTTTAGGTCCTAATATGTACATTTAGGTAGTAATATGTACATTTTAGGTGCTAATATGTATATTTTAGGTGCTAATATGTCCATTCCAGGAGCTAATATGTACATTTTAGGTGCTAATATGTAGCCTACATTTTAGGTGCTAATATGTACCAGGTACCAATATGCAGCCTTTGGGTACAAAAGTTTACCTTTTGAAAAGGTACAGCCCCAGTGGCAGCTTTTGTACCTTTTTTTCTGAGAGTGTAGCACACTGAGTCCGAAATTCGCGTCCGAAATTTCCGCACGTCAAAAAACAAATACGACCTCACGTTATGGCAATGAGGCTTGCACACTGCCTCCGAAAATTTCATCCGTCATAAAAAAAATCGAATCGGGTTTGATTTTCTGCGTTTTTCGCATCTGTAGCAAGCAGTTTGAATGGTGTTTAGACAATTCAGAACCACCGAATCACGAATACGAAAAAACGCGTACAAAAATTTCGGACTCAGTGTGCTGGCCTTTATTTTCTACATGGTGAGATTGGGAGGAAACTGCGGCTTTGCTGAGCTCAACAGCTCTAGTCGAACAGTGATATAAACGAAACGCTATTGGCTTTTTATTTATTTATTTATTTTTTATGGGAGGAGCTGATAGGGTTTGGGTTGATTTGAATTTTTATAAAGGATAGCTTCTTGAGATGCATCATCTCATTTTCAAGCGGGTCATAAAAACATAAATACAGAATACAAAAGACAAATCATAAGCAAAATCATTACATAACATAGGTACATTACAGATACACATACAAAGCTCATTTATACACAACCCTCACCCCAACCCCCAGTTTTGTTAGGGTCCCGCCCTCTCTTCCTGTTTCATTACGTCAACACACTGAATAATGCGTGTTTCAAGGCACTTCAGTGAGCTTTTAACAGTTTCTTTCATTATTACTACTTGTAACATCACTGTTTACCGTATGGTTTAATTATTAGCTTGTGCTGATGCAGTGACCAAACTATTTCTCCCTCAAACATTCTTTCATGAATCATTCAAATATGACATGTATTCAACCAATATTAATGCTTTGAATAACCTTGAACAAAACATTTTTTTTATTAAGTACAAGTCTTCCAGATGTCATTTAATACATTATTTCTCATGCAAGTTGCAACTATCAGAAACTAGCCTAATGCATGTAATCTCAAATGCCTTTCACTCTCAGTTTATTTATTACCCTATACTGTAAATAAAGTAGACTATATTATGTGACTAAATAGTTTATATAACAACATAAATATATCTATAAAATAACCAAAATTGCATGTGTCTATAATCATATTGACTTCAGGGTTACATTGCCAGCTCATAATATGATATAATAGCTTTCCTTGAGCTTTTTCATTCATTATTGCATTAGCTCATTTATAAATGCAAGCCCTGCAATCAATAGGACCACAGATTCCACACCACAAAGTGGCTGTTCAACTCAGGGGTGTAAACTGTATTTTCAGAGTTTGTGCTGCTAAATATAGATTCGTTGGCGCAGGCATTACTGGACAGGGCGGGGATGCTTTCATTTGAACAGTTATATTCAGATTCCGCTCTCAGAAACTGGCCTCGTGCCACTCAAAACAGCTCCAGCGTTGAAGTAATGGGCGCTGCTGACTGAACCGTTGTCTGAGGCTGACTAACGCAGGCGAGGGGCAAAAGCTGTCGTTTTCCATCAGCGACTCATGATCTTCATGAGGATGACGTCTGTGAATGATCCAACCGCATGACCGCGCGCGCTCCTGTCCATTCGACGGGATGACGCGTGGGTTTCTGACGGAAACGGCTAGTATAAATTTATATAGAATTGAGTTGGCAATGCTGAATGGACCGGTGAGGACGAAAACATCTTATACCAGACAATAGCAACATCTTCAGACAAAATGGGTTACGTGTTATATCTTATTAAAGATAGATAACACATCGACACTTTAACGTAGGCTAACAGTTGAAGGTTCACCACAGTATTTAAATTTCTAACGTTTTGATAGATTTTGTTTTTAAATTACACAGTTAGGCTATATAATTGGCCACATGTTTTTTTAAACACAAGTTGCGAGTTGCTTTGTAAGGACTTCTACAATGTTGTCTGATTCGTCAACTCACATGGCGCGTTCAATCCCTCCTGGGAATTTCGTATTTACGAGTTGGGAAGTTCAGCTGGTCATGTAACTTCACCTTTATCACACACACACACACACACATATATATATATATATATACACTGTATATAGGGCCTAGCCTAAATATATTCTAAATGTGGTATAAATATGGTCACTGCTAAAATCCTATTATGGTATTCTGCCATGTTTCTCATGGACATGCCCCCAACTCCTAAAGATCAGGGATCAAAGGAAACCCTGAGCTTCCCACTAGTATTTACGACTTTGTGGTGGCATTCATGTGCGTTCAACTCGTAAATACAATCTTTCCGACATAACTTGAACACATCAACTTTCCTGTGTATAGTTGAAGTCTTTAGTACGGAGCCCCTAAAGAGACATTGTGAAGGCAAATCTTTTGCATTCCCCTGAGAAACTTTGCGCTCATTTGGAAAGAACACAAAAGTTTTGTGAGCAAACGCAAAAGCATTGACTTCGAAATGCATATTTGGGGTGTAACTATAATTAATAAACAAAACGTAAAACTCTTTTCAAGTAATGTTAACCGTCCACAGACCTATAATTTCCTCACAAATCCATACATTTCAGAAAGTTATGGTTAGGATTGAAAACCATGACTGGAAAAGGTTAATTCTCTTTTAGGGCTACACACTGAACATCTCAATTTGAGCGAAATGTCAAGGACAACACTGACGTAAAGAGGACCTGTGAGGGATCAAAAGATGTGTTAACAGAAGGTGTGGCAACATGGACATGAAAGAGCAAAAAAATAACTTTTTAAAACTTTTTTCTTAACGCAACATGGTGCCCCGGCATATAGACTCATTAGTACCAGTACAGCGCCAAGGACCATTATATAATTGACATTAACACTAAGAAAACTCATGCATTCATGGAAAAATAACGGCCCTGACGTCACACAGTAGCCTAAGTCCTTTTATACACACCTCATAAAGAGCACCAGATGGAAGAACAGAGGCCCAGTCACTCTTCACATGGGATGCGAGAACCATGCAGAATGTGATTGATCCAAACAGTGAAAGTAATTGATATTTAACAGTAATTGCAAACAATGTAAATTTACACTAAATGCAAATGTAAACAGTGCACAAATAACAACTGTCTACACCCAGAATAACATCATCTGCAGCCATATACTGTATACTATAATGCATTCTCCTCGTGTTGAGCAGGAAACCGTCTTCCTTTCCTGTTTAGTCTATGACGTGATGACATTCTTTTTCTGCTACTATAGTAGTATCTTTTTGGGGGTGCTTTCATTAGTTTAAATGTGGCATGATTCAACTTATTTAAAAAAATAATAATTAAAGCAAGAAATAATAATGAAATAATATTTTCAGAGTGGCACCCAAGGACCCCTCGAAGAAAAAGTGTAAAAACAGTATATTAAAAAATAATTATCATTCTAAATAAATAGCCTACTTAATTTGAATAAATTAAAAAAGGTTTTAAATATATATTAAATCAAATAACAGTACAGTAGGCCTACTACGAGTATAAAAAACATAGTAACTAACCTCAGAAACGTAATTATTAATTGTTTACAGTATAAACTGTGTCTTTATGAAAACATAGAATGGTCATATATGAATATTATACATATTAGGGCTGTATAATCTAAAACATTCAAAAACTCTGGCCTATAGAGGATATTCATGTACAATTACTACTATACCTAGATACTTTGCGTTTTTGTCAAACAAGCACAATAAACCAAGTTATTTAATAGCTTGATCACTACTGTTTGTTTTTATATAGATCAGATAAAAAAGGGAAATGAGCTCATAATCTAGCTGATGCAACTGAGCCGCAAGAGAATTCAAGAGTAACGAAAGAGGGGGGAATCTGTTATTCAGTGTACAGGACTAACGTCCCTCGTTCCCATATTAGGAGAAGAACAACTGTTTGTCATCGCTGCCGTATCTGAGTGAGGAAATAAACGTTGGCCGTCAGCGTCCAGACGCATTAATCATGTGACTCGTGCTGGTTGCGTCGGGCCGTCCAGCCATTAACCAGACATTAACCGTTTCAGTCAGTGAGTGAGCCATTCAGAAATGTTTGATTTTTCCTCATCTAAACCACATCTGCTATAGGTAAAACCTTATTTTATTGTGGACGCCACACTAAACTGACCTCTATGCAGTATTTTTGAGCAGAAATAGCTGCTCTTCTGGGTGTGTTTGCAGCCAAAACAAACATGTACATTTTCTAGTACATGTGTTATTTACACATCCAGAAGACTATGAGTAGAGGAACTCATGCACAGTGTGCACACACCTTCTCACGCCAACAAGAAAGAACATTGAGGGAATTATTTTGGATAGTGTGAGTGCTGTAGTGCTGTACTATACACATATTAAGAAATTTTCTGAAGAAAAAAAGGCCCATTATTTGCCTGATTGTTTCATATTGAAATTCAAGTTTATTGATCGTACTGTATTTTAACAGAATGACTTTGGGTAGACGACAACAATGTACTAAAAACGGAAATGGTTTTCCTTTGTGTTTTTTAAAAGTTTCGCTACAGTCGACAACTGTCGAAACGATCCCTGTTCACACGGAGCGACGAAAACAACAAAAAACGCTGAATTATTCATGCTCACGCCGGTAGTTGGCGATGTCATTGTAAAGAAACAAAACACGCTTATAGACTGAACACCTGATACACATGCGTATGATGTCACCATTTTCACAAACTCATTTTCAAAAGGCCCCCAAAAAAGCCGTTGTTGTGTAAATGAATGGCCAAAACAATGCGTCAAAATTATTCATTGAATTATATATCAGTCCCTCCAGAAAAACGCGATTATGCGATCGCTGAATTCAATGCAAAAGTCCGCATATTTATACGGGGGCCGCATTTTTTCAAATACGCCGCACTTTCGCCGCATAAATTGCCGATTTCCGTGCAAAATATGCGGGGTTTGCATAATTTCATAATCCTCGCATTTTCGTTGCAAAAAATAAGTCACATGTATCTTAGCAGAAAGCTGAAAAATGTTGCGTTTGCTTCACATAAGAGCAGCCATTTCCCCCTGTTTCCATGGGAACGTTATGAAGTGACGCAATTACGCGACGCCAGACAGACTCACGGAGGCGATTGACATCTCACAAATCGAACTCGTATAACTGTCTGTCGAACGTTCTACTGTCACATCGTTACTTAATAAACAACATAAGATAAAAGTAGTAGCATCAAACAGAAATTACCCGCACACATGGGGTGTTCGAGGCGCACATATAACACTGCAGACAGTTCAACAGGGAGCGCGCAGCTCTTAAAGGGGCCACACCTTATTTACACTCTTACAGTCTGAAATAAAACAAGATGAGAAATTAAATATTCCCAGCACTTTCTATGATGTAGTATGCTTGTTTATCAAAGGAAGTAATAAGAAATGACTCTTATATTAACAGGATGTTGGGGGAATCACTTTTTTCTCTTTTTCATCAAACCGCAATTTTTGCAAGTTCCCTCAATTTTTGCAAATTCCAGCAATTTCATCGCATAAAATTGCATAAATATCCCACATATTCCATCGCATTTTTAAAGAAAACTGGCCGCATAATCAATCAATTTTTGCCCGCAACAATCACAAAAAAAACTCCGCGTTTTCCTGGAAGGACTGAATACTATTATGGTAAATGTTACATTTTTGGAAATTACCACCACAAAATCAGTCATTTTGATCGCAAAAATCACAAAAAAAAATCGTGAAATCCTGGAGGGACTGATATATATTGAAACTACATTTTTAGTTGAAAAAATCGTGTCGTGTAAACGACCCCTAAAATCCCTGAGGTTTATATTAATGGGCGTTGGCAAAAAGATTTGGCATTATGTCGGTCATTTTTTGTCCTTTATCATTCCTTAAACATGTATTTAAGTATGGTAATAAATAAGCACTGTGAAACTCAAGACGTTCATGCAAAACAGGTTAAACCACTTCAACGTAAGCATAGCAAAACATGAAATATCATAAAACCCTTAAGCCCCGTTCACACCAAGACAACTATAATGTTAACGTTTCGGTTACAAACGTAACCTCGGTTTCTAGAGATAACTGGAACAAGAATTATAGGGAGACTGACTTTAAAGTATGTCCAGTAAGACGGGCTTGGTCTAGGGATGACGCCACCAGAAGTAAGACCCCAGAGTTAGGGGATTGGCTAGGCAGACAATATCCGTGCCTGAATAGCTGGAGAATTCAGGTGGTAAAACCTGGCAAAGTTTGATGGCAAGGACCAGCTAAACGTTGCATAGAAGTCAGCAAGTGACACACCGCTAGACCAAACCCAAGATGAGGCCATTCCCCTGATGGATTTGGCCCTTACTCCTATAGGGCACTGCAAACTCAAGGGCAGCCACTATCCATCGATTAAGCCTCTGCTTCGTGACTGGAAGCCCCTTCGAGCAGCCTCTGAAGCCCACAAATAGCTCCTCTGTACACCCTGGGGGCCTGAACCGGGCATGGGTGTGACGCATGCTCATCCTCAGTGGAAGGGAGAGCCGAAAACCCTATAAAGCCTCTTCTCAGTACAAGGACAACTTTAACTTTACTGTCATTAGGCCCAAACTTGAGGCAAGATGCGTCCACTGGCGAACTTGCTTGACCGAAGCCAAAGCTAGCATAAAGTTGGTCTTTAGCAAAAGAGGCAGAAGGTTGGTTGCTGTGAGCAGGGGCCACGAGTTGACTTCGGGACTGTGGACCAGTCCCAGGATTGAGCTGTGTGGGGGTGAGGCAGATTCAGCCTCCTGGCCCCTCTGAGAAACTTGACATCCAAGTCGTTTCTATAGTTATACGCTGATTTCACGCAGCTGCCATTTTGAAAACAAAAGCGAGGCTCTGGTGGGAAGAATCCGGAAGTACAAATAGACAACAATGTCTTGGACTACCAACCTGAAGCTGCTGGCGCGATTTAGACTATTAGATGTTAATATCCAATATAGGATATATACAATATAGTTCGTTCCTGCTTCTGAATATATATATTTAAAAAATGTATTTATAATTGTATAAATTTCACTGTATAAAGTCTAAACTATGAAAGAAATGTATGTACATTTTTAGAATAACAAATTTCTACATTACTCCTATGATTTAAAGCGACACTTCCGGTTTTCTTCCCACTGGAGCCATTTCAAAATGACGGCTGCGTGAAATCAGCGTATATAGTCTTATAACTACCATAGTTGGATGCATCGTTGAATAAAAATCAACTAGTCACAACTGTTTCCCGAAACCGTCCTGTCGCAAAATTGTCATCTAACCACATTGGTTAATGATGTGGCTGAGTCATTAACCAATGTGGCTACACAGTTAGCTGAGTAATTACTTATGCAGGTGGCTGAGTAATAACTTATTTTAATGAATATGTTTGAGATCGAATTAATGCCAGATTTTTTTGCTATAAATTATAGACATGGCTTTTTAGGACTAAATTTCATTTTCTCAGGTATTAAAGGAGTAGTTCACTTTAAAAAAAACTTTTGCTGATAATTTATTCACCCTCATGTCATCCAAGATATCCATGTCATTCTTTCTTCAGTTGAAAAGAAATTAAGGTTTTTGATGTAACCATTCAAGGATTTTTCTCCATATAATGGACTTCAATGGGAACCAAACGGTTCAAGGTCCAAAAGATCATTTCAGTGAAAACTGCAAACTGTTCAAAGGGCTTTAAACGATTAATAAAGTTTAAGTTTTATATGCTCACATGGTCACCTTGCTCTGTTCTGTGATGCACGTTCGTGACTCTCCTATTCGAACTCGTTCATCAAAATGAACAAATCTTTTCCCAAGTCAACTCGTTCATTTCGTTCGTTGAATGAACCAAATGACACGAAAAAAGATTTGTTCATTTGGTAAACAAGGTCGAATAGGAGAGTCACGAACGTGCATCACAGAACAGAGCAAGGCGAACATTTCTTTGGTTCCCATTGAAGTCCATTATATGGAGAAAAATTCTGGAATGTTTTCATCAAAAACCTTAATTTCTTTTCGACTGAAGAAAGAAAGACATGGACATCTTGGATGACATGGGGGTGAGTAAATTATCAGCAAAAGTTTTTTTTAAAGTGAACTACTCCTTTAAGCTTTATTTCCAGATTCAATTGTTCTGGGCTACTAGAGTACGTACACACATGCGTATACAATTCAAAAACAGCGCTTTAAATCGCTTTACAAACTAAAGAGACGTACATTACATTTTTACATATAGTCGAAATACTGTATATAATACTGTACTGAATGTCGGCAAGCTTATTTTGCTCTAATAAGGATTTATAAGTCCACATGTCATGCAACCAAGAAACTACTAACCACAATTCAAGAGTTGTCGTTCCAACCACACAACTTTGCGATGCTGTTTGCGAATGTTTATTGAAACACCGATGTTCAGACCCATTTCGGGAAACGCACCTAAAACATCTGCTAAATAGCTACCTGCTTAGAGAAAAGGCCTAAATCACATCATAGACAATTAAAAATGTCCCCTATAGAGCAGGCACTGTCTGCTGTTTGAGATTTTCTTGTTTTTGTTGGAAAAGCTTTAGTTGAGGTCTGTGAGATAAGATATGGAGGTTTTTAGAAAGAAGTGGGTGGTTGCTCTGATTGCTCAGATGTTGAGTTGAAGAAAGAAAACAGCAAACACTTTTCATGTTTTGCTTTCCTGAAGTTCTCAGGCTCCACAAATAGCAACCCCACCCCTAAAAATAACAACACAACTTGATGGACATTAGATTAAGATCAGAGATATAACCAAAAAGATCACGGATAAGATTTTTATCCAGAAATGGTTGTATTTCTTTTCATACAGCAGTGTTTATATTGCATTTAAATATGATGTACGTATGATGCCCTACTTGTTCATGCCAATTTGCCATTCTACTGGCAAAAACATGAAGTGGTTTACGTCAAAAGGTTTACCCGTGACAATTCTTCAGTCATTCCAGCTTTGGCACTGTGCAATGAACCTGGCACACTGTTTTTCATGTTGGGTTTACATTAAAGACAGTGTGTTTGTACTGAATGTGTTGGACTCATTATGCATTCGGTGTGTGTGTGTGTGTGTGTGTTGTTGGGGGGGTTGTGGCGTCATTGGCAGTTGTATAATAGCACTGCTGTGCTACCAAAGGTACTTTGGTGGGTGTGTCTCTCAAGCCTCCCATTTGCTGATTACACAGGGGCTCAGTGTTTCTTTCGGTGTTCAGACTAAACACATGGCATGAATTAACTCAATTCACATTCACCTACTCTACTGAAAAACCCAGAAAACTATTAAAACACATAAAAATGTTTAAATCTTAGACAATATAAGACATTTGATCTTCTTTATTTGTGGAAAAATCAGAGATTCACTAGCCTATTTAGGAGACAAGATTCCCAATTTCACTAAACCAGGCTGGTGGAAATTCAATAATGTGCATTAGAATAGAAAGAGATAAACAGATGAGAGCTCCAGAGAAATAAAACATAAATTGCAACCAAACAATAAAATTACATAAACACATCACTGACAGAGCAAATCATTACTAGCAGTGCAGTAGAGATGAGTACAAACAAATTACAGCCAATTTGCTAAATGGTGTGTAGCAGTTTGAGCGGGGCTACACAGTGTGAAGGCTTTGGTTGCAATAGGAAAGATGCTGTTAAAGGACGTACTGTATACTAGTCAGATAATTCCAGGAAAAGTTCACCCCGCTCTGAGATTAAGTGTCTTGCTCTGGCACAATCATGGCATATTCAATTCTGCAGATGATGCATCGTCTCTATTTGAGAAGCAACAGCAACCTTGGTATTGATGGCCCATGATCATTAACCTTTCAATTCCTCACCCCACCCCACTAATTAACACCTTCGAAGGTTTTTTTGTTATGCATTGGTCTTAATTTGCTACATTATTTTGAGTCTCATTTGATTTAAATGTCTATACTGTCACATTTTGTGCAGTCTTTGTGGGTCTTAAAAGTGAAACTAGGCGCCGTTTAGACGCCGCTTATGTTTTGGCCGTTCATTTATAAACAACTTTGGAAAGTCAGAGTGCAAGTTTTTGAATATGATACCATTATCGTCTCGGTGTAAACGACAAAAATGCTATTTGTGATGCAATTATGGCTACATGTCTTAAAGGAGTAGTTCATTTTTGAAAAAAACTTTTGGTGATGATTTACTCACCCCCATGTCATCCAAGATGTCCATGTATTTCGTTCTTCAGTCGAAAAGAAATTAAGGTTTTTGATGAAAACATTTCAGGATTTCTCCATATAATGCACTTCAATGGGAACCAAACAGTTCAAGGTCCAAAAGAGAGTTTCAGTGCAAACTGTTCAAAGGGCTTTAAACGATTCCAGACGATGAATAAGGGTCTTATCAAGCGAAACGATCACTCATTTAAAAAAAATAACAAAGTTTAAGTTTTATAAGCACAAATGGTCGTCTTGCTCTGTTCTGTGATGCGCTTTCGTGACTCTCTTATTCAAACTTGTTCAACAAAATGAACAAATCTTTTTTTCGTGTCATTTGGATGATTCAACAAACGAAATGAATGAATTGACTCGGAAAAAGATTCATTAATTTTGATGAACGAGCTCGAACAAGAGAGTCACGAACGCGCATCAGAACAGAGCAAGGCGAGCATTTGAGCTTATAAAACTTAATCTTTCTTATTTTTATTTTTTTTAATGAGCGATCATTTCGCTTGATAAGACCCTTATTCATTGTCTTGAATGGTGTAAAGCCCTTTTGAACCGTTTGAAGTTTGCACTGAAACTCTCATTTGGACCTTGAACCGTTTGGTTCCCATTGAAGTCCATTATATGGAGAAAAATCCTGGAATGTTTTCATCAAAAACCTTAATTTCTTTTCGACTGAAGAAAGAAAGACATGGACATCTTGGATGACATGGAAAAGTTTTTTTTAAAAAGTGAACTACTCCTTTAAATGTAAAAGATAATATTAACACACAGAATGTTTTTTTCATTAATTTATATGATATATAACGTTACACCTCTACCTACACTGTGCAGGTTAACACACACCAGTCAAAACGTGCACTAGTACTAAATTTAATCACACAAACACATACAAGTGTAGTGTTCCCTTATCAGCCTGTGTATTTAGAGCAAGTTCGTCATATTTAGATGTTATCTGTTCGTGAGCATTTACATAAATTTATTTTCTCACTCCACCAAACAAAAATTTAAAAGGTTGTTGTCCCTGGTGAATCTTATTTTTGGGTACATCGCTGACGCTTTCTTCAGGGCTCAACTTTGTCCACACTCCTCCTCCTCCTCATACACTTCTTCCAGCACTCGTTAACTCCCGTCTCCTCGTGGTTGCCATCTCTCCGCGGCGCGGAGGCGTTCCCACGCCGTTCAAATACAGCGCAGCGACGCGCGGCTGATTCACTTGGTTTGTCAGAGCGCGCAGAGTGAGGTAAGCAGAGCCCACGCCAGGAGAACATGCGTTTGCCTCGTTTCACATCCAATCCCGACATTGTAAAAGAGCGCGTTGGTTTCAGTCTATCCTGAAGCGTCCCTACCGCTACATTTTCAATTTTAGTGAAAAACGGTTTACGAAGTGACAAGAACTACGAGGTTTGGACTTCTACATGCCGTTCAGCTGTTTGTGGAGGACGCATGATTCATCTGTACCGGACCAAAAGCGAAGCGTGTATGAAAGGTGAGTCTTTTACGGATTTGTATTTGGAAATGAAGTTTGAACTTTATTTGTTCTGTTTGTTCTGTCATCGTTATAAAGACAACATTAGTTTAAGATGGTCTTTCAGCCTAAACCGATGTCTCATCTATTTTTTGTTTCTTTTGCTTTAGTTGACCATTTTTTATTTGTCTTTATGCAGTAACCTAATAGATATCTGTCAGACTCAATTCAACAATTATAAAATGTTTTTTTTTAATTATAAAAACCACTATAAAAATGTTTTTTTGACCTGATCAGAACTAAGTTAACCAGGCTGGAATAGCCTAAGTGTATTTTTTGCCATAGTTGGTAAGCAATATCATATCAGTATTGGCAGAAATGGCATCCGTTATTTAAAAAAAGAAAAGAAAAAGTGATTCATCCACTATGAAGTAATGCACCGATTTGTAATAATCAACTCTTCAAGGCTTGTGGATGACCACAGTGAATCTCTGACTAAAGTTCAATACAGGCTTTTAAAGCTGTTTTTTTCCCTCCAGCTTGACAACAGCATGTTTAAAAAAGTGTATCTCTATTATTAGCTGCAACTAGAGGATAACAATGACTTTACATATACGTCCAGTTGTATTTGACTATGAACGTCCTTATCAGGCGAGGACATCTGTCCTGACAACAAATTAGGCAGCATCACAGACAAATGTTATATAATTATTCAAATGTAGTGAACAAAAAAAAAAAGCCATTTCAGACATCTTTCACACATCTCATTCTGGGTCAGACTCAGATGTTTATGGTTGGCTGACTGACAGGTCATTTCCTTACAGGTGTGTGTACTGTATGTATCGTGTGTCTAGTTGCCTTTAGATCAAATCAGTCTAGGTTATTTTGTGTTGGCATTCCTTACATGACACGCTACACACCATTGTCTTTGGGAAAATAAATATTTTGAAGGTGGCGGGATGTCGTCTAAAGCTGTTTCCTGTAGAAAGTTTCTCTTCAATAGGCATCAGAGCTAAAAACAGTTGGATGTCTGAATGGTGACCAACATCAGAAGCCTCTGGGGATGCTCAAATAATGGGCCAGGAAAAAGACAGCAGGGGGAAAAAAAGTGCAGCACAATGGTATCGGCCACATGGCCAACACAATGTGGGAATAAAAGTGAGGCTTGTTTTCTGGAGCACAAGACCATGGAAAAAAAAAAACGGCTTCAAGTGTTACATAATTTGTGCAAGGTGGAACTTCAACACCCGTCCATGCATTTTGACTTGACCTAATGAGGCCCTTAAGGGCTTTGTGAAAGTACATGTTTGAAATGGGTGGTGTGCATGTTTCTGCATACTAAGTATATACTTGTGGGATATGCTTGTGCTTGGTCATCTGTTTCTTGGTCAGAAACTTGGGATGCATGATATATATTGGTACCAAATTGATTATCAGCCAGTATTAGAAATTTATTCAATAGTGTGTTTCGGACCGTAATTAGATGTTTAATTATGTGTATGCTCTTTTCCTCTATTTTTACATTTAGATTTCACATGCTGTGAATTAACTCTAAAATTTATCTTTAAAAACACAAATTTAATGACATTTAAATGTAATATTTATTGAACGTTCTGATGCCTAAACTAGGGCTGTCAAACGATTAATCGCATCCAAAATAAAAGTTTGTTTTTACATAATATATGTGGGTGCAATGTGTATAATTATTTTGTATGTATATGATATATATAATATGATATATATACACACACACACACACACACACACATGCTTGTATATATTTAAGAAATATTTTCATGTACATACTGTATATATAGATTATATATAATTATATAATTTTTGTTAAATATACAAGCATGTGTGTGTATTTTATACTCGCACAAAATAATTATACACAGTGCACACACATATATTATGTAAACACAAACTTTTATTTTGATGCGACAGCCCTAGCCTAAACTCCCTTTTAGTTTTTATTATTTATACATTTTAATGTTCGTCACTTTGCCGTATGTTGGTCATCAGCCATAAGGTTCAGCCATAAGGTCAATGTTGGTCATCAGCCATAAGGTTCAGCCATAAGGTCAATGTTGGTCATCAGCCATAAGGTAAAATAATTAGTGTCTTATCAGTTTTGGTCAGGTTGTCCATCCCATCTCATCTAAACATGAACAGAATCATATTAAGCCCCTTCAACATGGTGGGAAGCTGCTAAATTGAAGTGGAAAGTACTTCTCGATATGCCCCCCCCCCCCCCACACACACACACACACAGGTTCATTAACGTCCTCTTTCCAGCAAAGTGTCTCGGATGACTCACAGACGTTCTTCCACTCTTGCTAGACTCGAATGTGGCCTGTTTAATATTTGAAGCTCCTGTGCTGCATGCAGGAGGCCACAATGTACACGTGTGTGTTAATGCTTGACTGAAACCGATCCTATCCTGAGATCATTGGTGTGGGACTGTGGGTTCATTTGTGACCATTTTTCCATGAAAAGCTCACTTGATCGTTGCAGTCTGATTGCAGCATAAGTACATAATGTTCTGGGTCATTTTTATACTTAAACATGTAAATATTGTGGGGCTAAAAACATATATACTAATAAAAAGTAAAACTTAGGCCACACTTGAGTGAGAAGGGCTTTTTTTTTTTAACCCAAAATACAGTTTCAATCATACCTGGATTGTTTGATTTGATAAGTATGACAGTTTCTTTCTCTCCCTCTTCGGTTTCAGATCTCAAGGCTGTACTCTGCGCCACACTGGGAGGCTTACTGGATAAGCAGGAGAAAGATCCCTGTGACTCCAAAAAAGCTCCACTTGTATCATCTCCCACGATGGCTCTGGCCTCTTTCCATCTGATGCAAACTCTAAAGAACTCACCGGCGGCTCTACGCCGGCGATTCCGTCGGGACCGAACGGAGAGCCTCTCTCACGGCGACCCCCTTTTCAAAGTGCACTACCTCGGCACCAAAAAGATCTTCTCCCTGGACTTACAACAGGCGGAGGAAGCCATCGATCGACTGCTAGACGGGGCACCCGGGAAGCTTTCTAAAGACCACGCCCTGGTAGTGCGGCCCCGATACGTTGAAGTTAAAGAACTGAGCACCGGAAGGCAGCTCACTAAGACTTACTTGCAGGACATCGCGTACTGCGCCTCGCACACGGCCAGACCCAATGTGTTTCTGTACATCTGCAGGCAGCCCGGTCAGCAACTGCAATGCAGAGTGTTCTGGTGCAGTCGGGCAGAAAGGGCGAAGGACATGACCGCCTGCCTAGCGAGGTCGTTTCAGCGAGCGCTCAATGACTGGCAGGGCGGATGCGCCACCTTACCGCAGTGTGACGGGATCACTAAAGAGCCGGAGATGCCTGGTACGCCCACTGCACCCAGAGGGTCGACATTGCCAACCAGTTTGGGAAAAGGTGAGTTGAAGAGGGACAAAGTGAAGACTGATGAGTGTAAGATTCCTGTAGCTCACATGTGCCACTGTCCTGCAGAGTTGCATAGACGTATACACTAGACGTCACCTTGGGGTTCTAAGCATGCATCAAAACCGCCGCCATCTTGGAACAGGGGTCTTGTCATAGGAAGTAGCTAGGTAACGCTGCTATCTCTGCCTTTACTTCGAATTAATTGATGGTGGCGAACTTTTGTGCAGCGTATGATGTTCACCGATGAAATCTGAATTAGGAAGAATTTTTTATTTTTTTTAAATAAAAAATAAATAAATTCTGGAATCAATGATAAATACATGTCTGACCGTTAGAACGAACCAAAAAAACAAGAAAAATCGCATTTATGGTGATTTTTATTTCCGTTAGACCTGTCTACATTGACGCTGATGCCTGTTTCAAGATGGCGGCTCTATTGACGCATTTGTTCCAATGAACTTCCATAGCCGAGGTAACGTCTAGTGTATACATCTATGGCCGAGTTGTAGCTCCAAAACTCCTTCCTGGAAGTTTCTTACAATCCTAAAGATCTCGAATTGATGGTTCAAGAGTGTTTAATTTAGCCTGGTAATACCAAACTCTGCTACTTCGCTTTGCTTCGTAGACAGAGTCTGGAATGGCATAATTGAAAAGCGTTTTCTTTCTTGCGTTGGGGGCGCTTGTCTGAAGTTTAAAATCATTGGTTACCCGTAAGCCAATCACATAAGGCAGTCCCTTCTCTCTCCAACTTAAACATCACCTAGATTCAAAATGTTTAACAAACACTCTTGTTCGGGCTTGAGTTTGCAAATGCCGGGAATATCCTCCACAACAGAGTATCTCCATATCCGTGGTCGTTTTCGATTTCCCCAACCTAAAATACGATCTTAAAGGATTAGTTCACTTTTAAACGACACCAGACGATGAATAAGGGTCTTATCTAGCGAATCGATTGGTTATTTAAAAATAAATAAAGTCTAAGTTTTATAAGCATACATTCTCGCCTTGCTCTGTGATGAGCGTTCGTGACTCTCCTGTTCGAACTCATTTATCAAAATTAACTCATCTTTTTTTGTGTCATGACTCGAAGGGTGCTAGATAAGCCCCTTATTTATCGTCTGGTGTCGTTTAAAGCCCTTTGAAGCTGCACTGAAACTCTTTGGTTCCCAATGAAGTCCATTATATGGAGAAAATCCTGGAATGGTTTCATCAAAAACCTTAATTTCTTTTCGACTGAAGAAAGAAAGACGTGGACATCTTGGATGACATGGGGGTGAGTAAATTATCAGCAAAAGTTTTTTTTAAAGTGAACTACTCCTTTAAACTCTCAGCCTGCCCTCTGTTCGTTGATTGGCCGGCTGTTTTCAGGCCGGACGAAAACTGAGAGATGGGTACAAACTGAGTACAGAAGCGAACTGAAATTGAGCGGAAGTACGAAGTTTGACGTAGTCAGGCTATGCTTAATTAAGGTTGGAGCTAAACTCTGCAGGACCGTGGCTCTCCAGGAACCGAGTATGTAGCTCAAACAGCATGGTGCTAGCAATGCCAATGCCATGGGTTCAATTCCCAGGGAATGCGTGAACTGATCAAATGTGTACCTTGAATGCAATGCAAGTTGCTTGGGTTGGAAGCATCTGCCAAATGCATTGATGTTAATGAGTGCAATGAGGAATGCTAGCACTGGAACAGGGGTTCTCTTCTCATCTCTGGCCTTTGAAATCAATTTTCCAGAGTTTTTACTCTAACCCTGATCTAATGGCGCTTTTCCACTGCTGGTACGGCTCGGCTCGCTTCGGTTTTCCACTGCGTGACACGGCACGGCTCAGTTTGCTTTAGCTCGATTGCTTTTCCACTGCAGTTAGTACCGCTTTAAAGTGGGTGGGATTATAGACTGTTGGATAACAGCAGTGGGTGTTACTGGCTATTTAAATCTAGCGTTTTTGTTTCTCGTGTCTGTCTATTGGTCGCAAATACAATGACGCTGGTAGTGACGATTCTGTCTGACCAATCAGTGATCTGCAGTGTTTCACGTCACATTTTAGTACCGGTACGGTATGCTTGGAACCTCAACAGACCAGGTACCAGGTTAAAGCGAGCCATACCGTACCATGCAGTGGAAAAAACGCCAAAGCGTGCCATACCGAACCGAACCGTACCGTACCATGCAGTGCAAAAGTGCCATAACTCGCCTGCCTGTAGCTTGTAGCTTTCTAGAAATCCAGAAGAGCTTGATCCGCTTGTTCAGGTGTGTTTGGAGCAGGACAGTGGATCTCGAGAGCCAGAGTTGAGAACTTATCTAATCCTAATTTCCTCAATGTTCTTTTTGGTTTCCGTTTCAAAGTTGTAACTGTGTTTTGTTTTGTGTTGCAGTCCGTTGGAAGAAGAGGGGGTCGGTGTCCCACAGTCCTCTCCGTGCCATCAGCAGAAGAGGTTCTGCCAGCGACAACTGGCATTGAGTTTAATTTTGTGATGCTTGGGAATTTCCACAATTGAATGTGAGGAAAAGGACAACCACACCTACAACTGGTGGAACTTTTGAGCTTTGATAGAGTTTGCATTGCAACTCAAGCTTGTACCGAGAACAGCTAACACATTTGAGGTTATCAATTTACCAAAGTGATAAACTATAGGTTTCCAGCAGAGATAATTATTTGTGGTTTAGGAAGTTGATGGATTCAGTCATTTTATCTCTGTTTGCTTAAGGACTAAGAGACAACACCAAAGCTGTTCATCTGCACTGAACTGGTATCCAGTTTTAAAGCCGTGTGTGTGTATCACAGAGTTGAGTGTTTCTAGTCAGTCTCCTCCTCTGTGTACATGTCTGGGTAGTTTGTTAATGTGACTGATGAGCAAAGAGACCGTTTTTGTTTGTATTAGAGGTATGACGAGAGGATCCGTGTGGAAAGTGGGTGGATGCATGATGGTAAACAGTAGCACGATCAGAACATCAGCGTTACAGCATTTTAAGTGTTTCTATCCCAAATGCGCATTGGAAGTAATGCTTATGGCAAAGACGGACAACCAGCTTTTTATCCTACGTCACTGTATGCTTGCAAATGCCCTTATTCATATGGCCAAATCTCTACACATGATATGAATTCAATATCATTCATGGTCAGTTATTTTCTGCATTTTTTTCTTTGCATCAGGACTGGTTGTAATTTGGCATTTGAAAGGAGGAGGTACTGAGATTTTTGTTGTCTTATAGCCATGTCATGCTTTGCCGGGTTCTACCTCAGTTTGCCATTTTTATTCATTGCTTGAGAGTCATTCAAGCTTTGAACTTGAAGCGTGGTTTCTAATTCCCAACAGATAATGAAGTGTAGAAGTAATGGTATTACTCTGGAAATGAGAAGTATTCTCTATGCACCTGCATTCCAGCAGTTTTTGAGGCCATAATCCCCCCTTTTACCTATTTTATTTTTTCTGTAACTGCAAGTTTTTACAACATCAGCCCATTTTTGTTAAAAAAGAAAAAAGCCAACTGTCTCCAGGCAACCACTTATGACATCAGAATGCTGACTGATTCAAAGGTATGTTTGCATAGAGCGTCATGTCCTTGAAAAAGCAGCATCGATTCGTCGCACTGCAGTTGCATGTGGTTATAAAGCGCAAGGAAGCATTTTTAAGTGGCCTGGTTGCATAAGTCATTTAAAACAAGGACACTCTGCTTCGCATGACTGGAACAATCAAGTTTTCCTAGTGCAAAGATTGTCTAGCATTTTCCTTCACACTGTTACATATGCATCATATATCACAGTAGTATACAGTCAGTGCCTCATGGTATTAAACATTGTGCCTGATGCGTTAGGGCATTTACGTCAAAGGATTTTATCCTTATGGATTTTATTTAAAGTTGTATTAAACCATATCTGGCGCTACAAAGACTTCAGGTCTGTTGTTGGATCTGTTCTGTCTGCTTTATGAGGTGTTTAATGTTCTATGAATGTTCTTGTACCTTATTTTAAAACTATTTGCGTGTACCTATTTAAATATGAAATGTATTTTATGGAATATTAAACTTTTTATACATGAAACATTTGTGTCTTGTATTCTATTCACTCAATAAACAGACAAAAGACTCTAAAAATAAAGGTTGTTTAATCTTTAACATCCATGAAACCTTTTCATTGCACAGAAGGCTCTTAATAGTGGGAAAAAAGTGTGTAGAATTAAGAATTCTTTTTTTATTTTTATTTTTTTTAGATCTGTTCGCTAAAAGATTCTTCTGACGTCGCTGCGAAAGCCTTTATTTTTAACACTTCCCGCCAAGATTTTTTTAAAAAAAGTTTCCGGGTACCGCCAGCATTTTTGATAATACAGTGTCATTGCTCCCAGAATATTTTGTTGTATTAATATCTGAACATGCAATATATCAAAAAAAAAAAAAAAAAAAAAAGAATTGAGCCTCTGCTTTGAATGTGGAACTATACGTCTAGGTCGGATTCAGAACGTTGATCAAAACACAGATGAAGTAGCTGTAGATCGAGTCCGTCAACATCTCCAAAGCTTCATAGTCCAACAGTCCTGGGTCAACATTTTATTCGGTAACATTTACTTTTGATTACTATGCTGTTTAATGTTGTTGATCATGTTATTTTCAACTGCATCTGCTTACTTATAGAAGGGATAGAGTTAACAGTGAAGACATCAAGAACTTCTAAGGGTACGTTTACACATAAACACTGTACTAAAACCGTATTCTGGACAAATGTGGGCAAAATAGTTTTGATTTTTTTTTTTTTTAAATTAGTTCCCTTGTTCTGAGGGGTACAAGACTTGGCTACTTTACCTAAGTTTGCCTAAGTTTACAATGTTAAGTGGGTGTAAAAAAACTCCTTAATCTTGTATTTGGGTCAAAAATGGGCACCCATAGAAATGAATGGAAAAAATAAAATAAGACACTAGGTGACGGCAAAGTCGGTTCATCTTTAGGTTTTAGCTCTAAGAACGTATTGGAATGATATTTTAATGCAGTTAATAAAAAATTAAACAAAAAAAAAAACATTAAAATAATCATAATTTACATAGAAAAATTGGTACTTTTTGAAGTAAATAGATTCAAAAATACCCCCAAAATAAAAAAAACCCCACCATAAATGGATAGACAAAACTTTATCAAAGACATAACATTTATAATAAATAAAAATTAGGATCACACCTGAGTCCTCTGTGCCCACATTTGTCCACAATTACAGGATTAAGGGCTATAAAGTGAATATGGTTGAGGGCTACAACATGTGTTTTTTTTTTTTGTTTTTTTTTTTGCATACAGACAACGATGTTGTCAAAACGATCCCCGTTCACACATGTAAGGTCAGTAATTGGCAAGGTCACATTATAAAGAAGAAACACAACACACATATTCAGTGACTATAACAGTATTGTTTTCAAAAACTTGCACGCCTGTTTTTTAAAGTTTGCATTTTCCGGCCCCCAAAATGCTGTTGTCATCCAAAAGCATGAAAAGTTTTCCGTTTTTAGAAGAAAACTGTGTCGTGTAAACGCCAGTGTTTTCCTTGACTTTTTCCTTAGGTCATGGGGCGCAAATCTTTTAATGCGAGGGATTAAAATACTTCATATGTCATAACTTTTCAAAGACATATATGTGCTACAAAAAAATGCCATGGCTGACATTAAGGAGCTTAAAGCCATGGGGCTAAAGCTGTCATTATTAAACCTCTTAGTTTACACACAAATTAATAGTTCATAGTATCAAAATAAATAAAGAACAAAACATACTGTATTAGGTTAACTTGTAATCGTTCCAGATTGTGATGATTGGAGTTTTAGGCCAATTGTTAAAATCCTCTGGAGTTAAAAACCCTTCCATGTTGTTGTATTTTGAACCATCAGTTCTCATTCGTCGGATAAGTGACTTGAAGTCCTGTGAAACCGGTCACTGCCTTGAAACTTCCGGAACTCAGAGAGGCTTTGGAAATGAAGTCGTCTCAATGGCACCAACTCTGCCACAACTAAGAAACAGAGGATGATGGTAAAAATAGAAACTAGTCTAAGGCCTGTTTTAAAGCTGTGGCTCTAGCAGTGATTATACAAACATTAGTTATTATATACAACATTCACAGGATGTATTGTACGACTGGAGAAACTGGAAGAACTGGAAGAGAGACAGCAACTCTCTGAGAAAACAAAGGAATTAACATTTTAACTTTCTCTCCCATCCAAGACACATTCACACTCAGTATTGTATTAATTTGCAATCTCAGGCTAAGATCACCTGAAATTACCCAATGGTTTAATGTGAACAATCATCATACAGCACTATACATCATTGGGCAGGCCTTACAATAGTAGCCTATGAATCAAGACTTCCCTGTGTTTTGAGATTTTTTTTATTGTTTTTCTTAGGCCCCTTATCTTGTGAAAACAAGGACAAAAGAAATTCTGATCCTGATTTCCCGGACTCCAATCTTTCAAAGAAATTCAAGCTCCGTGCTCACCCAGATCATAGAACGGTTCCTCTCGGCTTCCCTGAACCACAATCATCTCCAGGAAATTCAGGAGGGCCCCGGTGGCCAGGAAGCGCTCTGGGAGGGACAGGCTTTGGAGGTAGCGTATGTCCAGAGAGAAGGGGTTGTCGGGAGGCGGCATGGTGCACAGTCCCACCAACTCACTCACTACGTCCCATACATGAGTTCCTGCAGGGCAGAGACATGTTTGGTGTGTTTAAGGCTCTTCTAAGTACTAAAAATTGTGTTTTACGTTTTTCGCGTACAGAAGACAATGTTGTTCACAATCTGATGACGGACTTGTTATGCACACACTGTTCGTTCGTTGGCCAGAGAACTGAGCCTGGTTTCTGCCAAGGTTTTTTCCTCCATTGTGTCACTGATAGAGTTTGGGTTTCCTGCCACTGTCGCCTCTGGCTTGCTTAGTCAGGGACACTTAATATTCAACAATAGTATTGATCTGACTGTACTGATGCGAACTGAACTGAGCTGGACAATGACAGCACTGTTTTCCATAGAACTGCTTTTTTAGATGAAATTAACTATTTAATAATTGATGAACGGAACTGATATAACACTGAATTGACTTCAGCTGAACAACTTTTAAGGGCCGTAAACATCGGGACGAATATGTTATTCGCCAGCGTTTTTAGTGTTCACACCCAAGCGATTTTCACTGACGATGAGCCGAGTGAACGTGCAAATTCGTTCCCTGAAATTTGATGGTGCCAATTTGCTCTGCAATCCCACTCCATGACAGTTCTCTTTTATCAAGATTTTTGTAGTCCATATCACGTTTGTCATGTAGTTCTTTATGTTCTAGCACCAACGAGAACAGCAGCTCTACATTCTTCTTGCCTTGCATCTTCCTCGTCTTATTTCTTCCTGGCAGTGTAGACAGCGACGCTACTTGGCGTAGATCTTCTTCTCCGTTATCTATGTGTGCTCGGCAAGACCGTTTTGTCTTTGAGCGCCCCCAAATTGGGTTTTACTGTAACTTCAGAAGCTCCAAACACCTGAGCAAAAGCGCCAATCTCATTGGTCGGATAGTTTTTGACGAAAACTATTTTAGTTTTTTTTTAAAAATGAGGCTTTTATGTGTGGCGTTTTAAGCACTGGTGTGCACACTCACATTGGCGCCCTTTGTTTAGTCACAAGGCGTTAAACGCAGAGATGTATAAAGTACTAGAAACCCGGACTTGAGTAAAAGTACAAATGCTCTATCAAAAAAGTGACTTGAGTAGAAGTTGAAGTGCCCTTTAAGCACCACACTTAAGTAGAAGTACTAAAGTATTCAACATTTTTTGTACTTAAGTATTGCAAGTAGTTTATTTTAAAATTCACTACTTAAGTACTAAAAGTAAAAGTACAAGTATTGTGTCATGTAATTATTAAAGAAAGCAGTCAAAAGTTTGAACTAGCAATCAAATAAGGCGCTTTGGTGGGATACAAATTTGCTTTGGCAGCCGCCAAAAAAATGTCATTGCAGGACAACCCCTGCATTAGTTGTCAATGTGTGTGTCAATGAATACCATTACCCTATACAACTGGCGTGTGATTTAGGCAGCATGAAAGCCAACTTGCAACGAATGATTCGTAAAATTTTTATAATTGTAATGAGTAACTAGCAGAACATTAAAAAAATATCGAAGTAAAAGTATTAAATTCACCGAAAATAGCTAACGAAGTAAAAGAAGCATGAGAACAAAACAATACTGTAGTAGAGTACAGATACAGCATTTTAGTACTTAAGTAGTTCTACTTCGTTACTATACATCTCTGCAACGTTGGCGAATTTCGTCGGTGTGAACAGGCCTTTAGAGCTGCTGTACAGCTTAAATGAATTGTTTTCATAATTGAATAATTTTTCTATTATCGCTGTAAAGCTGCTTTGAAACCATCTATATTGTATAAAGTGTTATGTGAATAAAGGTGACTTGACGTTCACAAGGAACTAAAACTGCTGTAATATTCATGCCAGGCCAGTAGTTGGCGATCTCACTTTGTAAAGAAACACTACACGCCTATAGACTGAAAACTTAATACTCACGCGAGTGTAACTGTTTTCACATATTCGCATTTTTGTGGTTTACATGGAGATGATAATGGTATCGTTTTCAAAAACTTGCACTTTTCGAAACTTATTTTTAAAAAACACTGTTGTAAAGTAAATGAACGGCCGAAACTCAAAACAGGCCAAAACATTTTTTTGTCGAAAATTAAAACTTCGTTATAACCAGGGGCCGTTTACACAACACCGTTTTCAACTAAAAACGTTTTATGCGTTTCAAAGTGCAAGTATTTGAATAATGGCTGAATTATCTAATTAAAATAATCTAATTGCGATTTTGTTTTTTTGTTTCTGTATTATTCAACAAAGACAAACAATAAATCATGCTATAGTAGTGGTTGTAATTTTTCGGCACCACACAATTCGATCCAATTCCGATTCTGGAGGTCATGATCCGATTCCAAAAGAATTCTTGATCTCCTTTTTATTATTATTCATAAATCTTATTAATAAAACGTAAAATATTTTTTATTCAATATTAATACAGCATTTTTAGTTAATGGATCCATGTGAACAGTGACCATTTTAACAACGTTGTCTTCGGTACACGAAAAAAACACAAAGAAAAAAAAAAGTTTCCGTGTTTGGTACATCGTAGTTGAGTAAACGTACAGCTTAGTTATTTGTATGTACAACCACCATAAGCCACTAAAATAAGGCAATAAGTGCATTCATACATAATCTTTAACCTTTTAAAAATTTCTAAACCTTGAGCCAGGAACATAAAGAAATGGTGTATATAATAAAATAGTGAAATTATGGCTAATAAAAATCTTAAACCTTGGGGTGTTGAAACCCAGTCTGTGACTGACTTAAGTTTCATTGGTGTGTCCTTGACTAGCGTATCAGTTCCTCCAACGTTTACTAGGCGCTCGTGATTGGACCTAATCCAGGCGTAAGGTTGCCCATACTTGGCATAGCCGGCTAACAGGAACAGGGTGCAGTTCATTTCCTGCAATGAGAGAAAAACTCTTTTTTTTAGACCCTTGACTACTGCTAAACAATCAGAAATGTTGTCTTGATATCTTGAAGAAAACTCAAAAGTCAATGAGAAAATACAAGGGTGCATATTGTATTTTATCTTTATGTCTTCTCTAATCAATTTCCCAGTGTATTTTAAGATTAGTAATGTTCTTAAAGGGATAGTTCACCCAAAAATGAAAATTCTGTCAGTAATTACTCACCCTCATGTTGTTCCAACCCCGTAAGACTTTCGACTTTCGTATATCTTCAGAACACAAATTAAGATATTTTTGATTATATCTGAGAGCTGGATCACTCTTCCATTTTGTGTGTCATGTTTTTTGCGCACAAAAAGTGTTCTCATCGCTTGATAAACTTAAGGTTGAGCCACTTTAGTCACTCTGACTATTTTAACTATGTCTTTAATAACTTTTCTGGGCCGGCAAGTTTTAATCCCCTAAGAAGCCTATGGAGGAGTGATCCAGCTCTCAGATTTAATCAAAAATATCTTAATTTCTGTCCTGAAAATGAACGAAAGTCTTACAGGGTTGGAACAACATGATGGGGAGTAATTACTGACAGATTTTTCATTTTTGGGTGAACTATCCCTTTAATCTGTGAATTTGACATTGGCCCTTTAAGTCTGTAAATCTGAAACGATACTCACAGGAACAGCGATCTCTTTCTCACTTGGTGAGGCTGGGAGAAGATGAGAATCAGCATCCCTTTAAGGGAATAATGAAAAGAATGGATTTACAGCACTTGGTTTATAATTGGTAGAGTGAGTGGAAGGATATTTCCTCTCCACCTGCTGGGAGTTTGTTGCGGTGTGGCCCCGGGTGTCTGGTGTTCGCGCTGTGGAAGGAGTTCTTCTCCTGCTAAAGGTGAGCTGGCGTAATCACTGTCCAGACTGTAACTGCTACTGCAGGTTGAGCTGGTGAAGGTGGAGGCCACAGACACAGCGAACCCAGGAGAACGCCATCTCTGAGAGCAAAGAAAGACGAAGCCGTCAGATGTAACAATCACTGAAGCTGCAGCAGTTCTTTCCAGAGATATACTAGTATGTGTTTATAGAAGTTTGTTCCTGAGCTAGAACTGATGACTTAAAGGGATAGTTCACCCCAAAAAAATTTAATTCTGTCATTTATTACTCGCCTCATGTTGTTCCAAACCCGTAAGACTTTTGCCTGGTTCAGATTACACGATTTTAGCCCGATTTTGGCATGATTTTAATTTTGTGGAGAACTATCCCTTTAATATCCCCAAACATCTTCAACTTTTAGATAAAAACTCTCTGAGAGAAAATAAAGAGAGATAAATAGATTAACGAAGACCCTACCGAGTCATCGTTGACTACGGTCAACAGAAGTTCCTCTCTCCCTCTTAGCCAGGGCTGAAAATAATGGAAGCCCTACAGACAGACATAAAAGACTGAAAACAGATTTTCATCTACTTCTTCTGAGACTAAATTTAAACAGTATCTCTTCCAAGAGATTTCAAATATTTTCTAACTGATCCAATTTATGATTTCCGTTAAACAGACGATCAAACTATGAAAAGTCCCAATGACTTTCAATAAGGGGGTCAAGACTTTTGCACAATAAGACTTGTACGCTGCATCTGAAATCACATACTTTCGTAGGTACCGCATTTGAATATGAGTTTAGTAATTTATAAAAGTATGCTCAATATAGTGTTATTGTGTGTAGTATGAATGTAATCTGGAGTTACAAAATCTGCCTTTTTGTCATTTTCATGTGACCTACCAGTTGCGTCACTTCACTGCCGTTCATAAATCCGTGGCCTCATGGGACAGTAAAGTGTGAAGAAGTAGTAAGTCATCAGGGGGGATTTTTTTTTACATACTGTTTTTCATATACAACTGATTCGGACATACTACTCTGTTGGCATACTGTTTTTTACTTGCTGTATAGTAGAGAAGTATTCGATTTTGGATGCAGGAAGTAATTAGGGTAGCAAATTATTGGACTACATGCTAAAACATGCTAGCAACATGCTTATTCATGCTAGCAATGTGCTACCATTCGTATAATAGTTATATGCAGTCCTTTGGCATCTACCTGTGGTATTTAGCAGCATGCTAACAACATGTTAAATAATGCTAGCAACATGCTAACAACATGTTAAATCATGCTTGGATGCTTGTAAACATGTTCATTTATGCTAGCCACATGGTAGTGACATGTTAATCATGTTAACAACATGCAAAGACATGTTAATGTGTTAAATCATTCTAGCAACATGCTAATCTAGCTAGCAACATGATACGTTAAATCATGTCAGCAAAAAATGCTGAATTATGTTAACAAACTGTTCAACCATGCTAGCAACGTACTAATTCATGCTAGGAACATGTTAATTCATGTTAGTGACAAACTAATCATGCTAGCAATATGTTGCTAGCAACACATGCAAGAATGTGCTATTTCAAACTTTCAGAAAAGGCTTTGTATGTTGAAAAACTCATATGTTGGCTTGCTTGACAAACTTCACTGATCTATGAAATGATAGTATACTCAGTACCAGCCCACCTGTAAAGAACCCAATATTGCAAGTTCGGACAGAAAGTGCTGGAGTCTCGTCCTGTGTTCTTGTTCCTGCATATGTCATAAAAGCAAACAGTTTATTTAATTAGTTGTTTTTATTGCACACAATGCACACTTATATAACAAATTGCTTTTAATCTTCTAATCTTGAATGAACAGGATTTGACGAGTCCCACATCTAACTAAGGGCTCGTTGCTCCGTTACTAGGCAACTGCAGCCAAGCCTGTCATTTCTTTTACTGTCTATGGTCATTGCCAGCGATGGGTTGAGAAGAAAATAAAACTCCCTTGTATTTAGTAGCCTATGTGTTTACAATATGTTTTCTCCTGAAACATCATTATAATACGACATTTGCAACACCGTTACTGTCAAACTATATCTTACGGAAAAAACGAGAGGTTTGAGCATGCATGCAATCACATTTTATGTATAGGCTACTTACACCAGAACTCATGTTTACATGCACGCCGATGGACAATCAAACCACTTGTAAATGTGATGCATTTACATTGGACAAATTACTGCAAGCACACTGCATGTCACGCCTATTTCCATATCCTCTTCTTTGTCTCCCCCTTTTAGACTACATTGTGTCACTGTCCTTGGAAATAATGCAAGCAATAATCTCTCATCACGTTTTTCATCCACGGGTTCAGGTGTATGGGAATTCAGAATTCAAATCTTATTTCGTATTTCTCGCGCTGATCTTTGTGCAGATGCTCATCCATCCAAGGGATCGTCTGCGTGTTGTGCTCTCAAAGAAAAACGTAAAATATCACATCGTTTAATTTTAAACGTGTTTTGTAACGTTTAAAATGAAATGATTAATTTGATGAATAAAATCAAATCCATCACAAATAGTCAGTGATTTGAAAGATTCGTGGTTACATCATGGTTACACAGAAATACGTTCAGGCAAAATCTGGAATGTATTATCCACGGGATTTAAAGCCAACTGCAGTTTTGAGTTCAGTTATAAGAATAAGGCCAATTAATGTTTGTAAATAGATGGATTAAATTTGCTCTGTGGTATGGCACTGTAATTTAGCCACTGATGTGTTATTATCATATATATATAGGCTAATCTCGGCAGTATTAATAGGCTACTTGATATGTGAAACCGTGGTTTGACTTAAATGGGTTAAAGGAAGGGATACTGTAAATATATTTAAGGGTACATCTTCAGAATACACATTAACTGTTCATCATATAAAGCTCTTCAGACTAAACGCTTAATATGGGTTAGTTTTACGATCTCTTTATGAACCTTTTGTAGCGTCAAAGTGATAGTTGTGTAGCTGTCAATGGAGGATTTCATTAAAAATATCTTAATTTGTGTTCATGAGGGTGAGAAATTAATGACTACATTTGTGTTGAAAATTTTTGGGTGAACTATCCCTTTAAGTTGGGGTTTAGATGGTTGGTCTGGTGGTCTCCAAGCCTGACCAGATCTAACAAATGCCCAAATAAACCGCTCTAAAACCAACAAACCAAGACAGCAGTCTCTCATGCACGGATGAAATTGCCTGTGCTAAATAAGTTAGTGATGGAACGTACATTTTCATGCTGTATTCATTCTGTTTAATCTGTCTATCATAATTTCAGCACATTAATCAATAATAGCCTTGGTTAATATGCTGAAAGGTCACATCTGTTCAATTCTGTGTTGACTTAAATTCAACAGTCGACAGGCAAATGACTCAGTGCACATATCAAGCACAATGATGTCAACTTGCTGCCCACAACAGGAAGTGAAGACAATAGCAGCCGCCCAAAGCTGCCAGAAGAGACCCAGTGGAATGTGTTTTGTCTACAAATATTCTACATTATACATTATGTACTTGTGTTTTGTTGTAAATCAGGGATTTGATTAATTGTTCTACTTTAATACCAAACACTGTACCAATGCATTGCACATCAAGAGTAGGCTATAGCTTAAACTGATTTGCGTCTCGGGTCCCTATAAAGGTTTTTCTAAATAAACAACAAATCAATAATGACTTAACTAATACCAGCAAGTCATTTAAACACATACAAATACAAACCTAAATAACTTGTACCTATATTTAAGGATGATGCCAACCCTGGCATGAATGTTATGTCCCCGTTTCACTTTTAGTCACTTCTTCTCATGACTAATGAAGAAGTACAATATAAGAAATATGACTTGTGATCATTGTTTCTCATTATAGTTTCTGATATTTTTTCTTCCTGTTTCTCATGAGGGGACTTTCCTAAATTACATAGTGTTATAGGGTCATTGACTGATTTCAACTTTGAAACTGACCTCACTTGTTGTCTGACAGAGGGGATGTGCTTTTTCTCTGTCATCAGGTAATATCATTAGGCCTATATAAGGAGATGCTGTGATGTTTTTACTAAAAAGGTGCAATAACCACCCACTGTTTATTTATTAATTAATATAATTCACTACAGGACATCTGACCATCTTTATAAGAGAGAAATACAATATTTATCTTTTCTGGTGCAGTGTTGGATGCTTATATATGTGACCCTGGACCACAAAACATGGGTAGATTGATTAAATTGAGATTTACACATCATGTAAAAGCTGAATAAATAAGCTTTACCTTGATGTATTTTGTTAGGATAGGACAATATTTGGCCGAGATATCTTAACTATTTAAAAATCTGAAATCGGAGGATGCAAAAAAATCAAAACATTGAGAAAATCGCCTTTAAAGTTGTGCATTTACAGTATGTTCACGATTGTGGTGCGTTCACTCACAAAAATTAATACAGTACACTCTAAAAAATGCTGGGTTGTTTTAACCCAATTTTGGGTAAAATATGGACAAACCCAGCCATTGGGTTACATTTTTAATTTACATTTTTTACCCAATGGCTGGGTTTGTCCATATTTTACCCAAAAATGGGTTAAAACAACCCAGCATTTTTTAGAGTGTACGTAATCAGATGACCTTTTCAAGTAATGCATAAGGCTACTTTTGAAATTACTACACAATAGTTACTTTTCAAATAAGTAATGCAAGTTACCTTTCCACATGTATTGACTGACACCTCTTCTGTCGCCATGTTGAGTAAAATCGTGAGTAAGTGCAGAGGCGTTGTGTGTGTGAACTTGATGGTTATTGTAGCTGTAGAGTAAATGTGAGCAGGCATACTCATCTCACTTGCACAAAAACAGAAACAGTATTACTCAAAATCAATAAAACAGTGAAATGCAAACTCAGAATACGACCCAAACCTGCAATAATCAGGTAAATGTTAAAAATACACATTAATGTATGAACCAATGATCAAATTGAGCTGCTCTATCATGATTGGTTCATTTTCATGATGTTTACAGTGACAAATCCTTATGCTTGGATTTGTGAAGCCTTATGAAGTCATTCATTCTCATTGCCATTTTTGTGGTTCATTCTCATTTTCAGGTTTATTTGTCCTTGTTATTGTGAAATGTATTATCTCCCTTTCATTTCTAATAAAAAATGATGGTGTTTCTGTGACTTTGTATATTCAGAGCTAATTAAAACTTACTATAATTAGGTTATATTTCAAGTAATTATGACAACTTGTATAGGAAAAAAACTCCATTTAACTTTATTGGTATCTTGACTTCATGTATTATATGTTTGTTTAGTACCTCATTTTATTATGCTATAACTTTTTGTTTCTATTTCTCTCAGGATCATCAGGTTCTGAGAATTTTGCAGTTGATGACACTCAAATCATATCTTGGCACATGTTTAAATATGCCTTTTCTTCCACCTTGTGGACAGGAACATTATTACACTGGTTCAATAGTTTTTCTTTAGACAGTTTGAGAACGTTTTTTTGTACTGCTGAAAAGGCACTGGCCTGAAACTTTCGAATTAGAATAACTTTGAGTGAAAGACTGAAAGATGTAAATTATTATAATTTATGAAATAATATTTGAGGTTTCATTTAAACACTGGGCGGTACATTTTATGTGTTTATATTTCCCCAATATTTATTTTCCAAAGAATTCTTGAAACATTGATTGATTAGTTCACATAAATAATTCCATAACTTCCCAGTGCACTTACTCATTTTAATCGATACTTTATTGATGGGGCTAGTATGTAGGTTTTATACAGGCCTTTATACATTAAATATCAGCCTGCAAAAAATGTTTCTGAAAATTGTTTATTTTGTACTGTTAAAATTGTTGAGGCAAAGGGGCAGCCTATCCAAGCTATTTCAAACGTTTAAACATTTTTTAGTGATAAAAGATGAGTTACTGACTGCAGAGTGAACATCTCGAAAATTAAACAAAATTGACTCTGGATGATGGGCGGAGCTTTACAGCCGATCAGGAAGTTCTGCAGCCGCTGTCTTGTTCAAATAACTCAACTGCCGTTGAATTAGCCAATCAACACATCTAGTTCCTAACAAGTCAATCAACATAATGTATTTAATCTGGCCAGCAATGTTGTTAATCGTAGCTGTGTTGTTCAGGATAGTGTTGTTGCAGTTTTGTTAGTGGTTTAAGATACCACACTTCAGTTATGGGTGTTGAATTTGTGTCAGGGTAATTGTTTTTTTTAACCCCCTTTTTTTCATTTGTATGGGAATGATTTTAATGGGACTTGGCGTTGTTTTTTCCTCTTTAGAGGGGTTCTTTTCCTCTGTGCTGTATCTTTTGCCCTACGTGACATCAAAAGCCCGTTCCAGCAGTCCCTCAGTCAACCACAAAGTAATGGCCTTCGTCTATCATTAAGGGTTAATGTCTGTTTGCTTGTTTTCTAACTTTTTGTCTTGTTCGCTCCTAGTTCCCATTGAGGTTGATTGCAAGCACCGATCCCTCTTCATCTCGGTAGATGTACCATCCTCTGGTGTTAACCCTCGCTTTGAGGCAGTTGGTGCGTTTGAGTTTTACACCCTTTTAGCATGTGCTTTTGTTATTATAAATGACAAAGCCTCAAGCCTATTATTCTAAATAAGTGTGTTTCTCTTTGTTTTTTAGATGCCACGGGTGTGTATCCTGTTACAGACCTTTATGGGGTTCAGTGTGGTTACACTTACTCTGTCGATCCCCAGTTGGGTCGTGTTGTTCTCAGAGCTTCATACTTCTCCTGTCACACAGACAATAAGGTACGAAACGACAGAGTAAAATTTCAGGATAATGCTCATTTAAGTGATTTGTAGTGATCAAATTAGGATAATCATGTGGTGATGATGGGTTATGGCTGCTGAGAATGTAGCTTTGCCAACAAAGGAATAATAAACTACACTGTAAATTATTCATGATTTATTGTATGTATCTTTTGTCAAATTAACTTTGATAACTAATATTTCAGATGACATAATAGTTTCTTTTTTACTAAATCTCCTTTGTATTAATTCAATATTAAGACAACCAGGTGTTAATTTTTTTTTTTTTTTAATATAACTTTCCAATTTTACTTGACCTCAGAAACGCGCTTGTTGGCCTCAAATTTTGAATGATAAAGTTAAACTTTTTTTTCCCTCCTCCCCCAGAATGATGAGGTCTTCACCTTCATGTTCGGTGTGATCATTACAGATGAGCGTGGTGGTGAATTTTTTTTCAATGTCTCCAAGACTTGCTCTGTTGCTCCTTTTCCTCCAAGAGAGATTACTTGTGAAGAGAACTACATGGAGGTATGAGTGAGACTTTCTTATGATTTGTTTATTTGATTATTTAATCTCTCTCCCCTTCCCCCCCCCCCAGGTGTCTGTGACAACTGATCTTTGCCCTACATCTGGCAGTATTAAATGTTTCTCTGTGGTAAGTGGCTAGCTGTGTATCTTAATGGTTCACTTTGAAACATGGTCTTGGCTACACTGTTTTTCTTCAAGCCACGGAGTTCAGTGGAGCCCTGGCAGGTGATGCTACAGCAAGATGGACGGCAGTCTGAACTCATGTCGCCTGACAATGCTGCTGCTCTGGGCTACTACTTCATGATCACACCTGGCAGACTTGTGTTTCGGACAACCTTTGGACAACCTTATGCTTCTGTCAAAATGGTATGCCACATAACCAAAATGGTTTGTCACTTCCCCCTTAAAGGGATACTCCACTTTTTTGGAAATAGGCGTATTTTACTACTCCCCCAGAGTGAAACAGTTGAGTTTTACCATTTCCGAATGCATTTAGCCGATTTTCTGATATTTAGAAGAATATCAGAAAACCGACAGTTTCTGGTCTTATTGACTTCCATAGTATATATTTTTTTCTACTATCAATGATACCAGAAACTGTCTGGTTACTGTTATTATTCTATATATCAGAAAATCGTCTGAATGGATTCGAAAACGGTAAAACTCAACTGTTAACTCTGGGGGAGTTGTAAAATGGGCCTATTTCCAAAAAAAGTGGAGCATCCCTTTAACCTAGAACAGGTACACATGACCTGATCTCTAGTGTTTGCATAGACAATTAGGACTGCCTTGTGATTCTGTTCAACTTTTTTTCAGGACCGTGGTGTTGCAGTTGAAGTGATCCAAGCCACTGTATTTTTTAAACAGAGCTGGATGGTTGTAATGGTGGAGCTGGTTGCTTCCTGCTCACTGGGTAAGAACCAAATATGTTAAGTTGCTTCCAATTCAATGATTGGATCATTGTTGCCGTGACTGTTTCTAGCATGTTGCGTTTGGGAACCGTTCTTCCAACCCCTATTGGGGATTAGCATTTAATTTCTTAAACTACCATGTAGGAAGATGCGTCAATCCAAGATGACAATGTCAAGATTCAGGCTCAAATTGTGACAGAATGGTTGGGGAGCATGGATCCCTTTTACACCTGAATTGGCTCCTGAGTTCCAACAAGTCTTCGGGATGCTGAAGGAGACTTTAGGGTACTAGACTCTTGCTTTGTCAGTACAAGATCTTGAACAAAAAGAAGTGGAAGTGTTCTTTTTAATTAAGATTGTATTGAGTCCATGCACTCTGTAAAGTCTCCAGCACATCCCAAAGACTTCCAATGAGTTCTAAGGCGCCTATCTTGACATTTTTGTCTCTTGAATCTTGACTTTGTCATTCTAGAAAATGGCCAGGATGCGTCTTTCTACATGGTTAAGATCTTCCAAGCCTAACTGGAGGGTGTAGCTTTTAATAACTATTGCTGAACATCTAACGTGCTAGAAACAACCACTGCAATTTTGGCAACTCTTAAGAACAGTGACTTATTTGGTATTGTGAAAAAGGGACACGTGCTATGCATCTGAACAATGTTGCAAGAGTTTTGTTTTCAGGTTCCATATTTGATTTCAGATAAAGGCTTTTTTGATGGCTACAGACCTCACGGGAGGACCCCTGAAGTAATGACTCCTGTGGCTGCTCCACCCTCTGAGTTGCGAAGCAAGTCAAAAGCTGTGGGAGTTAATGGCGAGCTCCTAGATAAACAGAAGTTGGTAGACCGAGGCTACTCTGGAAGATTCAATGAAGGGGCTGTTGTCAGTAGCGTCCCCTCTGCTTCTGTGGGAGGCACTAGAAAGGTATGGTCTGGAGTTCAATTCCTGTTTGATCCTGGATTAAGCATCTTATGTTAACTCTTAATTTGCCTGCAGAGCTTTGTGCTTGGCAGTAATGCCCCGCTGACCAACCAGCAAAAGTTTGTGGACCAGAATGCTGTGGATCCCAAGTACAATGCATTCCAGCAAATGGCCACTACAGCAATTTCTCATATTCCCTTTTCAATCAACCGTGAGTTAGGTTGGATGTTAAATGGTCATGTCATTGCTGCTCTGTGAGGATTAAGTTCACTACAACTATAGTTTCTTCCAGAAACGACACCTGGGGAACAAGTCTTCCAGGTCTACCTGGGTAATATACCTTCTAATGTTGAGCTGATGTCCCTGGAGCTGAACGGGCAGGAGTTCTCCGTGTCAACGGCCATGCAGATGGGAATTTCCATCACCAGAGTCCGACAAGACAATAGTACTTTTGCATATATCGTTAGAGTACCATTTGATGCCCAATTTGTCAAGAAGCAGGTTAGTTTCTTTCGTTAATCGCATTGTCCATTCTCTAGGTCAGGCTTTTTTTTAAATTTTTTTAAAATTATGGTTTTTCTACTTTAATATAAATGCGTACTCCTAGCTACCTTGACCCTTTTGAGGGTGTCCTAGGCATCAAAGATTGTGGAAAAACACTGCTCTATGCATTTTAAGACTAAGTGGAGCTGATTTTAGACCCATGGGTTTCCCCAAGTCTGGCATTTGAGTCTTTTGTCTCTTGCAGCATATTGCAGAGCACATTTGGGAGTACTCTTTGGAAATTAAGTGGACTTTGGCTATCCTTCCTCAAATGGAGCCCTATTTCTTTTTCTCCTCTCTGAGTGCTTCCGCTCATGATCTCGGTAAGGATCGTAGTATTTAGAGGTTTTGCATTTGTTAGAACTTTTAGACGCTAATCATTTGGCAAAAGTGAAAGGCATTGTCTGCCATTCACTGAGGTGTTCGATTTCTCAACAGTCCCACCCGTCTTTAACGTCAGGTGTGCTAGCAATGGCGTGCGCTTCATGAGAGCCTATCAGGAGTACGACTACTTGTGGGACATTGTCATCGGCAAGTACCCGCTGACCCAACAGCTGGTGTCTGAACGTGGCTACATCATGTCCAATGAAAGCAACACCTTCATTTTGGATGTCCCTCTATTTACAATTGGATACCACTATGAGGTTTGTTACCCGTTAGTAGGGCTTAACTGTTGAAAGCCATTGAGTTTCTTCAAATTACTGAAACTAACATCCCTCTGTTGTAGAATATCACGCTTCAGCAGTTCTACGGCACCTTTGAACTTCTCACCAGAAATGCTAAAACCCTGGAGATTGAACAGTCCTCGGGCAAATGCTGTCTCTTCCAAACCACTGAGCTCTTGGGTAATGCAGCGGTTCCCATTGGCTTCACCCAAATTTATGGCGTTGGCACCGGAAAGCACAATTCACATATGAACTGATTTAGGGACTTTCTAATCTACACAATAGTCTGGTTTACTTTCAATGGAGTGGTTTCCTATCTTCTATTTTTTTTTTTTTAAAGTGTGCTCTGCTGATGGAGTGATGACTGTAGTGAGTGACCTCACTAAAGCGGTACCTTTGGCAGACCCTACCCGAACTACACTATTGGATCCAAGCTGCAGCCCTCGAGAAACTGATGAGCGCAGAGTCCTGTTCTCCTTTGGACTTAACACCTGTGGCACTAGATTTCAGGTGCGTTTAAAAGGTTATCTTCCCCATGTATATGAAAGTTACTTGATTTAACTTTCTTTGATCTCCAGGTTGATCGGCAGTATGTGACTTATGAAAATGAGATCATATTTCATGAGTTGTATTCCACAGACAGCAGGCCAGTAATCACAAGAGATTCTGCATACAGGTAACTAAAGTGGCCTAGCAATTACCTAGTAGTGGCCAACTTCTTAACCACACAGCCATTCTACCCCCCCAAAGGATAACCGTGAGGTGCATTTATCCTGTACGTGGTACTGAAAGCCTCTTTGTGGACCGGCTGTTCAGAGCGGAGGCTCCTGGAATTGGACAAATCAAAGATCCTGTGATGGGCAAGTTGAATGGTTTAACTACCTTAGAGCCATTTGGTCTCCATGTAGGTCTAGAATAATCTTGAATGTCTTCTATTTTCAGTTCCTCCCCAAGTGTTTAAGCCCATGCAACTGAAGAAACAAACTTTTGTGAAGACTTATCAGGCACCCCCTGCAATGAGGCCAGCTGACTATGTGCGTTTGCGGCCCAATAGAGTTCGCCAGTAGACCGTGCTTGTCATTAGGTGAACTATTTAAATTTATTTTTGTGTAATATGCATGTTTATGTATATTTTAAACGCATGTTTAACTTTATTTCAGGGTCTAATGGAGGCTTTTAGTTTTGGAGTGATATGCATTGTCTTCTGATTGTGCAGTTTGTCAAAATAAACACTTTCCGATAAAGCCTTTTGATGTCCTTTTTCACATGATGGTAGTTTCTTAAATGTGAAGATGAGTCTGCCTTGAAACATGTAAGATCATTTAATGAAAGTTCTTATGGCATTGAAAGGGATAAACAACTGTACAGACATAATGTAAATTATTGGTTATCAGTCCATGGTTTACTTGCACTATCCTGTATGCTCAAATGGAGCCCATTTACCACAGAACCTCGGTTATAAAACAGGCCACCTGTTTCTACAGTGTGCAGGGCGCTCCATGTCTGCTGATGTCCAGTGTGGAGGGTTAAGGGGGGTGCTTTGGGCACGATCTGTGGGTTCTGGGTGGGAGCCATGCAACTGGCGCTACTGGTTGGGCATGTGCTCTGAGTCTTTGTGCTTTGAAGAAAAGCCAACTGGGAATGTGTTTGGACCAAATTCTGAATTAAACTTTGGGTCAGGATGTGATTCTGATGGTGTGTCTGATTTAGGATTTGCTGGTTTGGGTGTATCTGTAGTTTTTCTCTCCAGTCCTCTTGCTGCTGTCGATGGATCTTCATGTGAGCATTTCTACTTTTTATCTTGTAGAACATCCTGAAAGAACAATTTGCAAGGTCAAGGCTGGGCACATGGTGTTTGTTCCAATTGCATATATGAGGCCTAAATAGATAGGCAAAAATCATTCACTTACTTTCCACACTGTTTACAGGGAAAGCTTGTGGGAAGTAGCGGGGTATGGACCAGTCTTTCCATACTGCCTTGGTTAACTAGCGTCTTTGGGGCTGGAAGAACCTGTGGAACAGTTTCAGATTATTTTAAAACTTTCTTTTGTGTTTTTGTTTTTTTTGTTTCAAAAGTGGTATTCCGCATGCTTCCCGGTGTGTTTCTTCAAAGTATGTGCAAATCAAAAGCTGTGAACGTTTACAAATACATGTGCATTTAAATGTTGCATTAAAAATGGTCAAATGTAAATCTGAACTGAAGGATAATTTAAAATTATAAAGGAAAAACAAAACTGGGAAGAGTGAGTGAGTGCTCCACAAAAACAAATATTTATCCCATTGAAAATAGTTGCTTGTGTATTTGAACATTTCTTTCTTTAAATCCCATTGCATATTATAATAACAGTTTGACGCGCATGCGCGCGGTGAAGTTTGCCGTAGACTCGCGTGATGCGTCGGGTGCTGCAGAGTCATTTCGCCTTCCAAAAAGGATTCAATCGCATGAATTTCTCACATTTGCAGATGAGGATATAACGGCAAAAGGTAGTTATTCACTGTGGTGAAACATTTCTCAAACGTTAAACGCAACGGTGACACGGTGCCTCACTAAACTGCTTTTGATTTTATTATAAAACATTCTCGAGTTGTGCACAGCTTGTCGTGCTTATGCAGCCTTATGGGTAGTATTCATGTTTATTATTTTTTTTTTTTTTAAGAAGCGTTTTTCGGTTCAGTAAAAGTTAGATGTGAGAAACAGCTTTTCACTAACGTTAAATCTGAATTATTTTGCTTCGAGATTCATTGTTCCGAAGCGCTCGAAACACCGCAGCCTGGCGGTGCCTGCTGGTAAATGCAACGAAAAAAACCAACAACAATCCAAACACGTTGTCACACCTTTTTTTGCAAATGTTTTCATGAAAGTGTATTGAATGTAATATGAAAGTTCTATAAAATTTTTCTTTATTGTGTTATTAGACAGGGCATGGAAAACTAGGTCAATAAAAAGCAATTACCCTGATAGCACACGCACATTACGGACGTCTATTTGATGTTTGTGTTTACATCTGGAACCCAGATAGCACAAGTCTATTTGATGTGATGTTTACATCTGGAAGACGTATTTTTAAGAGTGTTTGCTCATCTGCAATATGTCTATTGGACGTTTCCTGTCAGATTTCAAATAGACGTTTAAAAGATGTCAGTTTAACATGCTTTCTAAATCATTACATCTTAAAGCCACATCTAAAACCCACATCTATGCCATCTATCGTTCAGAAGTCCGTGATAAGAACAAGCGAGGAGCTCCTCACTTAACTTTCAGACATAAAATCAGGAGCTATATTGACGAGTACAACAAAAGTCAAAAAGCCCAGAACCAAATAGCTCTCCCTGCAGCGAAGAGCAGTCAGTCACTCACCCATGTCGAAAGGGAAGAGGAAACTAAAGTGATCATCAATATCGCCAAGAATAGAGAATTGTGGAAACATTTTGTCGAGCTCCATACCAGGGGACCCGACCAATGATGATATCTTAAAAGACATCTTCTAAAAGTCAATTTGACATCTGACAGGAAACGTCCTATAGACATATTGCAGATGAGCAAACACTCTTAAAAATTCATCTTCCAGATCACATCAAATAGACTCATGCTATCTGGGAATACGTGTATAGGATGTTTCCTGTCAGATGTCAAATAGACGTTTAGAAGATGCCTTTAAGATGTAATGATTTCAAATATATGTTAAACTGACATGTTAAAGATGTCCATCACTGTAAAAAAAAATTGGAGTAGGATTTACTTGAAAAATACCTTGCTAAACAATCTCTCTCAGAAAATGCTAGTAAATTTACAAAGATTTGCCAAGTAAAAACCTAAACATATTTATCAGTAGCTTTAATTAGAAATCTTTAAGTTAAATTTACTTGGAATGTGGAATTAAGTAAACTTTACAAAAAATAAGTAATTTTAACTCGTCTTGTAAAAGGTTGATTAATACCGATTTCCTTTGCCTTTGTATTACACTTCACTAAAACAATTATCTTGAATTTTATTAGTCATTTATAGTATGTTCTTTACTTAGATCATTTAAGTAATTTATATATACATCATGTCAGACTTTAAGCCTTATGTGAATGCAAACACCTCAATACTTGGTAGACAATACACAATGGTGGTAACATTTGATGGATCGTTTTTGTGTTTGAATGTGTCGTTTAAGCAAAAAATTTACTCGAAATGTCACAAAATGGCAATTTACTAATACTGAAAACAAAAATCAATGATAAAACAGTGTAAATACAGCTGGAAACCAGTGAAAAATTAACCTCATTAATTATTCAAGGTCCAGTGCATGATGGGAACCCCAGTATCAGAAAAGTTGAGTAATTTTTACTTAATTTTATTGAGTTGATATTACACTTTCATTTATACTCGCTTGAAATAAGTACTGATATGGAATTTACTTAGTTTTTTGAATTCTTGCTTGAACTAACTTTTTCAAGTAAATTACATTGGGTTTTTTCACTAGTATTTACTTCACCAAAAAATCATTTTTTACAGATGCTTTCCAGATGAAGTGATCTTTAACAGACATCTTGCAGATGTACATGTGCTATCTGGGTATAGGCTATATAATTCTCCTTTTTGAATTAATGCTTGCCTTCACACACTATCAGCAGCAAATACAAACTCTCATCTGAGTTTGATATAAGTTATCTGAACTACTGATTTGAAACAAATGATTCTTAAATGTTTCAAAGCTTCACAAAGTCTTACCTGATTGATGACTGCTGCAAGTCTCTCTTCCTCCAAACTTTCTTTTTCTCTCTCCATCTGCTTCCTTTGTTTCTCTGAAAGCCTCTTGGAGTTGTAATAAAATTCAATACACTGTGACACCTGCTTTGTTCTCACCTGAAAGCATGAACATGTTGAATTGCAAATGCTGTGATCCGAAATATTTGTGGCTTAGATTTGCAAATGTTTGATATATTACCATTTTATGCACAAAGGAGAAATCTTTTCCATAAATTGCAAATGCCTTATGGAACAGTCTTTGTTCACTCAAAGTCCAGATATCCATTCCTAGATGCAAAGTGAAATTGGATCAGCCTCATTTTATATTTTGTTGATTAAACGTTTTTGAGAATAAAAGTTAGGGTAGGCAATTTTTTTTATGAATACTTTTTGTTATACTGGTTGAAACTCTCTTCACATCCTGATAGCAATCAATAATAGAAGTGGTCTAAATATTAAAACCTGTGTCTTCTGTGGAAGTCTCAGGAATAAAAGCTGTTTGTCCAATCATTGCATTCGGTCTGAACATCACACGTCATCAGCACGTTTCATGCTGTGCAGAGCTAGACAGACGTCAGTCATCGAGCGCCACAAACAAACGTCAGCCGCCTTTTACAGTTATGCCTGAACCAAAACTACGAGCTTATGCCGCGTTCACACCATGTCTTAACCGTAATGACGAGATGGCAACCCGTAACATTCTCAAACTATTTGGCCCCATTTACACTGCATGGTTCAAGTGATCCAAATCCAATTTTTCCTCTCATGTGGCACAGATCAGATATGTATGGAAGCTTGTATCCGCCAATGAATAAAAAAAGAAAAAAAAAATTGTGACTTTTTATCTCACAATTGCAAGATATGAAGTCAGAATTGCGAGATATAAAGTCGCAATTGCGAGATATAAAGTCAGAATTGCGTGAAATAAAGTCAGAATTCTTAGAAAATATGACAGAAGTGTGACTTTTTATCTCACAATTGCGAGTTTACATCTCACAATTCGGACTTTATAACAGATAATTGCGAGTTCATATGTCAAAATTCTGACATCTTTTATTTCAGAATTGTGAGCTATAAACTCGCAATTGCGAGTTATCAGGCCAATTCTAAGGGGAAAAAAAGACTAACTTTTTTCTTTTTTCCCCTCACACGCAATTTCGACTTTATATCATGCATTTCTGACTTTATAACATCCAATTGCGACTTTCTATCTTGCAATTCTGACTTTATATCTTGCAATTTCGACTTTATATCTCGCAATTTTGACTTTATATCTTGCAATTCTGACTATATCTCGAAATTTTGACTTTATAACACGCAATTGCGACTTTATATCTCGCAATTTTAACTTTATATCTCGCAATTCTGACTTTATATCTCGCAATTTCGACTTTATATCTCGCATTTCTGACTTTATAACATGCAATTGCGACTTTCTATCTTGCAATTCTGACTTTATATCTTGCAATTTCGACTTTATAACACGCAATTGCGACTTAATATCTTGCAATTTTGACTTTATATCTTGCAATTTCGACTTTATAACACGCAATTGCGACTTTATATCTTGCATTTCTGACTTTATATCTCGCATTTCTGACTTTATAACACGCAATTGCGACTTTATATCTTGCAATTTTGACTTTATATCTCGCAATTCTGACTTTATAACACGCAATTGCGACTTTATATCTCGCAATTTCGACTTTATATCTCGCAATTCTGACTTTATAACACGCAATTGCGACTTTATATCTCGCAATTTTGACTTTATATCTCGCAATTCTGACTTTATAACACGCAATTGCGACTTTATATCTCGCAATTTTGACTTTATATCTCGCAATTCTGATTTTATAACACGCAATTGCGACTTTCTATCTTGCAATTCTGACTTTATATCTTGCAATTTCGACTTTATAACATGCAATTGCGACTATATCTCGCAATTTTGACTATATCTCGCAATTCTGACTTTATAACACGCAATTGCGAATTTATATCTCGCAATTTCGACTTTATATCTCGCAATTCTGACTTTATAACACGCAATTGCGACTTTATATCTCGCAATTTCGACTTCATATCTTGCATTTCTGACTTTATAACATGCAATTGCGACTTTCTATCTTGCAATTCTGACTTTATATCTCGCATTTCTGACTTTATAACACGCAATTGCGACTTTATATCTCGCAATTTTGAATTTATATCTCGCAATTCTGACTTTATATCTCGCAATTTCGACTTTATATCTCGCATTTCTGACTTTATAACATGCAATTGCGACTTTCTATCTTGCAATTCTGACTTTATATCTTGCAATTTCGACTTTATAACACGCAATTGCGACTTAATATCTTGCAATTTTGACTTTATATCTTGCAATTTCGACTTTATAACACGCAATTGCGACTTTATATCTTGCATTTCTGACTTTATATCTCGCATTTCTGACTTTATAACACGCAATTGCGACTTTATATCTTGCAATTTTGACTTTATATCTCGCAATTCTGACTTTATAACACGCAATTGCGACTTTATATCTCGCAATTTCGACTTTATATCTCGCAATTCTGACTTTATAACACGCAATTGCGACTTTATATCTCGCAATTTTGACTTTATATCTCGCAATTCTGACTTTATAACACGCAATTGCGACTTTATATCTCGCAATTTTGACTTTATATCTCGCAATTCTGATTTTATAACACGCAATTGCGACTTTCTATCTTGCAATTCTGACTTTATATCTTGCAATTTCGACTTTATAACACGCAATTGCGACTATATCTCGCAATTTTGACTTTATATCTCGCAATTCTGACTTTATAACACGCAATTGCGACTTTATATCTCGCAATTTCGACTTCATATCTTGCATTTCTGACTTTATAACATGCAATTGCGACTTTCTATCTTGCAATTCTGACTTTATATCTCGCATTTCTGACTTTATAACACGCAATTGCGACTTTATATCTCGCAATTTTGAATTTATATCTCGCAATTCTGACTTTATATCTCGCAATTTCGACTTTATATCTCGCATTTCTGACTTTATAACATGCAATTGCGACTTTCTATCTTGCAATTCTGACTTTATATCTCGCAATTTTGACTTTATAACACGCAATTGCGACTTTATATCTCGCAATTTTGACTTTATATCTCGCAATTCTGATTTTATAACAAAATGCAAGATGTAAACTCGCAATTGTGAGAACGAAAGTCAGAATTGCGAGATAAAAAGTCACAATTACCTTATTTTACATTCTGTGGCGGAAACAGGGTTCCATAGGATATGACCGGTGAACGTTTAAGCAGGAAAAAAACGCATGGATTCCAATTTTTTTTTAGATCGGATTCAGGCCTCACTCATACGTGGTAATAAATCGGATATGAATCGGATACGTGCATTCGCGTGTGCCATGTAAGCAGACAAATCGGATATTCCCCAGTAAATGCGAGTCGTACGTCATTAAAAAAGTGATGTCAACTCAAGACATCACCATCTGAGATCACATGACTTATAGGTGCGATGGAGGATGAAGGATACACACAATGGAGCAATGCGAAGGTTTCATCTCTTTTGAGTGTTTGGGGCGAAGAGACGGTGAGGGTAAAAACGCAGGGTTGTTACAGAAATAAATCCGTGTTTGAAGACACGAGATATGGGGATATGTGCTCTCATCTTTGTTTGCTGATTTCTCAAAATATTGTGGAAAGCAAAACACTGGGTAATTTTATTCTCATCTGCATCCATTGCATTTCGTGCTGTTTTACTTCCTTTTCCGGTCAGAACGTCTACATTTGTTAGTTTCAGCAGTGTATCGTGTAAATGCTAAAATCGGATACGGGTCACTTTTAAAAGATGATGTAAGAAGGTTGTCAAAAAAATCAAAAAAAAATTCGGATTTGGGCATCAATTCAAGACCTGCAGTGTAAACCCAGACAGCAAACTGACATTGAAACAACATTGATCTGGCATTGTTTTGCTCATCGAATTAACGTTGAACCAACGTCAGACCATTCTTCAAAGCTAAATGAAAATCGAAAATTGGTTTGCTTTCATAACGTTGAAACAACGTTGATTTCAAGTTGATTTTCCGTTAGTTTTGAAAGAATGACGCGTCTGACGTTGGTTCAACGTTAATTCGATGAGCAAAACAATGTCAGATCAACGTTGTTTCGATGTCATGTTTCCACGTTGATTCAATGTCAGTTTGCTATCTGGGAATGCAGCCTTTGTGCGTTTCTTTGTCAACACTATTAACGACGAAATGAGTCAGGTGGTACAAGTTAAAGCTCTGCAAGTTGTATACGTTCATTATTATTGTAATGTTTTGTGATTTGAGACGAGGTAATTTAACGCCATATCTCTTGTGACGCTTTCTAGACTCTTCTGTGTGCGTTCATGTGTTTTGAACGGAGGCGTGGCTTTGAAGATGCTTTGAAGGGAGGTTGGGATCTCAGGCTTTCAAAATTCTCAGAAATTGCCTACCCTACCTTTAAAAAGTGTGAATTTACCAGAATAGTGATAGCTTCCTGATGGAGGGGAGTCTTTAAACAACAGCATCTCCAGCGCTGCCTGTTAGATAGGATTGGTAGAGAGGAAAAAGAAGGAAATTAAATACCACGCTGAATTAATTTGTGGAAGACAGCTTGTCATCAAGTAGTCATGACCATTTTGGAGAGGTAATCGTGAATAGAGTCTTGTGAATCTATAAACATGAGTTCATAATGAATATTGCACCTACTATTATGTTTCCCTTGCACCGAGACAGGCTATGAAGGGCAAGCTCCAGGTTGGCGCCACCTCCTGGTAGAACACTGGAGGCACTCAGGTCAAGAAGACTCTCAACTGAGGTTTGAAATCACACTCATGAATAATGTTTCAAAAAAACACTTGCTTTATGATCATTTGAATATTTTTTTTTATTACCGTGCTGTAAAAGGGTGTCATTTTCTTCTAGCTCTGCCCAAGGTTTCCATAACAGCTCCTCCCTGACCGCTTCCTCTGGACGTTCATCATGCTCTCTTCCTACGATCAGATCTGGCAGCTCAGCTTGGAAATCAGGGCCTATATTTATGCACCTTGAATGTGATAGAAAGTTGAATGACTTTTTTTATATTTATATAGCGCTTTTCTAGGTACTCAAATCGCTTTACATATGGAAGGGGGAATCTCTTCAACCACCACCAATTAAAACGAGATCAAATCAAGACATCAAAAACTTGACACCAATTTTATAATTATTATTGTTGTCAAATAAGCAATCTAGGGCTGTGAAACGATTAATCGCGATCCAAAATAAAAGTTTGTGTTTACATAATATATGTGTGTGTAGTGTGTATAAAAAATTTGTATATATAAATACACACACATGCATGTATATATTTAAGAAATATTTGCATGTTCATACTTTATATATATTTCTACAAAATTTATATTATAATAAATAAAAATATTTGATATATTAACACATTTTTCTTAAATATATACATGCATATGTGTGTATATATGTACAAAATAATTATACACACTACACACATGTATTATGCAAACACAAACTTTTATTTTGGATGCGATTAATCGCGATTAATCGTTTCACAGCCCTAAAGCAGTCATGTTTTTCTGTTGTTCAGGCATGCTCTTAATAAAACAGCATTTGCTTGAGGGGAAAATCATTCTCATGACATCGACGAACGACTGAGAAGAAACAAACAAACATCTGAATGCTCACCTTTGTGAGTCATCCTCTTTCCTCTCGTCTGTCCACAGCGCTCTGTTTTCCACAGCAAGGGAAGAAAGCAGGTTGCAGAAGAGCCCCGTTCCACTACGTGTCGGGTTCAGCATCGGAGGTGGTGTAAAGTGAGATGCCGTTCCTTCCCAGCTCTCCATAAAGTCTCTACTCAGCTGGATCACACTGTTGAATGGGACTCCAGTATATCCGGAACTGGGAACATTCTACATGGACAAAAGTTGCATGTGAGTTATGCAACGTAAAATGTCGCCATAGAGCCAATCACAGCTTATAACAGTCAAAGGCTTATGGTTTTAACCTAGCACTCGTAACTGTACGTTCAAACAATATGTGAAGGTTTTTATATTTTATATATTTTATGTTTTTATTGTATATACACTACCATTCAAAAGGTTGGGGATCAGAATGGTTTTGATAGAAGTCTCTCGTGCCTGCCAACTGCTTGTCGTTGATCAAAAATCAGTAATATTGTGAAATATTATTACAGAATATGTATTATTACAATCTATATTATTTTAATACATGTTTTTAATACATTTTAAAATGTAATTTTTTCCTGTGATCACTCCAGTCTTCTAAAAAACGCTCTAATATTCTGATTTATTATCAAACAGTTGTGCTACTTAATATCTTTTTATATATTATTTTATATATTTATAGATTCTTTGATGAATAAAAAGTAAAAAAAAGGGAGAATTTATTTAAAACAGAAATCTTTTGTAACATTATAACCTACCATTCAAAACTTTGAGATCGGTAATTATTATTTTATTAATTTTTTTTTTAAAGAAATGAATGCTTTTCTTTAGCATGGATGTGTTATAGTGATAGTAAAGACTTCTATTTGAATTAAATGATGCTCTTTTTAACTTTTTTTCTCAACACTAATATAATAATACATAAACTGAGTATCAAATCAGCATTTTTGAATGATTTCTGAAGGATCATTTGACACTGAATACCGGAGTATGATGCCGAAATTCAGCTTTACATCACAGAAATAAATTATATCTTAAAGTATATTAAAATACAAAAATGATTATTTTAAATTGTAATAATATTTCACAATATTACAGTTTCAGTTTTTTTTTTATCAAATAAAAGCAGGCTTGATGGAGACTTCTTTCAAAAACGTTAAAAATAGTAATGTTTCCAAACTTTTGACCGCTACTGTAGTATATATACTTATAGGCCATAACTAAATGAATTAGTAAATAGTTGGTCTCATGCCTGTGTGCTTGAGGACCCCTGAAGTTTGTCTGAGGACCCAGGACTGAAGTTCTGTCCAAAACTTAATCGTGATCCTTCTCCTGGCTCTGAGCCCTGCACATGGAGACTGGACTGGTGCAGAGAAGGCCCATATGAATGGGATGATTGCCCCATCTGTCAAGATGAGAAAAGTAAAGTGAACGTTGCATGCTAGCAAAACTAGTGACGAGAATGATGTGAAAGCCATTGATCTAAAATGCTTGACCAGGGTAACAATCTGTGTGAAGGTGCAGATGACAGACCTGAGGCCATGTCATGTGATCTTCAGATGTCCCGGGCTCGTGACCTAGATGTTGCTGTACGCACGACTGAGGATGATGATGTTGAGCCAGTGCAGGGTTGAGGGACATTTGCATTGAACAGTCTGTGCAAGCAAAACAACGTTTCATTATGCATTTTAAAATAGATCAAACACACAACAACGTTGCGTTTACATCACCCCTACCTTTCTGCTGGGAGTTCATTTGTTTTAGATGAGGGCTTCCATGCTCCGAATAAACTAGGGAGGAGTTTGAATCTTGTTGGAGGTGCTGCGTTAACTCCAAACTTTCGTTGCCGTCAGCTTGCAGCTGGAGCCATATGGGGTGATTGTACCTGCTGCTGGACGGCGAAGGGAGAGAAGGGAAGAACTGCAGCGACCCATCCGTCTGCGATTGGCTCAAGATCTGTCCGGGTAGGAAGTGTTGAGGTCGTTTGGGAGGAGAGAAGGACTGAGGAGGCAGGGGCGTCGGAGGTGGGCTGAGAACCAAAGGGAAAGAGAGGGAATGGGAAGGAGGAGTCGAGTTGTTGAAGCCGCTCTGCTCTCCTCCACCCTGCATTCGCGGCATGTTACGACTGCAAAAGGCCTCGGAGAAAGAATCCAGTTTTTGTTGCTGGCGCCCAGTTGTTTCGTAACAGTCCACCGCCTCCTGTTGGTGGCAATGAGAACTCCAGTCGGTCTCATACACTCCAGCTTGTGCCTTGATTCTGTTGAGTCCCATAGAGGACACTGGGGACATGCTTCCCCAATAAGCAGGGCTCCCCGATTGATCTATTCCATTCAGAGCGGAGCCGGTGCCGTCCGGTGCTTCACACGGGACTTCAAACGGGCCGAGCCCACTCATTGAGCTTTGCTGGTAAAGGTCGTGGCTTGACCTTTGACCTTCTGTCTGAGGTCGAAACATGGGAGCGAAGGAGAGTGACTCAGGTTCGGGAGACGTGTGGTCAGCCATGTGACGTGTTGTAAATGGCTGAAGCACTCTTGAGTTAGAAGACGCTCATTGCATCTGAAAACTGAAAAGACACACAAAGATCATGAGTAGTCATCGAAACCCTTATGAACGTTAGCGAGACAAAACACACAAACAACCGATTAGGCCTGTGCAACGATTAATCACATCCAAAATAAAAGTTTGTGTTTACATAATATATGTTGAATTAGTTTGTATATATATATATATATATATATACAAATGCATGCATTTAATTATTTTGTGTGTGTATATATATATATATATATATATATATATATGCATGCATTGAATTATTTTGTATATATAAATACATATGCATGCATTGAATTATTTTGTATATATAGATACATATGTATGCATTGAATTTTTTGTATTTATAAATACATATGCATGCATTGAATTATTTTGTATATATAGATACATATGCATGCATTGAATTATTTTGTATATATGGACACATATGCATGCATTTAATTATTTTGTATATATAGATACATGCATGCATTGAATTATTTTGTATATATAGATACATATGCATGCATTGAATTACTTTCTATATATAAGAAATATGCATGCATTGAATTATTACATAAATACATATGCATGGATTGAATTATTATATAAATACATATGCATGCATTGAAATAGTACATATAAATACACATGCATGCATTGAATTATTTTGTATATATAGATACATATGCATGCATGTATATATTTAAGAATTACTTGCATGGAAATACTCTCTCTCTCTCTATATATATATATATAAATACATAATCTATATTATATATAAATATTTTATATATGAAAAACAGATTTTCTTAAACATATACATGCATGTGTGTGTATTTATATATGCAAAATAGTTATACACAGCACACACACACACAAACACATATATATTATGTAAACACAAACTTTTATTTTGGAAGCGATTAATTGCAATTAATCTTTGCACAGCCCAACAACCGATTAATGTTTTCTTTGCATCTCCCTCTGTAACAACTGCTTTTTAGCTGCAAAGAAAAACAACGTCAGAGACACAGATAAACGCGACAATCAAAAGACCACAAACGGCCTTTGTTTGTTCTATGTTTAGCTCTTTTTTGACCTTTTCTCTCATCTCTCTTTTTTTAGCTAGTGCTTACTCACCAATGTTCTTCTCTCTTTATCCATAACCTGTTGCTTTTGTTTGTGCGCTATCTATTCACATCGACCCGTGAACGTGTGAACAAGCAAACGAAATTACAACGCAGCCTCGTGTGACAGCAGCCTCTTTCTGGCTCGTGAGCAAACGCATCATACTTAAACGTGAAAACACTTTCTCACACATATTTCTTTGACAGGTGCCACCGATCAAAAGGTAAGCCTTCGGTTGTCATAGAGTCACCCCCTCCCTTAAAACCCTGAACCGAAAGCCACATCCTGAGGAAGCAGTCACGGATCTCCCTCTATCTCTCTCTCTCTTTCTATATCTCTCTCCCTCTTCTGTCTTGCTCTCCTCCTTAACCTCCTTTCCTTCTCAGTCTATTTTTATCTGTTCTCCTACAGACTAAAGCAATCTGTGGTATACTCACAGTCTCCCTCTCGGTCCGATGAGGGTGTCGTTCATGGTAGACAGTGGCGCAAACAAAAAGTGGAATCCAGCAAAAATGAACTTTTTCTTTAAACAATTAACAAAAGCTTGAGGATGAAAGCGTGCTGTCTGCACTGATGTTGGCAGGTTATGAGACCTTTTGGGCTTATTGTGCTTGCGGCTCAGTGTGTTATCTTGAGATTCGCATCTGTTGTGGTTTGTGACTTCAGTGTAAAGAACGTAAGAGTTGTTTAACTGGCAGGTAAGGCGTGGGTGTTCATGTAAGTGTATACGATATGAGTGAGAGGCAACGCTTCCTGTCGAGAGTGTGTGTGTCGGTCAGAGTAAAAACATGTTTGTGTGTGTTATTCTTTTTTGGTAATTGTATGTTTGAACTTGTGTTGTTGTGTGTTAAGTGTTTAACTTTATTATGCATGCATAAGTGCGTGTGTTTCTCTGTGCATGTGTTTGTGTGGGCGAAGACGTACTGTGTTTACGCCAGTGAGAATCTGTGGTTGCTCAAAATCATGTGACGGGAAGTTGACCATGAAACAGCGACAGAACAGGAAGTGGACAAGGGAAACCTCCGTACACCCCGCCTCCGCTCACTCGCTCGCTCTCTTTCTGCAAGTGTATCCCTGTTATACCCACAATATAAAATTGTTTCCATACCGCATACATTGTCTCCGCACCCCTTTTTCCACCCACACATAGTGTTTCCCTCTCTTTTTTTTCTCTCTCTCTCTCTCTCATCACACTATCTTAAAGGAGTAGTTCACTTTTGTTCTGTGATTCGCGTTCGTGACTCTCCTGTTCGAACTCGTTCATCAAAATGAACAAATCTTTGTTCGAGTCATGACTCGAAGGGTCCTTGATAAGACCCTTATTCATCGTCTGAAATCGTTTAAAGCCCTTTGAAACTCTCATTTGGACCTTGAACCGTTTGGTTCCCATTGAAGTCCATTATATGGAGAAAATCCTGTAATGTTTTCATCAAAAACCTTAATTTCTTTTCAACTGAAGAACGAATGACGTGGACATCATGGATGACATGGGGGTGAGTAAATTATCAGCAAAAGTTTTTTTAAAGTGAACTACTCCTTTAACTGGATATTAGCACTGCAACGTAACCACTGCACCACTTTTTATTTTGATTGACAGGTCAGCACCAGAGCTCCTCCCACTCCGTCTCCGTGAGCCATTACACTTTGAGAGAACGTAAATCTGGACGGCCCCCGCACAGGTTGTAGGTTTGGCAGTTTTGGCTGATGAGGGTGATGTTAATTCAGTGGTGAGTACAGTATGAATGTACCTGCACAAGTCACCTACACAAACCTCACCATTAGCATAATGTGGGTGAAACAATAAAGGTGTAAGACAACACACAGTGAGCAGCTACGGATCCTGAACCAGAGAAATGTAGATTTTTTTACTCTCGCTGCCCTACTTCTCATCCTTTTTCTGGCTTTCTAGACGTTTTTAATATACAAGTACGGAGAGTGTATAGAATTTGGGACTAATTTGCATGCTTAAAATGCCGTGTTTCATCCCTCACATGTCCTCAGATAATGCTGGAGAATGGGGCGCGCGGGTTAAGGGGGACTGAAACAACATAGGATATAATTAAAGGAAACAGGAGTGTGGAGGCTGTTTTCTAGTTTTCTGTCAGATGTGTGAAAGAGTGAACAGAGGAGGGGGAAAGCAGCAGAGCGGTTTGGACTTTTTTTCCTCTCTTTCTCTATCATTCTATTGAACCGTTTATCTTATCTATGAGACAATCTTTATGAGAGATGAATGCGTCGAACAAATGAAAGAAGTGAGAAAGGAATGAGAGGATAACTCCCGTTGAATGTTTCCTGCACTTTAGGTTATGCAAATAAATTTAAGTGCAAATTACGTCCCTCAAACCTTTAGACTCGTCTCCATCATTAGTCTAGTCCGGTCTGAATCAAAGTCATGTATTAGCTCTGTAAAATACTTTTAGCACATTTAACAACGGCAACTTATCACTGAATTTCAGGGCTAATTACAATAGACCACATGTGGCCATGAGAACAATACATCACTACAGTACATGAAAACTGCGTGATCTTTAACTTTTGTGGATATATACTTTGGTATCGTTGGCTGATATGAGACGAATTGCTTGTGCTGTGAGTTTTTTCAAAAGTGTCTGCTAAATATAAATCAATATCAATGTACAATTCAGATTCTGATACTTCTGTCTGGCCGCCCCAGCTCTGAGCCGGTGACCTTTTTTATTGTCGTTTTTTTAATTGTATTGAATTTGATGGTGCCATTTTATAATTGAACGTAATTGTTCAATAATTCGTAATGCTAAAATGTAATTGTAATTGTAAACTTGAAATTAATCAAATTATTAGCACAACTTATCGGTTAGTGAACCCAAAGACTCGAAGTTCGCTGAAAGGCAAAGTCTGCAATTTAGATTTATCATATGTTTATATTTGTATGAAAATATATTTTTTGTCAATATTACATTTTCATGGTTTAGTGCTTAATGTTACACATTATCAAATCGACCCGTAAATTATTTCTATAAGGCGATTCTTGTCTCAAACGCACACGTTTCCCATGCAAAAATAAACTAATTGTAAATGAAAATGTATATTGGATAAGTGGCATTAAAAAAGTCCCATATAAATACAGATGAGCGACAGTTTGAATGTACGCTTTTATGATTACATTAATATATTTTGGTTCTGCTCAAGAGAATAATATAAAAAATGACAATAAAGAGGAAAAAAATCACGAGCCATTGCAGTCTCACTTACTCATTTATCACCAATATCATTAATTATTGTGTTTGTTTGAAATTTTTGTGTATGTTTCTTTCTTATCTGTGCAGAAGACAAAAAGTAGCGGGTTTAATAAAGTCTAACTGGGTTTAATCTAAAAATATATAGTGCAAAATGAAAATCATGAATGCAAATAGTGACAGGCCTCTAATGCAATCCATCCAGTAAAACCTTGGACCAGTATTTGTCTACAATATGTAAAAGAAATAAAAAAAAATAATGTTTGTTTATATTAAACAGGCGCAATCTAGATTAAATATCTTGCCTTTCACAGTCAAATAGTACGACATATCCATAATCAAATAACTGACACGCATGAAGTGTTAAGTGATGTTTCTAAGGACTCCCAGAGCTTACATACTACATCTAAATGAAGACTGTCGTTTTATATAAAGCTACTCATAATCAGTATAGATTATTAGACTAATTTTTAAATATATATATATATTTACATCTGATATCCGAACGTGCTTTACTTAACGGATCAATCAGAGTACATCAAGCCAACTCTACATTTTCTTTTCTTTTTTTTGAATCCGATTATTTTAAAAAGCATCGCTAATTTGTCGTGGATGACCATCGTCATATTTACTTTGACCTTTACCAAATAATGAGTTTTAAAATCACTTCACACCTCACAAAAACCCCATTCAACAGCTGATAAACAAAGACGCAACTCTGCTGTTTAATCAGCACTTTTGCTGCTAATTTTAAAAGCTAAATTTGGCCGCAGTGATCAGTCCACAGGAAATATGCCCTCGCTGGATGACAACAACTCGTGCTTAGACATCACTGAAATGATGGCACAAACCAGAAGCTCTTCTATTAGTAGCAGGATTCCCATTAAGCCTAATCATTTTGTAAATATATTTTTTACTGTGTGAATAATGATTTCTAATTCAGGAATCAGCATCGCTTGGATGAGCCGTCGACAGCAGCAGAGTCATGGAGGCGCTTGCGGGACATTATCCGTCATACGACAAGTGAGTTTAATTTCAGGAGCGCTTTATTTCACAGTCCTGTACATAACATATACTAATTATAGCAATTACAACCCTGAACCTCCCCCTAAACCTGACCTCAACTCATGTAGTTCCCTTAAGTGCACTGTAAGTATACATACTGTAAAATAAGTACTTAATTTCATAAATGACGACGTGGAATTGCTTTTCCACGAAGGGCATTTTACTTTGCAGTAATAGCAAAAATAGCGCTTATTAGACCCCGTTTTGCTAGTATGAAAAAGTATGCAAACGACAGAAGAATCACACAATGATACATTATTAAGTGAGTTATGAACAATTTACATTGTCCACCATCAACAACTAGGTTTGCTGTCTGTGTTAAAAGGAAGAACCTTGCGCAATCTCAGTTGTTCAGGAATATCAGTCCCATAATTCAATTGCACATAAAAGGTGAGCGAAAACAGGAATTAACCTCAAAGCTGTTTGATTGACTGAATATGACGTACAGAATAGAAAGCGTCGCTTTACTATATAGTGTTTGTTAGCTAAAGAGCACAAAAAGAGCTTTTCAAACTAAATTCACAGATCATCAACAAAACCGCGTAACTATTTTGTGATTCGTAAGACACCGAATGTTGCAGAAGCCACTGTAATATGCTCATGGAGCGTTAAAAATGCTGTTAAGTGTTACCAAATGATGCATCTCATGACCTAGAGAGGGTGCAAATAGAATAAATGCAAATAGAGGTGCATTACGGTCAAAAAGAAACCACATTCAGTCCATAGCTGTTTTCCTAAACTAGGCCTCATCCATGTTGGGTGCAAAGCTCAAGCTTATCCCTTTTAAGAACAAGTGAAATACGCGTGCGTCGCTTTACATTCAACATCGAGTGTCCGCGCAGCCGTGGCCTGTGTCTTAAACGTACTTGTAAAAACACTTCTCGCATGCCTACCAGTCAGTCTTAGCACTGGCGGACTCACTTTGCTCTCTGTTGGCTTGTTCATAAACAGAGTAAGATGTCACTTACCTCTCTGAAGTCGAGGCCCGCAGGACAGCTACACGCACGTCTGAAGGCACGAGTGAATGAAGGAGGGATGTACTGTTAAAGGTAAGACAGACACTGAGAGACTCTGCGGAGGCGTTGGTGATGGTTAACTTGTCGGTACGGCAGTCTTCTCTTGGTTCCTCTGATCTTTTCAAGCCTTTGTCATTGTGATCCTGGAAACGAGTGAGAAAAAAACATCATACGCCATCGAGTGAGAGAGAGAGCGAGAGAAAAAAAGTGTATTGCTCCGACTGGCAGCTCTCAGTTTGACACAGCGCCTGTCCTTTCTTTCACTCTCTCTTTCTTATCTATCTTGTTTGTTTGTTATTCACCGCTTCGAAATGCTGTTTGGGAGAAATTGTTTGTCCTATTGTGTTGTGGTGTCCAATGTTTGTCCAATGTCTCGTCCATTGGGTCGATAAAGCATAATAGAATTGATGCAGAAATGCTGGTCGCACTTTATTATACAGTCCTGTTCTGCATGTACATGTACCATAATCCTGACCTTAACCTATGTTATATTATCAATACTTTCTTAGGCAAGTGCTCTCCGAGTGCAACCGAAATGCTTTCCATTTCAACACCACAGCAGTTGTTTGCGGACGAAGCCTGCTAAAAGATACTTTTATTAGTGCACTAAAAACAAACGTGGTTCGAAACCTATATGACTTTCTTTCTGATAAGACCAAGATATTTTGAAGCTTCTTTTGACTGTTTTTTTTCACGCAATGAAAGTTAGTGGGGTCCAAAACAACAGTGAACCCTATGGACTTTAATGTATAAAGAAACAATGTCTTTTTGTGTGCGTGTCACACGAGAAGTCGTACAGTTTGAAACGCACATGAGGAAAGGATGAGTTTTCATTTTAAAGGAGTAGTTCACTTTTAAAAACACTTTTGCTGATAATTTACTCACCCCCATGTCATCCAAGATGTCCATGTCTTTCTTTCTTCAGTCGAAAAGACTGATGGTTTTTGATAAAAACGTTCCAGGATTTAATGGACTTCAATGGGAACCAAACGGTTCAAGGTCCAAAAGACAGTTTCAGTGTAAACTGCAAACTGTTCAAAGGGCTTTAAACGATTCCAGACGATGAATTAGGGTCTTATCAAGCGAAACGATCACTCGTTTAATAAATAAATAAATAACAAAGTTTAAGTTTTATAAGCTCAAATGGTCGCCTTGTTGTGTTATGTGATGTGCGTTCGAACTCGTTCATCAAAATGAACAAATCTTTTCCCGAGTCAACCCGTTCATTTTGTTCGTTGAATGAACCAAATGACACAAACAAAGATTCGTTCATTTTGATAAACGAGTTTGAAGAGGAGAGTCACGAACGTGCATCACAGAACAGAGCAAGGCGAGCATTTCAGCATATAAAACTTAAAACTTTTTTTTTTTAAATGAGCGATCGTTTCGCTTGATAAGACCCTTATTCATCGTATGAAATCATTTAAAGCCCTTTGAACAGTTTGCACTGAAACTGTCTTTTGGACCTTGAACCGTTTGGTCCCCATTAAATCCTGGAATGTTTTCATCAAAAACCTTAATTTCTTTTCGACTGAAGACTGAATGACATGGACATCTTGGATGACATGGGGGTGAGTAAATTATCAGCAAAAGTTTTTTTTAAAAGTGAACTACTCCTTTAAGGCAACATGGCCGTTTTTTACCACGATGTGTTTGTGACACATTTCAGTAGGCCGTTATTAATGATTAGGTGTGAAATTGCCCCGTTTCATCACTATTTCATGCAGAGATTTTGAAGAGTTTGACAAACAACGTATTTTTGATATTGAAAGTCACACTTTTGCTGAGGATGATGATGATGGAGTTGGTGATGCTTGTGAAGATGATGAAGATGGCTTTCAAGATAATTGGGTTTAATGTCTAGTGAATGTGAGTAGGCCGTAGCAGTAAAACCGAGAGTCAGGCATGACTGAGCATTGTTCGGTGAGGAGTTTCACATCAACAGGGCAAGAGGGGGCGTTGTGTCGTTCTTTCTCTCTATCTATATATCTATCTCTTATTGAGAAAGGAGGGAGGAAAAGGAGATAAAGAGATAATAAAGTCTGTACAAAATCCTAATCAGAGGAGAAGACGAGTTTTGTGGTTTAAGCCTAGCAAAATTGTTTCCTGTTTATGAAGGCATATCAAGCGAATACCTTAAGATGAAGAAGATAATTTGACTCCATTTTCTAACTCTCAAAAAACCCGATTCACTGCCGTCAAAAGTTGCCCCGAGTCAAACTGAAACCCCCATCCCCACAGAAAAGACACACACAATCACATATCTACAGACACACACACACATCTGACAAATACATGTAACACACACAGGTTTGTGACCACACTCTGTCATCTCAAGAGTGCGACGCCGTGTTTTACCAGAAACTCGTCGTTGTCTCCGTCGTCTGAAATATCACTGTAACCCCGCTAACATTCATATCGACACTCACATGAACAAACAGCTGATGTTATAATGTCATTTGTGACATAATTAAAGTATCAAAACTATTTTCACAAATATTGCTTTATATAACAAATGCTATTAATATTTCAGTTTAGGGTACACTTTATTTTGATGACACTATCAGCTAACTCTCATTAGCGTATTAGTAGTGTCTGCTTAATATCTGATGACAACTAACATGTCAACTTATTCTACAATACTTAAAACAATACTCTGAGAGATGTAGTTTCGAAGTTCGAAGACCATCGCCCTATTTTAGTCCTGTTTTAAGATTATGTACCAAGTAATTTCCAAACCCAAAACTTCACTTCTGTTATCCACCGTCTTTGTAAACTAATAATAATTTAACCCTAAAACCGTATTCTGGACAAATGTGGGCAAAATTGTTTTTATTTATTTTTAAAAAATACTTCCCTTGATCTGAGCGGTACAAGACTTGGCTACTTTTCCTAAGTTTGCCTCCTGAACTCACACAATTTTTTTTGACACAATTCTACAATGTTAAGTGGGTGAAAAAAACAAATTCTTAATCTTGTATTTGGGTCAAAAATGGGCACCCATAGAAATGAATGGGAAAAATAAAATAAAATAAGACAACAGGTGACCGCAAAGTCACTTCATCTTTAGGTTTTAGCTCTAAGAACTTATTGGAATGATATTTTAATGCAGTTAAAAAAATAAAACATAAAAATAAGTATAAGTTACATAGAAAATATGGTTCTTTTTGAAGGAAATAAATTCAAAAAATACCCCAAAATAAAAACAAACACCATAAATGGATAGACAAAACTTTATTGAAGACAGTGATATAACATTTATAATAAATAAAAATTAGGATCACATCTCAGTCCTCTGTGCCCACATTTGTCCACAATTACAGGATTAAGAGCTATAAAGTGGAGGGATGTTTGTGCAAAGAAGCATTTCATACCTTATATTGTACATTAACTGCAATTACTTTAATATATAGCAAGCTAATATAAAAAAGGCACTTAAATTAGTTTCTGGGTATGTTATGTTTAAATAGTTTTTAAATGTAATATAACCGGAAAGCACATGCTTTCTCAAATCGATTTTGTCAAACATATTTCACCACCACTGTTTTGTAGTTTAAACACATTCGAATGATGTAGAAACGGTGTTGTTTTGTTCAGTCTTTATCTAAACATCTACTAGCCTGACTGTTTTCCCCTTCTGATTTTAGTTTTTACCAATCGCTTTTTAGTTCTCACGATCTATTTATATTCCTTTAAGAACATGTGTGTTGATTTAGTTAACATGAATGTGAATGTGTAATTGAATGTTATATTAGATGAGTAGATTTTGTATTATCATTAACAGGCATTAGAAAATATATTGATAGAAGATATATTGATATATTGACTTTTAAGTTGGTTTATCACTCCAACTTAAGAAAAACTAAATTCATTGTGCTCTACCATTGTAGTTCAATGGCTTAATTTTGAACTTCTCTGTACCACAAAGTTTTTCTTGTCTGTGGGAGGACATGAAAAACGAACAGCCTTCAACACCTCTTATATCAGGGAAAGTTTACAATTAGAGCTAGACAAAGATTTCTTCTGTAAAATCTCTTTCTGTCTCTCTCTCTCTCTCTCACACACACACACACACACACACACACACATTAACGTTAAATTCAAGAGCAGCATAAGGCTTATAGCCAAAGAAAAAACAGCATAGGACCATCAGATATAAAGGTAAGTTAATGAGAACTACATTGAAATTTCAGATTTGACCTATGACCTCACAATAATCAACACTAGATTGTTATAAAAATTAAACAAAATCAGGTAAAATACAAAATGACCAAATCTTGTTGTGTTATAACTGAAAAAAGTGCAAATTTTAGTGCAAATCCTGAGTAAAATATTAGTGTTAATATTGTGTTACTTAATTCTCAACTGAAGAGCTTGATTCATGATCCTGCGTGTCACGTCGACCCCGTTCAGCATTTAGATGCTGGAAGAAATTATCCTTCTTTTTTTTTTACAAGCTAAAGTCTGCAGGAAGTAATAGAGTTTTATATAGTACATATCACGACCGTACATGACACACATACACACACCTGTTAACTTTAGAGTCTTCCTTTTCCTGCCCTGAGAATTAACGACAAATGGCACACAGCCAACACACAAGCGCTCAACAATAATGTATTGTGTTCATGTTATTACACGGAAAGAAATTCAAAGCCGTAGACAAAAAAAAAAAGTCACATTTCTGCATTATAACACACACACATATTTACAAAAAAGACAGACTGTAAATATATCAGATTTGTAATTAAGTTGATTTATTTATTTTAATATGTCTTTAAGTACACTTGACAAACTTTTTATTAGTAGAGAAGAGAAGTCAAATTTAATAGACACACACTGATTAACACTTAAAAGTGTTCAAGCCCATTTCCACCACATAAGAAAAACAACCATGCTTTGGTAAATCATAATTCTACGAGATACAAAAGTCATAATTAAGAGATGAAAAATTTAAATTATGACATTCTAAATCGCAATTTTGACGCAAAAAGTCATAACCATTGATATTAAACAGTCGAGATTATGGCCAAAAGTTCTCTAAAAAATTTACTTAGCATGTCATAATTTCTAGTGTCATAATTTCAACTTTTCTATGAGATAATAATGACATAAATCAGAATTATGTCTTAGTAAGTCATGATTTTTTTTAAGTCATGGCCTGGTTTCACAGACAGGGCTTATATTACGCATGGATTAGGCCTTAGTTTAATTACATTAACATTTAAGTAACTTTTATAAATGTGCCTTGGAAAAAACATTACTGGTGTGAATCTTGGGACAAAACAATGGTACTGATATATTTTTACAGTGGTGGAGGAAGTACTGAATCTCAGTACTTAAGTAAAAGTACAAATAACCAGATAAATATTTACTTTAGTAAAAGTAGAAGTAACACAATGATAAGCATAAGTAAAAAGTACCTGATTTTAAATGTACTTTAAGTATTAAAAGTAAAAGTACTTGCATAACAAATGATTTTCTTAATGACTATTTTCTAATGATTAATAAAACATTTAATTCTAATTCATTCAACCTAATACTCCTTTTAATGATGTTCAATAATGCTGGAAAAAAAATGTCACCATTTCTGAAACAAGCTTGCAATTAGGCAATACAAGCCATGCTTATCCTTACTATATGTTAATAACTATGTTTGGCAGTAAACGTGATTAATTTATGGTGTAATTCTGAACCTCTTGGCTTGCCATAATCCTAACCAAACGTATATTACACACGGTGTGTTTCCTATGCACGTAAAAACAAATTTTCGCGTATTAATTGCACGATAAACACACTGCGTGCGAGACGCATTTAGTTGATGTATCTATGGCAACCAAACGTCACTGGTGAGACAAACGTGCAACGAATGGATGGTCAGATTATGTTTTGGCAGGGGAAAAACTGATCAGAAAATGTAACGAAAAAGTAACAGAAGTTGTAGAAATGTAGTGGAGTAGAAAGTAAAAATAATTGCTGCAAAATGTAACGAAGTAAAAGTAAAAAGTATGCACTATTTATTCTACTTAAGTAAAGTAAAGATACGTGAAATATGTACTTAAGTAAAGTAACAAAGTATTTGTACTTCGTTACATTCCACCACTGTATTTTTAAGATATATCAGTACAATGGCTTTCAGTTAAAACAGCTCAAACATGCATTTTAGTCTGGGTCTAAGCTTAAGCCAGGGGTTTATCCCATAATTATGACTTGGTATGTAATAATTTCGACTTTTTAACTTGTAATTATGACCGTTCGGCTACCAAAGCATGATTTCCCCCAGTTGCAGTAATTGGTTTCATAAACAAAAGGTTATAATTTATAATATACCGGCCTCAGAGGATATAAAACAGTTCTGAGACGAGATGAGGATCTGTGTGTGTGTGTGTTTCTAACCAGCATAAGGATAAGACAACAGAACAGCCTGTTTGGGCCCAAGCTCCAGCTTCTCTACTGACACCTTGCGATCCACGGCTAGATTCTCAGCATCTGTGGTTGCGTGGACCCGAGCTTGAGCCGGCAGGTCACTATCGCTCAGAGTCATGGTGACTGAGTCGTTTCCCCAGTTTAAGGCGACCAGGAAGCGCTCGCTCTGATCCCAAAGGCGGAGAAATGCTAATGAAGTGGCTGAACTGTGGAGACCGACATATTCTCCGTGGAGAAGCGATCGCTCTTTTCTTTTCAGATCACTGAGCGCTTTGAAGAAGCCACGCACTGCGATACGCTCCTCCTGCAGAGTCTGAATGAGTGGAAGATGGAAAGAGCAAAACGCACAGTGTGCTGGTTTTAAATTTGTAATTAGTACAGTGATGAGATCACATCTACTTGTTATGAATAACCATGTAAAGAAGAATGAGAATGTACCTTTGCTGTTGCATTCGTCGCTTCTACTGGGTTTTCCAAGTCCCACATTGTTTGAAGGTTTTCCTGTAAAGGAGGAATCTTAAGTCATCAGCATTATGACAATAACTTTGCTAACTTTAAGCATAGCTTTCTATGCTAAGACTAAGGCCTGAGAATAGCAGAGATATTAAAGACATTCACAGTCTCGCTGAGAACACTACTCAGATTTTTATGGAATCTAAAGTGAATTTTAAAGTTGGCATGAAATTTTCCAAATGCATGTTATTGAAGTAATTGTGAAATATTAATCTTTTTTTTTTTTTTTAGCTCAATTCTTAAGTCACTATATAAAAGAAAATATTGGTCGCTACTTCCATTTCTTCACAACTTTAGAATTTTTTTGGAAAGTTTGTATAGGGCTTAAATATTGGCTAGATTAGACGGATGGATTGATGGATGGATAAATTTCAACTCAATCATTGAAAGAGAGCCAATTCTGATATTTGTGCCCAATCACTGATTCAGTTTCCCATTATAATTATCCATCTATGCCATTTTCAATCATCTCCCTTGCATGCTCCACTCACCCCTGCCTTGAATCCGATCTCGTCTCCAGCGCTGAACACAGGAGTGCCGGGCAGTGTGAACAGCAGTGTGTGAAAGAGCCTGACTGGCACCGGTGGAGATCCCAGAGACCGACTCAGACTCCAGCCCAGACTCGTCTGCAGGTGACCAGAGTACAGCTTCTGTATCGCCTGTGCCTGTCTCACGCCGGACCCAGCCGGAGCAGCCAGTTCAGTCAGGAGCAGGTCAACACCTGAGCGGTTCAGCAGGAGAGAGACGTCCTCCACAGAGAGACCGGTGACTGATCCCATCAGAGCTCTGACAGTGACCAGGAGACAGAGAGAGAGGTTTGAGTAAGGGGAAACTGTCAAAAAAATAGTGACGGTTAGAAAAATAATTGGTGCTTGTAAACAAAAGAGAATAAAGAGGTGGAAAAACTATTTGAGGGAGCAGGTTGCAGTGCTCATTAGCCCATCTGGCCAGCAGGTGTCTCTATTTCATTAAATGAATCAACAGAAATTACAATAGGTGCAGTAATCTATTTCTGAGAAACGCTGTTCAACATTTAAACTAACAATTTTGTGAATATTTGTTAATTCTGTATAAATTGGAAAAAAAAAACAAACAAAAAAAACAACTAAGTGTATTGGACTGATCCATTGAGCAACAAAACACTCTTGTAGCCAAGGCAGTAGGGGGCGTGTCCACTCATGATGGGGGAGGAGAGAGTGAGCCAATCGGACTTACACTTTTTTAGTATTGTCGGTTTGGTTGAATATGTCTTGTATAGATGGCCAGTAGTCAGATATTGCGATGTCTTTCAATTCAGACAGGAAAATGCCATCAAATCCTTTAGTCAGCCAGTATGCACATGCTTTCTAAAAAATTCAAAAACAAATGAAATAGTTAAAAATAAGTTGGTATCATATACTTTTGTATACATGTTGCAGTTCTAATATCTAAAATTTGTCATTTTTCTCATACGAGTTTCTCATCTTTTCATCTACCCGTATTCTCCGTCCACATGAATAGGACTTCCTTCACAATTTCCGCTGTCTTATCAGCACTTACTTTGATTTTCTCAGCAACAGCGGTAACATTGTTGAACCAGACTGAGGGTTTTTCATAGTTGGGTGTTAAATTCAGCACTATGGAGATACCTGCGAAAGAGAGTGAGAAAGAGACAGAGCAGGGGAAAAGAAGGGGCGGGAAAATATAAAGTTCATCTATAAAGTTAACACAGGCTTAATGTTTGAATTGTAGTGTTCATTTTAATTTAATTTGCATTTACAAAATCCCTCATTCGTTGAAAATAGTCAAAATTGCAACATTAGGCTCAGTCAGAACAATCTTTTTACACTTTTACAGATGTCAAGGGCGAACTTGCAACTTGTCATGCAACCAATCGTAAAGTGGCTTCAATGTTTTGATGTCTATCTTAAGGTGTGGATGTTGTCATCGAGGATGATTCAAATGTATAGCCCTTAGCAAACCTTCAGTGGCAGTCAGAATTAAAAAGGTACTCCTGGATGAAAGGTCATTCAGGGTCAAAGGTCACCTCTTTTATGCGCTTGCTTCAGCAGAGATTCCAGTTCATTCTCAGAGCCTACTTCAGATTTAATTGAAGTTAGATTCAGTGTATCCGGCTGGTCTGCTCGCACGGTGTGTATCGGACCCAGAACAAGCCCCTTCACCTTCATCTGGCTCAGATAGTCCAGCTTCTCCTCCACTCCTACAGACAGAATGAGAGCATGAAGAAAAGGAAAGATGAAGAGTAATGCACAGCCTGAACTCTGGGCCTCTTTTATACATTATGACCGCCATGAACGTAAATATGGAAGTAGACATTTGTAATGCCTATAATACTAATGTATAATATGTAGTGTATGTGTATAAGTTATATATACTATAAATTTTATATGTCAATTCAGATATATGAATCAAAATAAAACTGTTTTGGCTACTGCATGTATATATGTGCAGAAGAGCTGTCAAAATTAAAATTTTGAATATTCGTCTGTAGTTAAAAATAAAAATCCACATTAGAATGCAAAAACGGTGCATCCGGATTTTGTCCGGATTTACGGATCATTGCGTTTTAATGTTTTTCTTAGCCTATCCCAGTTGAATCCGTTGCGTGGTTAACTAAAAACATTGCAGAAATAGAGACGCTCAGTTTGGAGAAGATCTTGGTTGACTCAAAAGTAACCAAGCCGTCCCATTTTCTGCGCTCCTTTTCCATTGATTTCAATGTAAATATGCGCTAGACGGACAACTTTGACCGTTGCACTTGTGTCTCGCACAAGCTCAGAAGACATGTAAAGTTGAAAGTAGTTTATGAGATGTGCCCCCCCACCCCACCCCCACCCATTCTACTGCATCTTCATGTTTTTCTATGTGATCAGCTCTTTGTAAACTGTGCATGAACAGGTGCATGATGCTGTTTTGTTCATAACTGTTTTAACCCATTCAGACCCTGTGTCCATTACAATGGAAATCACGTCAGCCCCCTTTTTTTAACTTCTGGAGCATTTCACAATGGACAAAAATGGAGCAAAAAAATGGAGGCTCTAGACCCTTCCAGAGCTGAGATATTGAGATCCCACGTACTGTAGCATTTATGCCATTATAAATATCTCAATATTTCAGCTCTGGAAGGGTCTAGAGCCTCCATTTTTGCGCTCAGGTCAAAGTCTCACAGCCCTCTATCATAATCCAGAGTTTCAAAAAGATTGGAGAAACTTATTTTTTCGCACCAAAAAAAAAAAAAAAACGACAGGGGTAACACTGTCGTTTTTTGGGGGGGGTTGAAATTTTGAGTTTCTCTGATCTTCTTGAAACTCTGGATTCTGATAGAGGGTCATGGGACTTAGACCTGAGTGCAAAAATGGAGGCTCTAAACCCTTCCAGAGCTGAGATATTGAGATCCCATGTAGCATTTATGCCATTATAAATATCTCAATATCTCAGCTCTGGAAGGGTCTAGAGCCTCCATTTTTGCACTCAGGTCTAAGTCTCTTGGCCCTCTATCAGAATCCAGAGTTTCAAGAAGATTGGAGAAACTTATTTTTTCGCACCAAAAAAAAAAAAAAATGACAGGGGTAACACTCGTTTTTTTTTTGGGTCGAAATTTTGAGTTTCTCTGATCTTCTTGAAACTCTGGATTCTGATAGAGGGTCATGGGACTTAGACCTGAGTGCAAAAATGGAGGCTCTAGACCCTTCCAGAGCTGAGATATTGAGATATTTATAATGGCATAAATGCTACATGGGATCTCAATATCTCAGCTCTGGAAGGGGCTAGAGCCTCCATTTTTGCACTCAGGTTTAAGTATCATGGCCCTCTATCAGAATCCAGAGTTTTGAGAAAATTGGAGAAACGTAATTTTTCGCCCGAAAAAAAACAACGTAAGGGGTACCACTGTCGTTTTTTTTTTGGGTCGAAATTTTGAATTTCGATATCTCACCTCTAGAAGGGTCTAGAGCCTCCATTTTTGCACTCAGGTCAAAGTCTCACAGCCCTCTATCATAATCCAGAGTTTTGAGAAGATTGGAGAAACTTAATTTTTCGCCCAAAAACGAAAGGGGTAACACTCGTTTTTTTTTTCGGGTCGAAATTTTGAATTTTGATATCTCAGCTCTGGAAGGGTCTAGATCATCAATTTTTGCACTCAGGTCAAAGTCTCACAGCCCTCTATCATAATCCAGAGTTTTGAGAATATTGGAGAAACTTAATTTTTCGGCCGAAAACGAAAAAAAACGAAAGGGGTAACACTGTCGTTTTTTTTTTTCGGGTCGAAATTTTGAATTTCGATATCTCAGCTCTGGAAGGGTCTAGAGCCTCCATTTTTGCACTCAGGTCAAAGTCTCACAGCCCTCTATCATAATCCAGAGTTTTGAGAATATTGGAGAAAGTTAATTTTTCGGCCGAAAACGAAAAAAAACTAAAGGGGTAACACTGTCGTTTTTTTTTTCGGGTCGAAATTTTGAATTTCGATATCTCAGCTCTGGAAGAGTCTAGATCCTCCATTTTTGCACTCAGGTCAAAGTCTCACGGCCCTCTATCATAATCCAGAGTTTTGAGAAGATTGGAGAAACTTCATTTTTGGCCCGAAAACGGAAAAAAACGAAAGGGGTAACACTGTCGTTTTTTTTTTCGGGTCGAAATTTTGAATTTCGATATCTCAGCTCTGGAAGGGTCTAGATCCTCCATTTTTGCACTCAGGTCAAAGTCTCACAGCCCTCTATCAGAATCCAGAGTTTTGAGAAGATTGGAGAAACTTAATTTTTGGCCCGAAAACGGAAAAAAACGAAAGGGGTAACACTGTCGTTTTTTTTTCGGGTCGAAATTTTGAATTTCGATATCTCAGCTCTGGAAGGGTCTAGAGCCTCCATTTTTGCACTCAGGTCAAAGTCTCACAGCCCTCTATCATAATCCAGAGTTTTGAGAATATTGGAGAAACTTAATTTTTCGCCCGAAAAAGAAAAAAAACGAAAGGGGTAACACTGTCGTTTTTTTTTCGGGTCGAAATTTTGAATTTCGATATCTCAGCTCTGGAAGGGTCTAGAGCCTCCATTTTTGCACTCAGGTCAAAGTCTCACAGCCCTCTATCATAATCCAGAGTTTTGAGAAGATTGGAGAAACGTAATTTTTCGCCCAAAAACGAAAAAAACGAAAGGGATAACACTGTCGGGTTTTTTTTTCGGGTCGAAATTTTGAATTTTCATATCTCAGCTCTGGAAGGGTCTAGATCATCAATTTTTGCACTCAGGTCAAAGTCTCACAGCCCTCTATCATAATCCAGAGTTTTGAGAAGATTGGAGAAACTTAATTTTTCGCCCTAAAACGAAAAAAAACGAAAGGGGTAACACTGTCGTTTTTTTTTCGGGTCGAAATTTTGAATTTCGATATCTCAGCTCTGGAAGGGTCTAGAGCCTCCATTTTTGCACTCAGGTCAAAGTCTCACAGCCCTCTATCAGAATCCAGAGTTTTGAGAAGATTGGAGAAACTTAATTTTTGGCCCGAAAACGGAAAAAAACGAAAGGGGTAACACTGTCGTTTTTTTTTCGGGTCGAAATTTTGAATTTCGATATCTCAGCTCTGGAAGGGTCTAGAGCCTCCATTTTTGCACTCAGGTCAAAGTCTCACAGCCCTCTATCATAATCCAGAGTTTTGAGAATATTGGAGAAACTTAATTTTTCGGCCGAAAACGAAAAAAAACGAAAGGGGTAACACTGTCGTTTTTTTTTCGGGGCGAAATTTTGAATTTCGATATCTCAGCTCTGGAAGGGTCTAGATCCTCCATTTTTGCACTCAGGTCAAAGTCTCACAGCCCTCTATCATAATCCAGAGTTTTGAGAATATTGGAGAAACTTAATTTTTCGGCCGAAAACGAAAAAAAACGAAAGGGGTAACACTGTCGTTTTTTTTTCGGGTCGAAATTTTGAATTTCGATATCTCAGCTCTGGAAGGGTCTGGATCATCAATTTTTGCACTCAGGTCAAAGTCTCACAGCCCTCTATCATAATCCAGAGTTTTGAGAATATTGGAGAAACTTAATTTTTTGCCCGAAAACGAAAAAAAACGAAAGGGGTAACACTGTCGTTTTTTTTTCGGGTCGAAATTTTGAATTTCGATATCTCAGCTCTGGAAGTCTCTAGAGCCTCCATTTTTGCACTCAGGTCAAAGTCTCACAGCCATCTATCATAATCCAGAGTTTTGAGAAGATTGGAGAAACTTAATTTTTCGCCCAAAAACGAAAAAAACGAAAGGGGTAACACTGTCGTTTTTTTTTTTCGGGTCGAAATTTTGAATTTTGATATCTCAGCTCTGGAAGGGTCTAGATCATCAATTTTTGCACTCAGGTCAAAGTCTCACAGCCCTCTATCATAATCCAGAGTTTTGAGAATATTGGAGAAACTTAATTTTTCGCCCGAAAACGAAAAAAAAACGAAAGGGGTAACACTGTCGTTTTTTTTCGGGTCGAAATTTTGAGTTTCGATATCTCAGCTCTGGAAGGGTCTAGATCCTCCATTTTTGCACTCAGGTCAAAGTCTCACAGCCCTCTATCAGAATCCAGAGTTTTGAGAAGATTGGAGAAACTTAATTTTTGGCCCGAAAACGGAAAAAAACGAAAGGGGTAACACTGTCGTTTTTTTTCTGGGTCGAAATTTTGAATTTCGATATCTCAGCTCTGGAAGGGTCTAGATCCTCCATTTTTGCACTCAGGTCAAAGTCTCACAGCCCTCTATCATAATCCAGAGTTTTGAGAAGATTGGAGAAACTTAATTTTTTTGCCCGAAAACGAAAAAAAAACGAAAGGGGTAACACTGTCGTTTTTTTTTCGGGTCGAAATTTTGAATTTCGATATCTCAGCTCTGGAAGGGTCTAAAGCCTCCATTTTTGCACTCAGGTCAAAGTCTCACAGCCCTCTATCATAATCCAGAGTTTTGAGAAGATTGGAGAAACTTAATTTTTTGCCCGAAAACGAAAAAAAACGAAAGGGGTAACACTGTCGTTTTTTTTTCGGGTCGAAATTTTGAATTTCGATATCTCAGCTCTGGAAGGGTCTAGAGCCTCCATTTTTGCACTCAGGTCAAAGTCTCACAGCCCTCTATCATAATCCAGAGTTTTGAGAAGATTGGAGAAACTTAATTTTTCACCCAAAAACGAAAAAAACGAAAGGGGTAACACTGTCGTTTTTTTTTTCGGGTCGAAATTTTGAATTTCGATATCTCAGCTCTGGAAGGGTCTAGATCATCAATTTTTTTCACTCAGGTCAAAGTCTCAAAGCCCTCTATCATAATCCAGAGTTTTGAGAAGATTGGAGAAACTTAATTTTTCGCCCTAAAACGAAAAAAAACGAAAGGGGTAACACTGTCGTTTTTTTTTCGGGGCGAAATTTTGAATTTCGATATCTCAGCTCTGGAAGGGTCTAGAGCCTCCATTTTTGCACTCAGGTCAAAGTCTCACAGCCCTCTATCATAATCCAGAGTTTTGAGAAGATTGGAGAAACTTAATTTTTGGCCCGAAAACGGAAAAAAACGAAAGGGGAATCACTGTCGTTTTTTTTCGGGTCGAAATTTTGAATTTCGATATCTCAGCTCTGGAAGGGTCTAGAGCCTCCATTTTTGCACTCAGGTCAAAGTCTCACAGCCCTCTATCATAATCCAGAGTTTTGAGAATATTGGAGAAACTTAATTTTTCGGCCGAAAACGAAAAAAAACGAAAGGGGTAACACTGTCGTTTTTTTTTCGGGTCGAAATTTTGAATTTCGATATCTCAGCTCTGGAAGGGTCTAGAGCCTCCATTTTTGCACTCAGGTCAAAGTCTCACAGCCCTCTATCATAATCCAGAGTTTTGAGAAGATTGGAGAAAATTAATTTTTCGCCCAAAAACGAAAAAAACGAAAGGGGTAACACTGTCGTTTTTTATTTCGGGTCGAAATTTTGAATTTTGATATCTCAGCTCTGGAAGGGTCTAGATCATCAATTTTTGCACTCAGGTCAAAGTCTCACAGCCCTCTATCATAATCCAGAGTTTTGAGAAGATTGGAGAAACTTAATTTTTCACCCAAAAACGAAAAAAACGAAAGGGGTAACACTGTCGTTTTTTTTTCGGGTTGAAATTTTGAATTTCGATATCTCAGCTCTGGAAGGGTCTAGAGCCTCCATTTTTGCACTCAGGTCAAAGTCTCACAGCCCTCTATCATAATCCAGAGTTTTGAGAAGATTGGAGAAACTTAATTTTTCACCCAAAAACGAAAAAAACGAAAGGGGTAACACTGTCGTTTTTTTTTTCGGGTCGAAATTTTGAATTTCGATATCTCAGCTCTGGAAGAGTCTAGATCCTCCATTTTTGCACTCAGGTCAAAGTCTCACGGCCCTCTATCATAATCCAGAGTTTTGAGAAGATTGGACAAACTTCATTTTTGGCCCGAAAACGGAAAAAAACGAAAGGGGTAACACTGTCGTTTTTTTTTTCGGGTCGAAATTTTGAATTTCGATATCTCAGCTCTGGAAGGGTCTAGATCCTCCATTTTTGCACTCAGGTCAAAGTCTCACAGCCCTCTATCAGAATCCAGAGTTTTGAGAAGATTGGAGAAACTTAATTTTTGGCCCGAAAACAGAAAAAAACGAAAGGGGTAACACTGTCGTTTTTTTTCGGGTCGAAATTTTGAATTTCGATATCTCAGCTCTGGAAGGGTCTAGAGCCTCTATTTTTGCACTCAGGTCAAAGTCTCACAGCCCTCTATCATAATCCAGAGTTTTGAGAATATTGGAGAAACTTAATTTTTCGCCCGAAAACGAAAAAAAACGAAAGGGGTAACACTGTCGTTTTTTTTTTCGGGTCGAAATTTTGAATTTCGATATCTCAGCTCTGGAAGGGTCTAGAGCCTCCATTTTTGCACTCAGGTCAAAGTCTCACAGCCCTCTATCATAATCCAGAGTTTTGAGAAGATTGGAGAAACGTAATTTTTCGCCCAAAAACGAAAAAAACGAAAGGGATAACACTGTCGGGTTTTTTTTTCGGGTCGAAATTTTGAATTTTCATATCTCAGCTCTGGAAGGGTCTAGATCATCAATTTTTGCACTCAGGTCAAAGTCTCACAGCCCTCTATCAGAATCCAGAGTTTTGAGAAGATTGGAGAAACTTAATTTTTCGCCCTAAAACGAAAAAAAACGAAAGGGGTAACACTCGTTTTTTTTTCGGGTCGAAATTTTGAATTTCGATATCTCAGCTCTGGAAGGGTCTAGAGCCTCCATTTTTGCACTCAGGTCAAAGTCTCACAGCCCTCTATCAGAATCCAGAGTTTTGAGAAGATTGGAGAAACTTAATTTTTGGCCCGAAAACGGAAAAAAACGAAAGGGGTAACACTGTCGTTTTTTTTTCGGGTCGAAATTTTGAATTTCGATATCTCAGCTCTGGAAGGGTCTAGAGCCTCCATTTTTGCACTCAGGTCAAAGTCTCACAGCCCTCTATCATAATCCAGAGTTTTGAGAATATTGGAGAAACTTAATTTTTCGGCCGAAAACGAAAAAAAACGAAAGGGGTAACACTGTCGTTTTTTTTTCGGGTCGAAATTTTGAATTTCGATATCTCAGCTCTGGAAGGGTCTAGATCATCCATTTTTGCACTCAGGTCAAAGTCTCACAGCCCTCTATCATAATCCAGAGTTTTGAGAATATTGGAGAAACTTAATTTTTTGCCCGAAAACGAAAAAAAACGAAAGGGGTAACACTGTCGTTTTTTTTTCGGGTCGAAATTTTGAATTTCGATATCTCAGCTCTGGAAGGGTCTAGAGCCTCCATTTTTGCACTCAGGTCAAAGTCTCACAGCCATCTATCATAATTCAGAGTTTTGAGAAGATTGGAGAAACTTAATTTTTCGCCCAAAAACGAAAAAAACGAAAGGGGTAACACTGTCGTTTTTTTTTTCGGGTCGAAATTTTGAATTTTGATATCTCAGCTCTGGAAGGGTCTAGATCATCAATTTTTGCACTCAGGTCAAAGTCTCACAGCCCTCTATCATAATCCAGAGTTTTGAGAATATTGGAGAAACTTAATTTTTCGCCCGAAAACGAAAAAAAAACGAAAGGGGTAACACTGTCGTTTTTTTTCGGGTCGAAATTTTGAGTTTCGATATCTCAGCTCTGGAAGGGTCTAGATCCTCCATTTTTGCACTCAGGTCAAAGTCTCACAGCCCTCTATCAGAATCCAGAGTTTTGAGAAGATTGGAGAAACTTAATTTTTGGCCCGAAAACGGAAAAAAACGAAAGGGGTAACACTGTCTTTTTTTTTCTGGGTCGAAACTTTGAATTTCGATATCTCAGCTCTGGAAGGGTCTAGATCCTCCATTTTTGCACTCAGGTCAAAGTCTCACAGCCCTCTATCATAATCCAGAGTTTTGAGAAGATTGGAGAAACTTAATTTTTTTGCCCGAAAACGAAAAAAAAACGAAAGGGGTAACACTGTCGTTTTTTTTTCGGGTCGAAATTTTGAATTTCGATATCTCAGCTCTGGAAGGGTCTAGAGCCTCCATTTTTGCACTCAGGTCAAAGTCTCACAGCCATCTATCATAATTCAGAGTTTTGAGAAGATTGGAGAAACTTAATTTTTCGCCCAAAAACGAAAAAAACGAAAGGGGTAACACTGTCGTTTTTTTTTTTCGGGTCGAAATTTTGAATTTTGATATCTCAGCTCTGGAAGGGTCTAGATCATCAATTTTTGCACTCAGGTCAAAGTCTCACAGCCCTCTATCATAATCCAGAGTTTTGAGAATATTGGAGAAACTTAATTTTTCGCCCGAAAACGAAAAAAAAACGAAAGGGGTAACACTGTCGTTTTTTTTCGGGTCGAAATTTTGAGTTTCGATATCTCAGCTCTGGAAGGGTCTAGATCCTCCATTTTTGCACTCAGGTCAAAGTCTCACAGCCCTCTATCAGAATCCAGAGTTTTGAGAAGATTGGAGAAACTTAATTTTTGGCCCGAAAACGGAAAAAAACGAAAGGGGTAACACTGTCTTTTTTTTTCTGGGTCGAAACTTTGAATTTCGATATCTCAGCTCTGGAAGGGTCTAGATCCTCCATTTTTGCACTCAGGTCAAAGTCTCACAGCCCTCTATCATAATCCAGAGTTTTGAGAAGATTGGAGAAACTTAATTTTTTTGCCCGAAAACGAAAAAAAAACGAAAGGGGTAACACTGTCGTTTTTTTTTTCGGGTCGAAATTTTGAATTTCGATATCTCAGCTCTGGAAGGGTCTAGAGCCTCCATTTTTGCACTCAGGTCAAAGTCTCACAGCCCTCTATCATAATCCAGAGTTTTGAGAAGATTGGAGAAACTTAATTTTTTGCCCGAAAACTAAAAAAAACGAAAGGGGTAACACTGTCGTTTTTTTTTCGGGTCGAAATTTTGAATTTCGATATCTCAGCTCTGGAAGGGTCTAGAGCCTCCATTTTTGCACTCAGGTCAAAGTCTCACAGCCCTCTATCATAATCCAGAGTTTTGAGAAGATTGGAGAAACTTAATTTTTCGCCCAAAAACGAAAAAAACGAAAGGGGTAACACTGTCGTTTTTTTTTTCGGGTCGAAATTTTGAATTTCGATATCTCAGCTCTGGAAGGGTCTAGATCATCAATTTTTTTCACTCAGGTCAAAGTCTCAAAGCCCTCTATCATAATCCAGAGTTTTGAGAAGATTGGAGAAACTTAATTTTTCGCCCTAAAACGAAAAAAAACGAAAGGGGTAACACTGTCGTTTTTTTTTCGGGGCGAAATTTTGAATTTCGATATCTCAGCTCTGGAAGGGTCTAGAGCCTCCATTTTTGCACTCAGGTCAAAGTCTCACAGCCCTCTATCAGAATCCAGAGTTTTGAGAAGATTGGAGAAACTTAATTTTTGGCCCGAAAACGGAAAAAAACGAAAGGGGAATCACTGTCGTTTTTTTTTCGGGTCGAAATTTTGAATTTCGATATCTCAGCTCTGGAAGGGTCTAGAGCCTCCATTTTTGCACTCAGGTCAAAGTCTCACAGCCCTCTATCATAATCCAGAGTTTTGAGAATATTGGAGAAACTTAATTTTTCGGCCGAAAACGAAAAAAAACGAAAGGGGTAACACTGTCGTTTTTTTTTCGGGTCGAAATTTTGAATTTCGCTATCTCAGCTCTGGAAGGGTCTAGAGCCTCCATTTTTGCACTCAGGTCAAAGTCTCACAGCCCTCTATCATAATCCAGAGTTTTGAGAAGATTGGAGAAAATTAATTTTTCGCCCAAAAACGAAAAAAACGAAAGGGGTAACACTGTCGTTTTTTTTTCGGGTCGAAATTTTGAATTTTGATATCTCAGCTCTGGAAGGGTCTAGATCATCAATTTTTGCACTCAGGTCAAAGTCTCACAGCCCTCTATCATAATCCAGAGTTTTGAGAAGATTGGAGAAACTTAATTTTTCACCCAAAAACGAAAAAAACGAAAGGGGTAACACTGTCGTTTTTTTTTCGGGTCGAAATTTTGAATTTCTATATCTTAGCTCTGGAAGGGTCTAGAGCCTCCATTTTTGCACTCAGGTCAAAGTCTCACAGCCCTCTATCATAATCCAGAGTTTTGAGAAGATTGGAGAAACTTAATTTTTCACCCAAAAACGAAAAAAACGAAAGGGGTAACACTGTCGTTTTTTTTTTTCGGGTCGAAATTTAGAATTTTGATATCTCAGCTCTGGAAGGGTCTAGATCATCAATTTTTGCACTCAGGTCAAAGTCTCACAGCCCTCTATCATAATCCAGAGTTTTGAGAAGATTGGAGAAACTTAATTTTTCGCCCTAAAATGAAAAAAAACGAAAGGGGTAACACTGTCGTTTTTTTTTCGGGTCGAAATTTTGAATTTCGATATCTCAGCTCTGGAAGGGTCTAGAGCCTCCATTTTTGCACTCAGGTCAAAGTCTCACAGCCCTCTATCATAATCCAGAGTTTTGAGAAGATTGGAGAAACTTAATTTTTCGCCCAAAAACGAAAAAAAACGAAAGGGGTAACACTGTCGTTTTTTTTTTCGGGTCGAAATTTTGAATTTTGATATCTCAGCTCTGGAAGGGTCTAGATCATCAATTTTTGCACTCAGGTCAAAGTCTCACGGCCCTCTATCATAATCCAGAGTTTTGAGAAGATTGGAGAAACTTAATTTTTCACCCAAAAACGAAAAAAACGAAAGGGGTAACACTGTCGTTTTTTTTTTCGGGTCGAAATTTTGAATTTCGATATCTCAGCTCTGGAAGGGTCTAGATCATCAATTTTTTTCACTCAGGTCAAAGTCTCAAAGCCCTCTATCATAATCCAGAGTTTTGAGAAGATTGGAGAAACTTAATTTTTCGCCCTAAAACGAAAAAAAACGAAAGGGGTAACACTGTCGTTTTTTTTTCGGGGCGAAATTTTGAATTTCGATATCTCAGCTCTGGAAGGGTCTAGAGCCTCCATTTTTGCACTCAGGTCAAAGTCTCACAGCCCTCTATCATAATCCAGAGTTTTGAGAAGATTGGAGAAACTTAATTTTTGGCCCGAAAACGGAAAAAAACGAAAGGGGAATCACTGTCGTTTTTTTTCGGGTCGAAATTTTGAATTTCGATATCTCAGCTCTGGAAGGGTCTAGAGCCTCCATTTTTGCACTCAGGTCAAAGTCTCACAGCCCTCTATCATAATCCAGAGTTTTGAGAATATTGGAGAAACTTAATTTTTCGGCCGAAAACGAAAAAAAACGAAAGGGGTAACACTGTCGTTTTTTTTTCGGGTCGAAATTTTGAATTTCGATATCTCAGCTCTGGAAGGGTCTAGAGCCTCCATTTTTGCACTCAGGTCAAAGTCTCACAGCCCTCTATCATAATCCAGAGTTTTGAGAAGATTGGAGAAAATTAATTTTTCGCCCAAAAACGAAAAAAACGAAAGGGGTAACACTGTCGTTTTTTATTTCGGGTCGAAATTTTGAATTTTGATATCTCAGCTCTGGAAGGGTCTAGATCATCAATTTTTGCACTCAGGTCAAAGTCTCACAGCCCTCTATCATAATCCAGAGTTTTGAGAAGATTGGAGAAACTTAATTTTTCACCCAAAAACGAAAAAAACGAAAGGGGTAACACTGTCGTTTTTTTTTCGGGTTGAAATTTTGAATTTCGATATCTCAGCTCTGGAAGGGTCTAGAGCCTCCATTTTTGCACTCAGGTCAAAGTCTCACAGCCCTCTATCATAATCCAGAGTTTTGAGAAGATTGGAGAAACTTAATTTTTCACCCAAAAACGAAAAAAACGAAAGGGGTAACACTGTCGTTTTTTTTTTCGGGTCGAAATTTTGAATTTCGATATCTCAGCTCTGGAAGAGTCTAGATCCTCCATTTTTGCACTCAGGTCAAAGTCTCACGGCCCTCTATCATAATCCAGAGTTTTGAGAAGATTGGACAAACTTCATTTTTGGCCCGAAAACGGAAAAAAACGAAAGGGGTAACACTGTCGTTTTTTTTTTCGGGTCGAAATTTTGAATTTCGATATCTCAGCTCTGGAAGGGTCTAGATCCTCCATTTTTGCACTCAGGTCAAAGTCTCACAGCCCTCTATCAGAATCCAGAGTTTTGAGAAGATTGGAGAAACTTAATTTTTGGCCCGAAAACAGAAAAAAACGAAAGGGGTAACACTGTCGTTTTTTTTCGGGTCGAAATTTTGAATTTCGATATCTCAGCTCTGGAAGGGTCTAGAGCCTCTATTTTTGCACTCAGGTCAAAGTCTCACAGCCCTCTATCATAATCCAGAGTTTTGAGAATATTGGAGAAACTTAATTTTTCGCCCGAAAACGAAAAAAAACGAAAGGGGTAACACTGTCGTTTTTTTTTTCGGGTCGAAATTTTGAATTTCGATATCTCAGCTCTGGAAGGGTCTAGAGCCTCCATTTTTGCACTCAGGTCAAAGTCTCACAGCCCTCTATCATAATCCAGAGTTTTGAGAAGATTGGAGAAACGTAATTTTTCGCCCAAAAACGAAAAAAACGAAAGGGATAACACTGTCGGGTTTTTTTTTCGGGTCGAAATTTTGAATTTTCATATCTCAGCTCTGGAAGGGTCTAGATCATCAATTTTTGCACTCAGGTCAAAGTCTCACAGCCCTCTATCAGAATCCAGAGTTTTGAGAAGATTGGAGAAACTTAATTTTTCGCCCTAAAACGAAAAAAAACGAAAGGGGTAACACTCGTTTTTTTTTCGGGTCGAAATTTTGAATTTCGATATCTCAGCTCTGGAAGGGTCTAGAGCCTCCATTTTTGCACTCAGGTCAAAGTCTCACAGCCCTCTATCAGAATCCAGAGTTTTCAGAAGATTGGAGAAACTTAATTTTTGGCCCGAAAACGGAAAAAAACGAAAGGGGTAACACTGTCGTTTTTTTTTCGGGTCGAAATTTTGAATTTCGATATCTCAGCTCTGGAAGGGTCTAGAGCCTCCATTTTTGCACTCAGGTCAAAGTCTCACAGCCCTCTATCATAATCCAGAGTTTTGAGAATATTGGAGAAACTTAATTTTTCGGCCGAAAACGAAAAAAAACGAAAGGGGTAACACTGTCGTTTTTTTTTCGGGTCGAAATTTTGAATTTCGATATCTCAGCTCTGGAAGGGTCTAGATCATCCATTTTTGCACTCAGGTCAAAGTCTCACAGCCCTCTATCATAATCCAGAGTTTTGAGAATATTGGAGAAACTTAATTTTTTGCCCGAAAACGAAAAAAAACGAAAGGGGTAACACTGTCGTTTTTTTTTCGGGTCGAAATTTTGAATTTCGATATCTCAGCTCTGGAAGGGTCTAGAGCCTCCATTTTTGCACTCAGGTCAAAGTCTCACAGCCATCTATCATAATTCAGAGTTTTGAGAAGATTGGAGAAACTTAATTTTTCGCCCAAAAACGAAAAAAACGAAAGGGGTAACACTGTCGTTTTTTTTTTTCGGGTCGAAATTTTGAATTTTGATATCTCAGCTCTGGAAGGGTCTAGATCATCAATTTTTGCACTCAGGTCAAAGTCTCACAGCCCTCTATCATAATCCAGAGTTTTGAGAATATTGGAGAAACTTAATTTTTCGCCCGAAAACGAAAAAAAAACGAAAGGGGTAACACTGTCGTTTTTTTTCGGGTCGAAATTTTGAGTTTCGATATCTCAGCTCTGGAAGGGTCTAGATCCTCCATTTTTGCACTCAGGTCAAAGTCTCACAGCCCTCTATCAGAATCCAGAGTTTTGAGAAGATTGGAGAAACTTAATTTTTGGCCCGAAAACGGAAAAAAACGAAAGGGGTAACACTGTCTTTTTTTTTCTGGGTCGAAACTTTGAATTTCGATATCTCAGCTCTGGAAGGGTCTAGATCCTCCATTTTTGCACTCAGGTCAAAGTCTCACAGCCCTCTATCATAATCCAGAGTTTTGAGAAGATTGGAGAAACTTAATTTTTTTGCCCGAAAACGAAAAAAAAACGAAAGGGGTAACACTGTCGTTTTTTTTTCGGGTCGAAATTTTGAATTTCGATATCTCAGCTCTGGAAGGGTCTAGAGCCTCCATTTTTGCACTCAGGTCAAAGTCTCACAGCCATCTATCATAATTCAGAGTTTTGAGAAGATTGGAGAAACTTAATTTTTCGCCCAAAAACGAAAAAAACGAAAGGGGTAACACTGTCGTTTTTTTTTTTCGGGTCGAAATTTTGAATTTTGATATCTCAGCTCTGGAAGGGTCTAGATCATCAATTTTTGCACTCAGGTCAAAGTCTCACAGCCCTCTATCATAATCCAGAGTTTTGAGAATATTGGAGAAACTTAATTTTTCGCCCGAAAACGAAAAAAAAACGAAAGGGGTAACACTGTCGTTTTTTTTCGGGTCGAAATTTTGAGTTTCGATATCTCAGCTCTGGAAGGGTCTAGATCCTCCATTTTTGCACTCAGGTCAAAGTCTCACAGCCCTCTATCAGAATCCAGAGTTTTGAGAAGATTGGAGAAACTTAATTTTTGGCCCGAAAACGGAAAAAAACGAAAGGGGTAACACTGTCTTTTTTTTTCTGGGTCGAAACTTTGAATTTCGATATCTCAGCTCTGGAAGGGTCTAGATCCTCCATTTTTGCACTCAGGTCAAAGTCTCACAGCCCTCTATCATAATCCAGAGTTTTGAGAAGATTGGAGAAACTTAATTTTTTTGCCCGAAAACGAAAAAAAAACGAAAGGGGTAACACTGTCGTTTTTTTTTTCGGGTCGAAATTTTGAATTTCGATATCTCAGCTCTGGAAGGGTCTAGAGCCTCCATTTTTGCACTCAGGTCAAAGTCTCACAGCCCTCTATCATAATCCAGAGTTTTGAGAAGATTGGAGAAACTTAATTTTTTGCCCGAAAACTAAAAAAAACGAAAGGGGTAACACTGTCGTTTTTTTTTCGGGTCGAAATTTTGAATTTCGATATCTCAGCTCTGGAAGGGTCTAGAGCCTCCATTTTTGCACTCAGGTCAAAGTCTCACAGCCCTCTATCATAATCCAGAGTTTTGAGAAGATTGGAGAAACTTAATTTTTCGCCCAAAAACGAAAAAAACGAAAGGGGTAACACTGTCGTTTTTTTTTTCGGGTCGAAATTTTGAATTTCGATATCTCAGCTCTGGAAGGGTCTAGATCATCAATTTTTTTCACTCAGGTCAAAGTCTCAAAGCCCTCTATCATAATCCAGAGTTTTGAGAAGATTGGAGAAACTTAATTTTTCGCCCTAAAACGAAAAAAAACGAAAGGGGTAACACTGTCGTTTTTTTTTCGGGGCGAAATTTTGAATTTCGATATCTCAGCTCTGGAAGGGTCTAGAGCCTCCATTTTTGCACTCAGGTCAAAGTCTCACAGCCCTCTATCAGAATCCAGAGTTTTGAGAAGATTGGAGAAACTTAATTTTTGGCCCGAAAACGGAAAAAAACGAAAGGGGAATCACTGTCGTTTTTTTTTCGGGTCGAAATTTTGAATTTCGATATCTCAGCTCTGGAAGGGTCTAGAGCCTCCATTTTTGCACTCAGGTCAAAGTCTCACAGCCCTCTATCATAATCCAGAGTTTTGAGAATATTGGAGAAACTTAATTTTTCGGCCGAAAACGAAAAAAAACGAAAGGGGTAACACTGTCGTTTTTTTTTCGGGTCGAAATTTTGAATTTCGCTATCTCAGCTCTGGAAGGGTCTAGAGCCTCCATTTTTGCACTCAGGTCAAAGTCTCACAGCCCTCTATCATAATCCAGAGTTTTGAGAAGATTGGAGAAAATTAATTTTTCGCCCAAAAACGAAAAAAACGAAAGGGGTAACACTGTCGTTTTTTTTTCGGGTCGAAATTTTGAATTTTGATATCTCAGCTCTGGAAGGGTCTAGATCATCAATTTTTGCACTCAGGTCAAAGTCTCACAGCCCTCTATCATAATCCAGAGTTTTGAGAAGATTGGAGAAACTTAATTTTTCACCCAAAAACGAAAAAAACGAAAGGGGTAACACTGTCGTTTTTTTTTCGGGTCGAAATTTTGAATTTCGATATCTCAGCTCTGGAAGGGTCTAGAGCCTCCATTTTTGCACTCAGGTCAAAGTCTCACAGCCCTCTATCATAATCCAGAGTTTTGAGAAGATTGGAGAAACTTAATTTTTCACCCAAAAACGAAAAAAACGAAAGGGGTAACACTGTCGTTTTTTTTTTCGGGTCGAAATTTAGAATTTTGATATCTCAGCTCTGGAAGGGTCTAGATCATCAATTTTTGCACTCAGGTCAAAGTCTCACAGCCCTCTATCATAATCCAGAGTTTTGAGAAGATTGGAGAAACTTAATTTTTCGCCCTAAAATGAAAAAAAACGAAAGGGGTAACACTGTCGTTTTTTTTTCGGGTCGAAATTTTGAATTTCGATATCTCAGCTCTGGAAGGGTCTAGAGCCTCCATTTTTGCACTCAGGTCAAAGTCTCACAGCCCTCTATCATAATCCAGAGTTTTGAGAAGATTGGAGAAACTTAATTTTTCGCCCAAAAACGAAAAAAAACGAAAGGGGTAACACTGTCGTTTTTTTTTTCGGGTCGAAATTTTGAATTTTGATATCTCAGCTCTGGAAGGGTCTAGATCATCAATTTTTGCACTCAGGTCAAAGTCTCACGGCCCTCTATCATAATCCAGAGTTTTGAGAAGATTGGAGAAACTTAATTTTTGGCCCGAAAACGGAAAATAACGAAAGGGGTAACACTGTCGTTTTTTTTTTCGGGTCGAAATTTTGAATTTCAATATCTCAGCTCTGGAAGGGTCTAGAGCCTCCATTTTTGCACTCAGGTCAAAGTCTCACAGCCCTCTATCATAATCCAGAGTTTTGAGAAGATTGGAGAAACTTAATTTTTCGCCCAAAAACGAAAAAAACGAAAGGGGTAACACTGTCCTTTTTTTTTCGGGTCGAAATTTTGAATTTTGATATCTCAGCTCTGGAAGGGTCTAGATCATCAATTTTTTTCACTCAGGTCAAAGTCTCAAAGCCCTCTATCATAATCCAGAGTTTTGAGAAGATTGGAGAAACTTAATTTTTCGCCCTAAAACGAAAAAAAAACGAAAGGGGTAACACTGTCGTTTTTTTTTCGGGGCGAAATTTTGAATTTCGATATCTCAGCTCTGGAAGGGTCTAGATCGTCAATTTTTGCACTCAGGTCAAAGTCTCACAGCCCTCTATCATAATCCAGAGTTTTGAGAAGATTGGAGAAACTTAATTTTTTGCCCGAAAACGAAAAAAAACGAAAGGGGTAACACTGTCGTTTTTTTTTCGGGTCGAAATTTTGAATTTCGATATCTCAGCTCTGGAAGGATCTAGAGCCTCCATTTTTGCACTCAGGTCAAAGTCTCACAGCCCTCTATCATAATCCAGAGTTTTGAGAAGATTGGAGAAACTTAATTTTTCGCCCAAAAACGAAAAAAACGAAAGGGGTAACACTGTCGTGTTTTTTTCGGGTCGAAATTTTGAATTTCGATATCTCAGCTCTGGAAGGGTCTAGATCATCAATTTTTTTCACTCAGGTCAAAGTCTCAAAGCCCTCTATCATAATCCAGAGTTTTGAGAAGATTGGAGAAACTTAATTTTTCGCCCTAAAACGAAAAAAAAACGAAAGGGGTAACACTGTCGTTTTTTTTTCGGGGCGAAATTTTGAATTTCGATATCTCAGCTCTGGAAGGGTCTAGAGCCTCCATTTTTGCACTCAGGTCAAAGTCTCACAGCCCTCTATCAGAATCCAGAGTTTTGAGAAGATTGGAGAAACTTAATTTTTGGCCCGAAAACGGAAAAAAACGAAAGGGGTAACACTGTCGGTTTTTTTTCGGGTCGAAATTTTGAATTTCGATATCTCAGCTCTGGAAGGGTCTAGAGCCTCCATTTTTGCACTCAGGTCAAAGTCTCACAGCCCTCTATCATAATCCAGAGTTTTAAGAATATTGGAGAAACTTAATTTTTCGGCCGAAAACGAAAAAAAACGAAAGGGGTAACACTGTCGTTTTTTTTTCGGGTCGAAATTTTGAATTTCGATATCTCAGCTCTGGAAGGGTCTAGAGCCTCCATTTTTGCACTCAGGTCAAAGTCTCACAGCCCTCTATCATAATCCAGAGTTTTGAGAAGATTGGAGAAAATTAATTTTTCGCCCAAAAACGAAAAAAACGAAAGGGGTAACACTGTCGTTTTTTTTTTCGGGTCGAAATTTTGAATTTTGATATCTCAGCTCTGGAAGGGTCTAGATCATCAATTTTTGCACTCAGGTCAAAGTCTCACGGCCCTCTATCATAATGCAGAGTTTAGAGAAGATTGGAGAAACTTAATTTTTCGCCCTAAAACGAAAAAAAACGAAAGGGGTAACACTGTCGTTTTTTTTTCGGGTCGAAATTTTGAATTTCGATATCTCAGCTCTGGAAGGGTCTAGAGCCTCCATTTTTGCACTCAGGTCAAAGTCTCACAGCCCTCTATCATAATCCAGAGTTTTGAGAAGATTGGAGAAACTTAATTTTTCACCAAAAACGAAAAAAACGAAAGGGGTAACACTGTCGTTTTTTTTTTTTCGGGTCGAAATTTTGAATTTTGATATCTCAGCTCTGGAAGGGTCTAGAGCCTCCATTTTTGCACTCAGGTCAAAGTCTCACAGCCCTCTATCAGAATCCAGAGTTTTGAGAAGATTGGAGAAACTTAATTTTTGGCCCGAAAACGGAAAAAAACGAAAGGGGTAACACTGTCGGTTTTTTTTCGGGTCGAAATTTTGAATTTCGATATCTCAGCTCTGGAAGGGTCTAGAGCCTCCATTTTTGCACTCAGGTCAAAGTCTCACAGCCCTCTATCATAATCCAGAGTTTTAAGAATATTGGAGAAACTTAATTTTTCGGCCGAAAACGAAAAAAAACGAAAGGGGTAACACTGTCGTTTTTTTTCGGGTCGAAATTTTGAATTTCGATATCTCAGCTCTGGAAGGGTCTAGAGCCTCCATTTTTGCACTCAGGTCAAAGTCTCACAGCCCTCTATCATAATCCAGAGTTTTGAGAAGATTGGAGAAAATTAATTTTTCGCCCAAAAACGAAAAAAACGAAAGGGGTAACACTGTCGTTTTTTTTTTTCGGGTCGAAATTTTGAATTTTGATATCTCAGCTCTGGAAGGGTCTAGATCATCAATTTTTGCACTCAGGTCAAAGTCTCACAGCCCTCTATCATAATCCAGAGTTTTGAGAAGATTGGAGAAACTTAATTTTTCACCCAAAAACGAAAAAAACGAAAGGGGTAACACTGTCGTTTTTTTTTTCGGGTCGAAATTTTGAATTTTGATATCTCAGCTCTGGAAGGGTCTAGATCATCAATTTTTGCACTCAGGTCAAAGTCTCACGGCCCTCTATCATAATGCAGAGTTTTTAGAAGATTGGAGAAACTTAATTTTTCGCCCTAAAACGAAAAAAAACGAAAGGGGTAACACTGTCGTTTTTTTTTCGGGTCGAAATTTTGAATTTCGATATCTCAGCTCTGGAAGGGTCTAGAGCCTCCATTTTTGCACTCAGGTCAAAGTCTCACAGCCCTCTATCAGAATCCAGAGTTTTGAGAAGATTGGAGAAACTTAATTTTTGGCCCGAAAACGGAAAAAAACGAAAGGGGTAACACTGTCGTTTTTTTTTTCGGGTCGAAATTTTGAATTTCAATATCTCAGCTCTGGAAGGGTCTAGAGCCTCCATTTTTTGCACTCAGGTCAAAGTCTCACAGCCCTCTATCATAATCCAGAGTTTTGAGAAGATTGGAGAAACTTAATTTTTTGCCCGAAAACGAAAAAAAACGAAAGGGGTAACACTGTCGTTTTTTTTTCGGGTCGAAATTTTGAATTTCAATATCTCAGCTCTGGAAGGGTCTAGAGCCTCCATTTTTGCACTCAGGTCAAAGTCTCACAGCCCTCTATCATAATCCAGAGTTTTGAGAAGATTGGAGAAACTTAATTTTTCGGCCGAAAACGAAAAAAAACGAAAGGGGTAACACTGTCGTTTTTTTTTCGGGTCGAAATTTTGAATTTCGATATCTCAGCTCTGGAAGGGTCTAGAGCCTCCATTTTTGCACTCAGGTCAAAGTCTCACAGCCCTCTATCATAATCCAGAGTTTTGAGAAGATTGGAGAAAATTAATTTTTCGCCCAAAAACGAAAAAAACGAAAGGGGTAACACTGTCGTTTTTTTTTTCGGGTCGAAATTTTGAATTTTGATATCTCAGCTCTGGAAGGGTCTGGATCATCAATTTTTGCACTCAGGTCAAAGTCTCACAGCCCTCTATCATAATCCAGAGTTTTGAGAAGATTGGAGAAACTTAATTTTTCACCCAAAAACGAAAAAAACGAAAGGGGTAACACTGTCGTTTTTTTTTCGGGTCGAAATTTTGAATTTCGATATCTCAGCTCTGGAAGGGTCTAGAGCCTCCATTTTTGCACTCAGGTCAAAGTCTCACAGCCCTCTATCATAATCCAGAGTTTTGAGAAGATTGGAGAAACTTAATTTTTCACCCAAAAACGAAAAAAACGAAAGGGGTAACACTGTCGTTTTTTTTTTCGGGTCGAAATTTTGAATTTTGATATCTCAGCTCTGGAAGGGTCTAGATCATCAATTTTTGCACTCAGGTCAAAGTCTCACAGCCCTCTATCATAATCCAGAGTTTTGAGAAGATTGGAGAAACTTAATTTTTCGCCCTAAAACGAAAAAAAACGAAAGGGGTAACACTGTCGTTTTTTTTTTCGGGTCGAAATTTTGAATTTCGATATCTCAGCTCTGGAAGGGTCTAGAGCCTCCATTTTTGCACTCAGGTCAAAGTCTCACAGCCCTCTATCATAATCCAGAGTTTTGAGAAGATTGGAGAAACTTAATTTTTCACCCAAAAACGAAAAAAACGAAAGGGGTAACACTGTCGTTTTTTTTTCGGGTCGAAATTTTGAATTTCGATATCTCAGCTCTGGAAGGGTCTAGAGCCTCCATTTTTGCACTCAGGTCAAAGTCTCACAGCCCTCTATCATAATCCAGAGTTTTGAGAAGATTGGAGAAACTTAATTTTTCACCAAAAACGAAAAAAACGAAAGGGGTAACACTGTCGTTTTTTTTTTTCGGGTCGAAATTTTGAATTTTGATATCTCAGCTCTGGAAGGGTCTAGATCATCAAATTTTGCACTCAGGTCAAAGTCTCACAGCCCTCTATCATAATCCAGAGTTTTGAGAAGATTGGAGAAACTTAATTTTTCGCCCTAAAACGAAAAAAAACGAAAGGGGTAACACTGTCGTTTTTTTTTCGGGTCGAAATTTTGAATTTCGATATCTCAGCTCTGGAAGGGTCTAGAGCCTCCATTTTTGCACTCAGGTCAAAGTCTCACAGCCCTCTATCATAATCCAGAGTTTTGAGAAGATTGGAGAAACTTAATTTTTCGCCCAAAAACGAAAAAAAAACGAAAGGGGTAACACTGTCGTTTTTTTTTTCGGGTCGAAATTTTGAATTTTGATATCTCAGCTCTGGAAGGGTCTAGATCCTCCATTTTTGCACTCAGGTCCAAGTCTCATGGCCCTCTATCAGAATCCAGAGTTTTGAGAAGATTGGAGAAACTTAATTTTTCGCCCTAAAACGAAAAAAAACGAAAGGGGTAACACTGTCGTTTTTTTTTCGGGTCGAAATTTTGAATTTCGATATCTCAGCTCTGGAAGGGTCTAGATCCTCCATTTTTGCACTCAGGTCAAAGTCTCACAGCCCTCTATCATAATCCAGAGTTTTGAGAAGATTGGAGAAACTTAATTTTTTTGCCCGAAAACGAAAAAAAAACGAAAGGGGTAACACTGTCGTTTTTTTTTCGGGTCGAAATTTTGAATTTCGATATCTCAGCTCTGGAAGGGTCTAGAGCCTCCATTTTTGCACTCAGGTCAAAGTCTCACAGCCCTCTATCATAATCCAGAGTTTTGAGAAGATTGGAGAAACTTAATTTTTTGCCCGAAAACGAAAAAAATCGAAAGGGGTAACACTGTCGTTTTTTTTTCGGGTCGAAATTTTGAATTTCGATATCTCAGCTCTGGAAGGGTCTAGAGCCTCCATTTTTGCACTCAGGTCAAAGTCTCACAGCCCTCTATCATAATCCAGAGTTTTGAGAAGATTGGAGAAACTTAATTTTTCGCCCAAAAACGAAAAAAACGAAAGGGGTAACACTGTCGTTTTTTTTTTCGGGTCGAAATTTTGAATTTCGATATCTCAGCTCTGGAAGGGTCTAGATCATCAATTTTTTTCACTCAGGTCAAAGTCTCAAAGCCCTCTATCATAATCCAGAGTTTTGAGAAGATTGGAGAAACTTAATTTTTCGCCCTAAAACGAAAAAAAACGAAAGGGGTAACACTGTCGTTTTTTTTTCGGGGCGAAATTTTGAATTTCGATATCTCAGCTCTGGAAGGGTCTAGAGCCTCCATTTTTGCACTCAGGTCAAAGTCTCACAGCCCTCTATCAGAATCCAGAGTTTTGAGAAGATTGGAGAAACTTAATTTTTGGCCCGAAAACGGAAAAAAACGAAAGGGGAATCACTGTCGTTTTTTTTTCGGGTCGAAATTTTGAATTTCGATATCTCAGCTCTGGAAGGGTCTAGAGCCTCCATTTTTGCACTCAGGTCAAAGTCTCACAGCCCTCTATCATAATCCAGAGTTTTGAGAATATTGGAGAAACTTAATTTTTCGGCCGAAAACGAAAAAAAACGAAAGGGGTAACACTGTCGTTTTTTTTTCGGGTCGAAATTTTGAATTTCGATATCTCAGCTCTGGAAGGGTCTAGAGCCTCCATTTTTGCACTCAGGTCAAAGTCTCACAGCCCTCTATCATAATCCAGAGTTTTGAGAAGATTGGAGAAAATTAATTTTTCGCCCAAAAACGAAAAAAACGAAAGGGGTAACACTGTCGTTTTTTTTTCGGGTCGAAATTTTGAATTTTGATATCTCAGCTCTGGAAGGGTCTAGATCATCAATTTTTGCACTCAGGTCAAAGTCTCACAGCCCTCTATCATAATCCAGAGTTTTGAGAAGATTGGAGAAACTTAATTTTTCGGCCGAAAACGAAAAAAAACGAAAGGGGTAACACTGTCGTTTTTTTTTCGGGTCGAAATTTTGAATTTCGATATCTCAGCTCTGGAAGGGTCTAGAGCCTCCATTTTTGCACTCAGGTCAAAGTCTCACAGCCCTCTATCATAATCCAGAGTTTTGAGAAGATTGGAGAAAATTAATTTTTCGCCCAAAAACGAAAAAAATGAAAGGGGTAACACTGTCGTTTTTTTTTTCGGGTCGAAATTTTGAATTTTGATATCTCAGCTCTGGAAGGGTCTGGATCATCAATTTTTGCACTCAGGTCAAAGTCTCACAGCCCTCTATCATAATCCAGAGTTTTGAGAAGATTGGAGAAACTTAATTTTTCACCCAAAAACGAAAAAAACGAAAGGGGTAACACTGTCGTTTTTTTTTCGGGTCGAAATTTTGAATTTCGATATCTCAGCTCTGGAAGGGTCTAGAGCCTCCATTTTTGCACTCAGGTCAAAGTCTCACAGCCCTCTATCATAATCCAGAGTTTTGAGAAGATTGGAGAAACTTAATTTTTCACCCAAAAACGAAAAAAACGAAAGGGGTAACACTGTCGTTTTTTTTTTCGGGTCGAAATTTTGAATTTTGATATCTCAGCTCTGGAAGGGTCTAGATCATCAATTTTTGCACTCAGGTCAAAGTCTCACAGCCCTCTATCATAATCCAGAGTTTTAAGAAGATTGGAGAAACTTAATTTTTCGCCCTAAAACGAAAAAAAACGAAAGGGGTAACACTGTCGTTTTTTTTTTCGGGTCGAAATTTTGAATTTCGATATCTCAGCTCTGGAAGGGTCTAGAGCCTCCATTTTTGCACTCAGGTCAAAGTCTCACAGCCCTCTATCATAATCCAGAGTTCTCTTTCATAGGTTCACTCAACGCTGCGGATAGCGCAGTGGGATATTCTCTGAATATGCCGATTGTCTGAAGCCCAATAGAATCACGCCAATCCATTGGCTGATGGCGCTCGCGCAATCTGGCCCCGCCCCGACGCAATTACGTCGCATAATCATATACGCGCGTGCGCCATCTTCCCCTCAGATTTCTCTGCCTTCACGAAGCGATCACATCGCCCTTCGTCTCGGTTTTTCTAAGCCTACTTCGGATTATTCGGATTCTTGCACTTCAGCGACTGCACAAGTGGAACTCTGTTCTCCTTCCAGTGAAGCTGCAATGGAGTATCGACGTTGCTCTCCGCCATGTGCTCGCTTCATCGCAAGCGACGACCCTCACAGTAAGTGCATCAGGTGTTTGGGTTTCTCACATGCGCGCGAGGCCGTTTTGGGTTTTTCTAAATGTAAATTTTGCGATAATTTACTTCTAAAAACTCTCCGCTCTCGGCTTGCGGTTTTTGAGAAGGATTCTAAATTCGTTTCCCCCCGTCGCGCTCCCGAGGCTTCTCGAGGATCCGCGGCCTGGGGTTCGGATGTTGAGCTCGAGGATGTGGAGTTTGAGCAGACGGGCCCCGCTCTTTCTCTCCCTCCATCTCCCGAGCTCGCTCACTCGCCGGTCGAGTTTGCTCATGATTATTTGTGTCCCAGCCCGGGAGCACGCGATTCTGTTTCTTTCGGGCTGGAGGACGTCATCTTTACCGCGGCTTCCGACTCCGAGGATTTCGGGCCTGCTCTCGTCGATGACGTTATCCCGCCTAGCGGCCAGGAAACGCGGCCTACCGCGGCCTACTCTGAGCTCGTGGATGTGCTTTCGCGCGCCACGGAGAAACTCTCGATCGACTGGCCTGACGAGCCTCGCGAATCGCAGTCTTCCAAACTCGACGAGAGGTTTTTCAGTGGCCCTAATTCTAGGCCCCAACGGAGAAAATTGCCATTTTTCAACGATCTGCATCGGGAGATTTCCAGATCCTGGAAGCAGCCTTTTTCTTCGCGTCTCACTAATGCATCAGCTGCTGATTTCACCAACCTCGTGGGTTCTGTGGAACAGGGCTACTCTGCCATTCCGGCTATCGAGGATACTTTGGCCAGCCATCTTGCTCCATCGTCGGCGCCATCTTGGAGGGCACGTCCTCTCCTTCCATCGAAGGCATGTAGAACCTCTTCCTCTCTCATCGGGAAATCCTACATAGCGGCTGGTCAGGCAGGCATGACCCTTCACACCATGGCCATCCTTCAGGCCTACCAGGCCGATATCCTTAAAGAGATGGATGAGGGTAGTGGTGTCACTCCTGAGGCTGTGAAGGAGCTGCGTAAGGCCACGGATTTGGCCTTGAGGGCCACCAAACATACCGCACGTGCGGTGGGCCGCTCTATGGCTGGCGCGGTTGCTGCGGAACGCCACTTATGGCTCAACCTCACTGAAATTCGCGATAGAGATAAGGTTTTCCTCCTCGACGCCCCTATCTCTCAGTCAGGTCTGTTTGGGGAGGCGGTAAATACGGTGGTTGAGAAATTCCGCTCTTCCAAGTCTCAATCTGCCGCTTTTAAGCAGTTCATGCCCAGGAGAGTTAGGGAATCCCCCGCTCCCTCCCCTGCCCGAAGACCTAGAGAACGCTTTTCTCAGGGAGCGGAGTCCTCTTTCAGGAGGAGTGACCCAGCGCGTCCCCCACCTCCCACGGTTTGGGGAGCCAGCGGTCGCCCGTTCCCCCGTCAGCGACCTCATAAACGTGTGCAGCTGAAGCGATCCGACAAGCCGCCCGCTCCAGCTGCCTCGTCCCGCTCCTGACCCGTTGGTCGGGAAAAGGAGAGCTCCTCCACAGGCACGAGGTTGGGACAGACCGCGCAAGCGTTTCTGTCCACCTCCAACCAGCTCTCCTTTTCTTACCCTGTCTCCTTCGCCACCCAGTGTGTTTCGAAGAGCAGGCCATATTTCACCGCTTCTACGCAGCCCGGTGCGAGAGGAAGGAGACACCCTGGGTTTTCTCTCCTCTCCCCCGACACTCTCTTTGACTGCCGGTCACGTCCTCAGAAACGTTCTTCCTTTTTCTCTGGAGCAGGCAGGCCCGGTCACCCAGACCTCAGCGTTAGCACCTCTCATCGCGTGTCAGGACGCCAAGGGCTCTCCTGCACGGCCAACCTTGCAACTCCACGGCCTTCAGCACGACACCCTCACTCAGGTATGTCATTTGCATTGCAACACCCCTCTTCCTCTTTCACATTTCTTTCCAGAATGGGAGCGGTTACAAGGGGTATCGCCGTGGATTCTTCGCACAGTTCGGTTCGGCTACACTCTCCAGTTTTGCCGCAACCCCCCTCGGTTCAACGGGATTTTTCCTACTGTAGTCAACAGCGCCACTCAGGCTTCTGTGCTACAGCGGGAAATTTCTTCCCTCCTTCTCAAAGGAGCTATAGAGGAGGTTCCTGCGGAGGAAACCGAACAAGGCTTCTACAGCCGTTATTTCCTGGTTCCGAAGAAAGGCGGCGGCTTGCGTCCCATTCTAGACCTCCGCAGACTAAATTTCGCCCTCTTCAGAGGGAAATTCAAGATGTTGACGTTGAAAGCCATCATCTCTCAGATTCGACCAGGAGATTGGTTCGTGACAATAGACCTCAAGGATGCCTATTTTCACATCCAGGTCGTGCGGCGTCACAGAAAGTTCCTCAGGTTCGCCTTTGGAGGGAGGGCATTCCAGTACAAGGTCCTTCCCTTTGGCCTTGCCCTGGCACCGAGAACGTTCACGAAATGCGTGGATGCAGCACTGGCCCCCTTGCGGCTCCAGGGCATCCGCATTCTCAATTATCTGGACGACTGGCTCATTCTAGCCCAGTCCAGGGAGTTGGTTACCCACCACAGGGACACTGTTCTCCGCCATATTCAGTCTCTCGGCCTGAGGTTGAACGTGGAGAAGAGTGTTCTTACTCCAGCTCAGCACACAGTCTTCCTGGGTGTGCACATGGATTCCGTTCGTATGCAGGCCCGTTTGGCTCCTGCACGGATTTGCAGTTTGATGACATGTTTGGCCCGTTTTTCGCTTGGCCATCATGTTTCTGTGGGCACTTGCCGCAGGCTTCTGGGCTTAATGGCCGCAGCCTCCCCTGTGCTACCCCTGGGTCTGCTCCACATGAGACCCTTCCTGTGGTGGATGAAGCTCTCAGGCATCCGGCCCACTGGGTCAGCCTTTCGCCTGTTGAGGGTGTCGGGCAGTTGCTCTCGCGCCCTGTCGATTTGGCGGGACCATCTCTTTCTTCAGAAAGGGGTCAGCATGGGTACGGTATTCCGTCGCCAGATGCTTACGACGGATGCCTCTCTAACCGGTTGGGGAGCAGTTTTCGAGGGCAGGCCAGCATGTGGGGTCTGGACGGGCGAGACCCTCGCTTGGCACATAAACTGCTTAGAACTGAGAGCCGTCTTCCTGGCTTTGCGTCATTTCCTCCCTTTTCTAAAGGGTCACCATGTCATTGTCAGGACGGACAACATGGCGGTAGTTTCCCATGTAAACCGGCAAGGAGGTTCTCGATCTCGCACCCTGGACAGGCATGCGCGTCATCTTCTATTATGGTCTCAGAGCAGGTTTCTTTCTCTGAGAGCGGTCCATGTCCCAGGGGTTCTGAACCTCGCAGCGGATTTTCTATCGAGGCAGAAACTCCAGTCGGGGGATTGGATGTTGAACCGTCAGACAGTTTCCCTGATCTGGGAGGTGTTCGGAAAAGCGGAGGTGGACCTCTTTGCCTCGCAGGAGTCATCCCAATGCCCGCTCTGGTTCTCCCTGAATCCTCCAGCTCCGTTGGGGATAGATGCATTCGCCCACCCTTGGCCAATGCAGAAACTCTACGCCTTCCCGCCCATCAAACTGATCCAGGCGGTCCTGGCCAGAGTGAGGGAGAGCGGAGTCCGCCTCCTTCTAGTAGCCCCATTCTGGCCGTCTCAGCCATGGTTTTCGGAGTTAATTCCTCTGCTGGAATCGCCTCCCTGGAAGATTCCAATCAGAGAGGATCTGCTTTCCCAACTTCAGGGCAGGATTTGGCATCCTCGCCCGGACATGTGGAAGCTGTACGTTTGGCCGATCAAGGGTCGTCGACTTTAGGCTTGGATCTCCCGACTGACGTTCAGGAGACCATCGCTAGTGCTAGAGCTCTTTCTACAAGGAGACTGTATTCTTCCAAATGGAAGGTTTTCGCGTCTTGGTGCTTGGCACGTGATAGGAACCCAGTTAACTGCCCTGTCGCTTCAGTGTTGGAGTTCCTGCAAGAGAGATTTTCCTCCGGGGCGGCGGCTACCACCCTCAGGGTCTATGTTGCAGCCATTGCGGCACATAGAGAGTCAGACGAGATTCCTTTGGGCAAATTGAGGTTAGTTTCGGCCTTCATGCGTGGGGTTAGGCGCCTGAAACCAGTTCGCTCCCCTAGAGTTCCCTCTTGGGATCTTTCTGTCGTCTTGGAGGGTTTAAAGGAGGCCCCCTTTGAACCCTTAGAGTCAGCTCCAGATCGGATTCTGACTCTTAAGGTGTCACTTTTGTTGGCTTTGTCTTCTTTAAAGCGGGTAGGGGACTTGCAGGCTCTTTCTGTTAGTGAGTCATGCTTAGACTTTGCTCCCGGGTTAGTCAAAGTTTCCTTGAGACCTAGGCCAGGCTATGTTCCTAAGGTTCTCTCCACAGCGTTCCGCTCTCAGGTTGTTAGCCTTAACGCTTTCCACCCTCCGCCTTTTTCCTCTGAGGAGGATAGGAAGCTTAATCTGCTCTGCCCGGTTCGGTCTTTGAAGTTTTATGTAGACCGCTCCAGCTGTTGGAGGAAATCTAACCAGCTTCTGGTTTGTTTTGGTGCTGGCCGCCGTGGGCTTGCTGCATCGAAACAGAGGATTTCTCATTGGGTCACAGAGGCGATATCGATTGCCTACCAGGCGCGTGGTTTGCCTTCGCCTCTTGGCATTAGAGCGCATTCCACCAGGAGCGTGGCATCCTCTCAAGCTCTTTTCAGGGGAGCTCTATTAGAGGACATTTGTGTTGCGGCCGGATGGTCCTCTCCGCACACTTTTGTACGTTTCTACAATTTGGATCTTGACATGACCCCGGGTTCCCAGATTCTTTCTGTTTGAACCGTTTGTAGTCTTTATCTTTTGATACCAGTCATTGCAGCGCTCTTTGCTTGGCGAGTTTGGTATCCCGTTCCCACTGCGCTATCCGCAGCGTTGAGTGAACCTATGAAAGAGAACGTCTCTGGTTACTTACGTAACCTATGTTCTCTGAATAGGGAACGAGACGCTGCGTTAGCGGCCAAGCTCCTCGCGCTGCTGACAGTCTTCTTTTCGGCAGAGAAATCTGAGGGGAAGATGGCGCACGCGCGTATATGATTATGCGACGTAATTGCGTCGGGGCGGGGCCAGATTGCGCGAGCGCCATCAGCCAATGGATTGGCGTGATTCTATTGGGCTTCAGACAATCGGCATATTCAGAGAATATCCCACTGCGCTATCCGCAGCGTCTCGTTCCCTATTCAGAGAACATAGGTTACGTAAGTAACCAGAGACGTTTTGAGAAGATTGGAGAAACTTAATTTTTCACCCAAAAACGAAAAAAACGAAAGGGGTAACACTGTCGTTTTTTTTTCGGGTCGAAATTTTGAATTTCGATATCTCAGCTCTGGAAGGGTCTAGAGCCTCCATTTTTGCACTCAGGTCAAAGTCTCACAGCCCTCTATCATAATCCAGAGTTTTGAGAAGATTGGAGAAACTTAATTTTTCACCAAAAACGAAAAAAACGAAAGGGGTAACACTGTCGTTTTTTTTTTCGGGTCGAAATTTTGAATTTTGATATCTCAGCTCTGGAAGGGTCTAGATCATCAATTTTTGCACTCAGGTCAAAGTCTCACAGCCCTCTATCATAATCCAGAGTTTTGAGAAGATTGGAGAAACTTAATTTTTCGCCCTAAAACGAAAAAAAACGAAAGGGGTAACACTGTCGTTTTTTTTTCGGGTCGAAATTTTGAATTTCGATATCTCAGCTCTGGAAGGGTCTAGAGCCTCCATTTTTGCACTCAGGTCAAAGTCTCACAGCCCTCTATCATAATCCAGAGTTTTGAGAAGATTGGAGAAACTTAATTTTTCGCCCAAAAACGAAAAAAAAACGAAAGGGGTAACACTGTCGTTTTTTTTTTCGGGTCGAAATTTTGAATTTTGATATCTCAGCTCTGGAAGGGTCTAGATCCTCCATTTTTGCACTCAGGTCCAAGTCTCATGGCCCTCTATCAGAATCCAGAGTTTTGAGAAGATTGGAGAAACTTAATTTTTCGCCCTAAAACGAAAAAAAAACGAAAGGGGTAACACTGTCGTTTTTTTTTCGGGTCGAAATTTTGAATTTCGATATCTCAGCTCTGGAAGGGTCTAGAGCCTCCATTTTTGCACTCAGGTCAAAGTCTCACAGCCCTCTATCATAATCCAGAGTTTTGAGAAGATTGGAGAAACTTAATTTTTTGCCCGAAAACGAAAAAAAACGAAAGGGGTAACACTGTCGTTTTTTTTTCGGGTCGAAATTTTGAATTTCGATATCTCAGCTCTGGAAGGGTCTAGAGCCTCCATTTTTGCACTCAGGTCAAAGTCTCACAGCCCTCTATCATAATCCAGAGTTTTGAGAAGATTGGAGAAACTTAATTTTTCGCCCAAAAACGAAAAAAACGAAAGGGGTAACACTGTCGTTTTTTTTTTCGGGTCGAAACTTTGAATTTCGATATCTCAGCTCTGGAAGGGTCTAGATCATCAATTTTTTTCACTCAGGTCAAAGTCTCAAAGCCCTCTATCATAATCCAGAGTTTTGAGAAGATTGGAGAAACTTAATTTTTCGCCCTAAAACGAAAAAAAACGAAAGGGGTAACACTGTCGTTTTTTTTTCGGGGCGAAATTTTGAATTTCGATATCTCAGCTCTGGAAGGGTCTAGAGCCTCCATTTTTGCACTCAGGTCAAAGTCTCACAGCCCTCTATCAGAATCCAGAGTTTTGAGAAGATTGGAGAAACTTAATTTTTGGCCCGAAAACGGAAAAAAACGAAAGGGGAATCACTGTCGTTTTTTTTTCGGGTCGAAATTTTGAATTTCGATATCTCAGCTCTGGAAGGGTCTAGAGCCTCCATTTTTGCACTCAGGTCAAAGTCTCACAGCCCTCTATCATAATCCAGAGTTTTGAGAATATTGGAGAAACTTAATTTTTCGGCCGAAAACGAAAAAAAACGAAAGGGGTAACACTGTCGTTTTTTTTTCGGGTCGAAATTTTGAATTTCGATATCTCAGCTCTGGAAGGGTCTAGAGCCTCCATTTTTGCACTCAGGTCAAAGTCTCACAGCCCTCTATCATAATCCAGAGTTTTGAGAAGATTGGAGAAAATTAATTTTTCGCCCAAAAACGAAAAAAACGAAAGGGGTAACACTGTCGTTTTTTTTTCGGGTCGAAATTTTGAATTTTGATATCTCAGCTCTGGAAGGGTCTAGATCATCAATTTTTGCACTCAGGTCAAAGTCTCACAGCCCTCTATCATAATCCAGAGTTTTGAGAAGATTGGAGAAACTTAATTTTTCACCCAAAAACGAAAAAAACGAAAGGGGTAACACTGTCGTTTTTTTTTCGGGTCGAAATTTTGAATTTCGATATCTCAGCTCTGGAAGGGTCTAGAGCCTCCATTTTTGCACTCAGGTCAAAGTCTCACAGCCCTCTATCATAATCCAGAGTTTTGAGAAGATTGGAGAAACTTAATTTTTCACCCAAAAACGAAAAAAACGAAAGGGGTAACACTGTCGTTTTTTTTTTCGGGTCGAAATTTTGAATTTTGATATCTCAGCTCTGGAAGGGTCTAGATCATCAATTTTTGCACTCAGGTCAAAGTCTCACAGCCCTCTATCATAATCCAGAGTTTTGAGAAGATTGGAGAAACTTAATTTTTCGCCCTAAAATGAAAAAAAAACGAAAGGGGTAACACTGTCGTTTTTTTTTCGGGTCGAAATTTTGAATTTCGATATCTCAGCTCTGGAAGGGTCTAGAGCCTCCATTTTTGCACTCAGGTCAAAGTCTCACAGCCCTCTATCATAATCCAGAGTTTTGAGAAGATTGGAGAAACTTAATTTTTCGCCCAAAAACGAAAAAAAACGAAAGGGGTAACACTGTCGTTTTTTTTTTCGGGTCGAAATTTTGAATTTTGATATCTCAGCTCTGGAAGGGTCTAGATCATCAATTTTTGCACTCAGGTCAAAGTCTCACGGCCCTCTATCATAATCCAGAGTTTTGAGAAGATTGGAGAAACTTAATTTTTCGCCCTAAAACGAAAAAAAAACGAAAGGGGTAACACTGTCGTTTTTTTTTTCGGGTCGAAATTTTGAATTTCGATATCTCAGCTCTGGAAGGGTCTAGAGCCTCCATTTTTGCACTCAGGTCAAAGTCTCACAGCCCTCTATCAGAATCCAGAGTTTTGAGAAGATTGGAGAAACTTAATTTTTGGCCCGAAAACGGAAAATAACGAAAGGGGTAACACTGTCGTTTTTTTTTTCGGGTCGAAATTTTGAATTTCAATATCTCAGCTCTGGAAGGGTCTAGAGCCTCCATTTTTTGCACTCAGGTCAAAGTCTCGCAGCCCTCTATCATAATCCAGAGTTTTGAGAATATTGGAGAAACTTAATTTTTGGCCCGAAAACGGAAAAAAACGAAAGGGGTAACACTGTCGTTTTTTTTTCGGGTCGAAATTTTGAATTTCGATATCTCAGCTCTGGAAGGGTCTAGAGCCTCCATTTTTGCACTCAGGTCAAAGTCTCACAGCCCTCTATCATAATCCAGAGTTTTAAGAATATTGGAGAAACTTAATTTTTCGGCCGAAAACGAAAAAAAACGAAAGGGGTAACACTGTCGTTTTTTTTTCGGGTCGAAATTTTGAATTTCGATATCTCAGCTCTGGAAGGGTCTAGAGCCTCCATTTTTGCACTCAGGTCAAAGTCTCACAGCCCTCTATCATAATCCAGAGTTTTGAGAAGATTGGAGAAAATTAATTTTTCGCCCAAAAACGAAAAAAACGAAAGGGGTAACACTGTCGTTTTTTTTTTTCGGGTCGAAATTTTGAATTTTGATATCTCAGCTCTGGAAGGGTCTAGATCATCAATTTTTGCACTCAGGTCAAAGTCTCACAGCCCTCTATCATAATCCAGAGTTTTGAGAAGATTGGAGAAACTTAATTTTTCACCCAAAAACGAAAAAAACGAAAGGGGTAACACTGTCGTTTTTTTTTTCGGGTCGAAATTTTGAATTTTGATATCTCAGCTCTGGAAGGGTCTAGATCATCAATTTTTGCACTCAGGTCAAAGTCTCACGGCCCTCTATCATAATGCAGAGTTTTGAGAAGATTGGAGAAACTTAATTTTTCGCCCTAAAACGAAAAAAAACGAAAGGGGTAACACTGTCGTTTTTTTTTCGGGTCGAAATTTTGAATTTCGATATCTCAGCTCTGGAAGGGTCTAGAGCCTCCATTTTTGCACTCAGGTCAAAGTCTCACAGCCCTCTATCAGAATCCAGAGTTTTGAGAAGATTGGAGAAACTTAATTTTTGGCCCGAAAACGGAAAAAAACGAAAGGGGTAACACTGTCGTTTTTTTTTTCGGGTCGAAATTTTGAATTTCAATATCTCAGCTCTGGAAGGGTCTAGAGCCTCCATTTTTTGCACTCAGGTCAAAGTCTCACAGCCCTCTATCATAATCCAGAGTTTTGAGAAGATTGGAGAAACTTAATTTTTCGCCCTTAAAACGAAAAAAAACGAAAGGGGTAACACTGTCGTTTTTTTTCGGGTCGAAATTTTGAATTTCGATATCTCAGCTCTGGAAGGGTCTAGAGCCTCCATTTTTGCACTCAGGTCAAAGTCTCACAGCCCTCTATCATAATCCAGAGTTTTGAGAAGATTGGAGAAACTTAATTTTTCGCCCAAAAACGAAAAAAAACGAAAGGGGTAACACTGTCGTTTTTTTTTTCGGGTCGAAATTTTGAATTTTGATATCTCAGCTCTGGAAGGGTCTAGATCATCAATTTTTGCACTCAGGTCAAAGTCTCACGGCCCTCTATCATAATCCAGAGTTTTGAGAAGATTGGAGAAACTTAATTTTTCGCCCTAAAACGAAAAAAAAACGAAAGGGGTAACACTGTCGTTTTTTTTTCGGGTCGAAATTTTGAATTTCGATATCTCAGCTCTGGAAGGGTCTAGAGCCTCCATTTTTGCACTCAGGTCAAAGTCTCACAGCCCTCTATCAGAATCCAGAGTTTTGAGAAGATTGGAGAAACTTAATTTTTGGCCCGAAAACGGAAAAAAACGAAAGGGGTAACACTGTCGTTTTTTTTTTTCGGGTCGAAATTTTGAATTTCAATATCTCAGCTCTGGAAGGGTCTAGAGCCTCCATTTTTTGCACTCAGGTCAAAGTCTCACAGCCCTCTATCATAATCCAGAGTTTTGAGAAGATTGGAGAAACTTAATTTTTTGCCCGAAAACGAAAAAAAACGAAAGGGGTAACACTGTCGTTTTTTTTTCGGGTCGAAATTTTGAATTTCGATATCTCAGCTCTGGAAGGGTCTAGAGCCTCCATTTTTGCACTCAGGTCAAAGTCTCACAGCCCTCTATCATAATCCAGAGTTTTGAGAAGATTGGAGAAACTTAATTTTTCGGCCGAAAACGAAAAAAAACGAAAGGGGTAACACTGTCGTTTTTTTTTCGGGTCGAAATTTTGAATTTCGATATCTCAGCTCTGGAAGGGTCTAGAGCCTCCATTTTTGCACTCAGGTCAAAGTCTCACATCCCTCTATCATAATCCAGAGTTTTGAGAAGATTGGAGAAAATTAATTTTTCGCCCAAAAACGAAAAAAACGAAAGGGGTAACACTGTCGTTTTTTTTTTCGGGTCGAAATTTTGAATTTTGATATCTCAGCTCTGGAAGGGTCTGGATCATCAATTTTTGCACTCAGGTCAAAGTCTCACAGCCCTCTATCATAATCCAGAGTTTTGAGAAGATTGGAGAAACTTAATTTTTCACCCAAAAACGAAAAAAACGAAAGGGGTAACACTGTCGTTTTTTTTTCGGGTCGAAATTTTGAATTTCGATATCTCAGCTCTGGAAGGGTCTAGAGCCTCCATTTTTGCACTCAGGTCAAAGTCTCACAGCCCTCTATCATAATCCAGAGTTTTGAGAAGATTGGAGAAACTTAATTTTTCACCCAAAAACGAAAAAAACGAAAGGGGTAACACTGTCGTTTTTTTTTTTCGGGTCGAAATTTTGAATTTCGATATCTCAGCTCTGGAAGGGTCTAGAGCCTCCATTTTTGCACTCAGGTCAAAGTCTCACAGCCCTCTATCATAATCCAGAGTTTTGAGAAGATTGGAGAAACTTAATTTTTCGCCCAAAAACGAAAAAAAACGAAAGGGGTAACACTGTCGTTTTTTTTTTCGGGTCGAAATTTTGAATTTTGATATCTCAGCTCTGGAAGGGTCTAGATCATCAATTTTTGCACTCAGGTCAAAGTCTCACGGCCCTCTATCATAATCCAGAGTTTTGAGAAGATTGGAGAAACTTAATTTTTCGCCCTAAAACGAAAAAAAAACGAAAGGGGTAACACTGTCGTTTTTTTTTCGGGTCGAAATTTTGAATTTCGATATCTCAGCTCTGGAAGGGTCTAGAGCCTCCATTTTTGCACTCAGGTCAAAGTCTCACAGCCCTCTATCAGAATCCAGAGTTTTGAGAAGATTGGAGAAACTTAATTTTTGGCCCGAAAACGGAAAAAAACGAAAGGGGTAACACTGTCGTTTTTTTTTTTCGGGTCGAAATTTTGAATTTCAATATCTCAGCTCTGGAAGGGTCTAGAGCCTCCATTTTTGCACTCAGGTCAAAGTCTCACAGCCCTCTATCAGAATCCAGAGTTTTGAGAAGATTGGAGAAACTTAATTTTTGGCCCGAAAACGGAAAATAACGAAAGGGGTAACACTGTCGTTTTTTTTTTCGGGTCGAAATTTTGAATTTCAATATCTCAGCTCTGGAAGGGTCTAGAGCCTCCATTTTTTGCACTCAGGTCAAAGTCTCGCAGCCCTCTATCATAATCCAGAGTTTTGAGAATATTGGAGAAACTTAATTTTTGGCCCGAAAACGGAAAAAAACGAAAGGGGTAACACTGTCGTTTTTTTTTCGGGTCGAAATTTTGAATTTCGATATCTCAGCTCTGGAAGGGTCTAGAGCCTCCATTTTTGCACTCAGGTCAAAGTCTCACAGCCCTCTATCATAATCCAGAGTTTTAAGAATATTGGAGAAACTTAATTTTTCGGCCGAAAACGAAAAAAAACGAAAGGGGTAACACTGTCGTTTTTTTTTCGGGTCGAAATTTTGAATTTCGATATCTCAGCTCTGGAAGGGTCTAGAGCCTCCATTTTTGCACTCAGGTCAAAGTCTCACAGCCCTCTATCATAATCCAGAGTTTTGAGAAGATTGGAGAAAATTAATTTTTCGCCCAAAAACGAAAAAAACGAAAGGGGTAACACTGTCGTTTTTTTTTTCGGGTCGAAATTTTGAATTTTGATATCTCAGCTCTGGAAGGGTCTAGATCATCAATTTTTGCACTCAGGTCAAAGTCTCACAGCCCTCTATCATAATCCAGAGTTTTGAGAAGATTGGAGAAACTTAATTTTTCACCCAAAAACGAAAAAAACGAAAGGGGTAACACTGTCGTTTTTTTTTTTCGGGTCGAAATTTTGAATTTTGATATCTCAGCTCTGGAAGGGTCTAGATCATCAATTTTTGCACTCAGGTCAAAGTCTCACGGCCCTCTATCATAATGCAGAGTTTTGAGAAGATTGGAGAAACTTAATTTTTCGCCCTAAAACGAAAAAAAACGAAAGGGGTAACACTGTCGTTTTTTTTCGGGTCGAAATTTTGAATTTCGATATCTCAGCTCTGGAAGGGTCTAGAGCCTCCATTTTTGCACTCAGGTCAAAGTCTCACAGCCCTCTATCAGAATCCAGAGTTTTGAGAAGATTGGAGAAACTTAATTTTTGGCCCGAAAACGGAAAAAAACGAAAGGGGTAACACTGTCGTTTTTTTTTTCGGGTCGAAATTTTGAATTTCAATATCTCAGCTCTGGAAGGGTCTAGAGCCTCCATTTTTTGCACTCAGGTCAAAGTCTCACAGCCCTCTATCATAATCCAGAGTTTTGAGAAGATTGGAGAAACTTAATTTTTCGCCCTTAAAACGAAAAAAAACGAAAGGGGTAACACTGTCGTTTTTTTTCGGGTCGAAATTTTGAATTTCGATATCTCAGCTCTGGAAGGGTCTAGAGCCTCCATTTTTGCACTCAGGTCAAAGTCTCACAGCCCTCTATCATAATCCAGAGTTTTGAGAAGATTGGAGAAACTTAATTTTTCGCCCAAAAACGAAAAAAAACGAAAGGGGTAACACTGTCGTTTTTTTTTTCGGGTCGAAATTTTGAATTTTGATATCTCAGCTCTGGAAGGGTCTAGATCATCAATTTTTGCACTCAGGTCAAAGTCTCACGGCCCTCTATCATAATCCAGAGTTTTGAGAAGATTGGAGAAACTTAATTTTTCGCCCTAAAACGAAAAAAAAACGAAAGGGGTAACACTGTCGTTTTTTTTTCGGGTCGAAATTTTGAATTTCGATATCTCAGCTCTGGAAGGGTCTAGAGCCTCCATTTTTGCACTCAGGTCAAAGTCTCACAGCCCTCTATCAGAATCCAGAGTTTTGAGAAGATTGGAGAAACTTAATTTTTGGCCCGAAAACGGAAAAAAACGAAAGGGGTAACACTGTCGTTTTTTTTTTCGGGTCGAAATTTTGAATTTCAATATCTCAGCTCTGGAAGGGTCTAGAGCCTCCATTTTTTGCACTCAGGTCAAAGTCTCACAGCCCTCTATCATAATCCAGAGTTTTGAGAAGATTGGAGAAACTTAATTTTTTGCCCGAAAACGAAAAAAAACGAAAGGGGTAACACTGTCGTTTTTTTTTCGGGTCGAAATTTTGAATTTCGATATCTCAGCTCTGGAAGGGTCTAGAGCCTCCATTTTTGCACTCAGGTCAAAGTCTCACAGCCCTCTATCATAATCCAGAGTTTTGAGAAGATTGGAGAAACTTAATTTTTCGGCCGAAAACGAAAAAAAACGAAAGGGGTAACACTGTCGTTTTTTTTTCGGGTCGAAATTTTGAATTTCGATATCTCAGCTCTGGAAGGGTCTAGAGCCTCCATTTTTGCACTCAGGTCAAAGTCTCACATCCCTCTATCATAATCCAGAGTTTTGAGAAGATTGGAGAAAATTAATTTTTCGCCCAAAAACGAAAAAAACGAAAGGGGTAACACTGTCGTTTTTTTTTTCGGGTCGAAATTTTGAATTTTGATATCTCAGCTCTGGAAGGGTCTGGATCATCAATTTTTGCACTCAGGTCAAAGTCTCACAGCCCTCTATCATAATCCAGAGTTTTGAGAAGATTGGAGAAACTTAATTTTTCACCCAAAAACGAAAAAAACGAAAGGGGTAACACTGTCGTTTTTTTTTCGGGTCGAAATTTTGAATTTCGATATCTCAGCTCTGGAAGGGTCTAGAGCCTCCATTTTTGCACTCAGGTCAAAGTCTCACAGCCCTCTATCATAATCCAGAGTTTTGAGAAGATTGGAGAAACTTAATTTTTCACCCAAAAACGAAAAAAACGAAAGGGGTAACACTGTCGTTTTTTTTTTTCGGGTCGAAATTTTGAATTTCGATATCTCAGCTCTGGAAGGGTCTAGAGCCTCCATTTTTGCACTCAGGTCAAAGTCTCACAGCCCTCTATCATAATCCAGAGTTTTGAGAAGATTGGAGAAACTTAATTTTTCGCCCAAAAACGAAAAAAAACGAAAGGGGTAACACTGTCGTTTTTTTTTTCGGGTCGAAATTTTGAATTTTGATATCTCAGCTCTGGAAGGGTCTAGATCATCAATTTTTGCACTCAGGTCAAAGTCTCACGGCCCTCTATCATAATCCAGAGTTTTGAGAAGATTGGAGAAACTTAATTTTTCGCCCTAAAACGAAAAAAAAACGAAAGGGGTAACACTGTCGTTTTTTTTTCGGGTCGAAATTTTGAATTTCGATATCTCAGCTCTGGAAGGGTCTAGAGCCTCCATTTTTGCACTCAGGTCAAAGTCTCACAGCCCTCTATCAGAATCCAGAGTTTTGAGAAGATTGGAGAAACTTAATTTTTGGCCCGAAAACGGAAAAAAACGAAAGGGGTAACACTGTCGTTTTTTTTTTTCGGGTCGAAATTTTGAATTTCAATATCTCAGCTCTGGAAGGGTCTAGAGCCTCCATTTTTTGCACTCAGGTCAAAGTCTCACAGCCCTCTATCATAATCCAGAGTTTTGAGAAGATTGGAGAAACTTAATTTTTTGCCCGAAAACGAAAAAAAACGAAAGGGGTAACACTGTCGTTTTTTTTTCGGGTCGAAATTTTGAATTTCGATATCTCAGCTCTGGAAGGGTCTAGAGCCTCCATTTTTGCACTCAGGTCAAAGTCTCACAGCCCTCTATCATAATCCAGAGTTTTGAGAAGATTGGAGAAACTTAATTTTTCGGCCGAAAACGAAAAAAAACGAAAGGGGTAACACTGTCGTTTTTTTTTCGGGTCGAAATTTTGAATTTCGATATCTCAGCTCTGGAAGGGTCTAGAGCCTCCATTTTTGCACTCAGGTCAAAGTCTCACATCCCTCTATCATAATCCAGAGTTTTGAGAAGATTGGAGAAAATTAATTTTTCGCCCAAAAACGAAAAAAACGAAAGGGGTAACACTGTCGTTTTTTTTTTCGGGTCGAAATTTTGAATTTTGATATCTCAGCTCTGGAAGGGTCTGGATCATCAATTTTTGCACTCAGGTCAAAGTCTCACAGCCCTCTATCATAATCCAGAGTTTTGAGAAGATTGGAGAAACTTAATTTTTCACCCAAAAACGAAAAAAACGAAAGGGGTAACACTGTCGTTTTTTTTTCGGGTCGAAATTTTGAATTTCGATATCTCAGCTCTGGAAGGGTCTAGAGCCTCCATTTTTGCACTCAGGTCAAAGTCTCACAGCCCTCTATCATAATCCAGAGTTTTGAGAAGATTGGAGAAACTTAATTTTTCACCCAAAAACGAAAAAAACGAAAGGGGTAACACTGTCGTTTTTTTTTTCGGGTCGAAATTTTGAATTTTGATATCTCAGCTCTGGAAGGGTCTAGATCATCAATTTTTGCACTCAGGTCAAAGTCTCACAGCCCTCTATCATAATCCAGAGTTTTGAGAAGATTGGAGAAACTTAATTTTTCGCCCTAAAACGAAAAAAAACGAAAGGGGTAACACTGTCGTTTTTTTTTTCGGGTCGAAATTTTGAATTTCGATATCTCAGCTCTGGAAGGGTCTAGAGCCTCCATTTTTGCACTCAGGTCAAAGTCTCACAGCCCTCTATCATAATCCAGAGTTTTGAGAAGATTGGAGAAACTTAATTTTTCACCCAAAAACGAAAAAAACGAAAGGGGTAACACTGTCGTTTTTTTTTCGGGTCGAAATTTTGAATTTCGATATCTCAGCTCTGGAAGGGTCTAGAGCCTCCATTTTTGCACTCAGGTCAAAGTCTCACAGCCCTCTATCATAATCCAGAGTTTTGAGAAGATTGGAGAAACTTAATTTTTCACCAAAAACGAAAAAAACGAAAGGGGTAACACTGTCGTTTTTTTTTTTTCGGGTCGAAATTTTGAATTTTGATATCTCAGCTCTGGAAGGGTCTAGATCATCAATTTTTGCACTCAGGTCAAAGTCTCACAGCCCTCTATCATAATCCAGAGTTTTGAGAAGATTGGAGAAACTTAATTTTTCGCCCTAAAACGAAAAAAAACGAAAGGGGTAACACTGTCGTTTTTTTTTTCGGGTCGAAATTTTGAATTTCGATATCTCAGCTCTGGAAGGGTCTAGAGCCTCCATTTTTGCACTCAGGTCAAAGTCTCACAGCCCTCTATCATAATCCAGAGTTTTGAGAAGATTGGAGAAACTTAATTTTTCGCCCAAAAACGAAAAAAAACGAAAGGGGTAACACTGTCGTTTTTTTTTTCGGGTCGAAATTTTGAATTTTGATACCTCAGCTCTGGAAGGGTCTAGATCATCAATTTTTGCACTCAGGTCAAAGTCTCACGGCCCTCTATCATAATCCAGAGTTTTGAGAAGATTGGAGAAACTTAATTTTTCGCCCTAAAACGAAAAAAAACGAAAGGGGTAACACTGTCGTTTTTTTTTCGGGTCGAAATTTTGAATTTCGATATCTCAGCTCTGGAAGGGTCTAGAGCCTCCATTTTTGCACTCAGGTCAAAGTCTCACAGCCCTCTATCATAATCCAGAGTTTTGAGAAGATTGGAGAAACTTAATTTTTCACCCAAAAACGAAAAAAACGAAAGGGGTAACACTGTCGTTTTTTTTTCGGGTCGAAATTTTGAATTTCGATATCTCAGCTCTGGAAGGGTCTAGAGCCTCCATTTTTTGCACTCAGGTCAAAGTCTCACAGCCCTCTATCATAATCCAGAGTTTTGAGAATATTGGAGAAACTTAATTTTTCGGCCGAAAACGAAAAAAAACGAAAGGGGTAACACTGTCGTTTTTTTTTTGGGTCGAAATTTTGAATTTCGATATCTCAGCTCTGGAAGGGTCTAGAGCCTCCATTTTTGCACTCAGGTCAAAGTCTCACAGCCCTCTATCATAATCCAGAGTTTTGAGAAGATTGGAGAAACTTAATTTTTCACCCAAAAACGAAAAAACGAAAGGGGTAACACTGTCGTTTTTTTTTCAGGTCGAAATTTTGAATTTCGATATCTCAGCTCTGGAAGGGTCTAGAGCCTCCATTTTTGCACTCAGGTCAAAGTCTCACAGCCCTCTATCATAATCCAGAGTTTTGAGAAGATTGGAGAAACTTAATTTTTCGCCCAAAAACGAAAAAAACGAAAGGGGTAACACTGTCCTTTTTTTTTCGGGTCGAAATTTTGAATTTTGATATCTCAGCTCTGGAAGGGTCTAGATCATCAATTTTTGCACTCAGGTCAAAGTCTCACAGCCCTCTATCATAATCCAGAGTTTTGAGAAGATTGGAGAAACTTAATTTTTCACCCAAAAACGAAAAAAACGAAAGGGGTAACACTGTCGTTTTTTTTTCGGGTCGAAATTTTGAATTTCGATATCTCAGCTCTGGAAGGGTCTAGATCATCAATTTTTGCACTCAGGTCAAAGTCTCACAGCCCTCTATCATAATCCAGAGTTTTGAGAATATTGGAGAAACTTAATTTTTTGCCCGAAAACGAAAAAAAACGAAAGGGGTAACACTGTCGTTTTTTTTTCGGGTCGAAATTTTGAATTTCGATATCTCAGCTCTGGAAGGGTCTAGAGCCTCCATTTTTGCACTCAGGTCAAAGTCTCACAGCCCTCTATCATAATCCAGAGTTTTGAGAATATTGGAGAAACTTAATTTTTCGGCCGAAAACGGAAAAAAACGAAAGGGGTAACACTGTAGTTTTTTTTTCGGGTCGAAATTTTGAATTTCGATATCTCAGCTCTGGAAGGGTCTAGATCCTCCATTTTTGCACTCAGGTCAAAGTCTCACAGCCCTCTATCATAATCCAGAGTTTTGAGAAGATTGGAGAAACCTAATTTTTCGCCCAAAAACGAAAGGGGTAACACTGTGGGGTTTTTTTTCGGGTCGAAATTTTGAATTTCGATATCTCAGCTCTGGAAGGGTCTAGAGCCTCCATTTTTGCACTCAGGTCAAAGTCTCACAGCCCTCTATCATAATCCAGAGTTTTGAGAATATTGGAGAAACTTAATTTTTCGGCCGAAAACGAAAAAAAACGAAAGGGGTAACACTGTCGTTTTTTTTTCGGGTCGAAATTTTGAATTTCGATATCTCAGCTCTGGAAGGGTCTAGATCATCAATTTTTGCACTCAGGTCAAAGTCTCACAGCCCTCTATCATAATCCAGAGTTTTGAGAATATTGGAGAAACTTAATTTTTTGCCCGAAAACGAAAAAAAACGAAAGGGGTAACACTGTCGTTTTTTTTTCGGGTCGAAATTTTGAATTTCGATATCTCAGCCCTGGAAGGGTCTAGAGCCTCCATTTTTGCACTCAGGTCAAAGTCTCACAGCCATCTATCATAATCCAGAGTTTTGAGAAGATTGGAGAAACTTAATTTTTCGCCCAAAAACGAAAAAAACGAAAGGGGTAACACTGTCGTTTTTTTTTTTCGGGTCGAAATTTTGAATTTTGATATCTCAGCTCTGGAAGGGTCTAGATCATCAATTTTTGCACTCAGGTCAAAGTCTCACAGCCCTCTATCATAATCCAGAGTTTTGAGAATATTGGAGAAACTTAATTTTTCGCCCGAAAACGAAAAAAAAAACGAAAGGGGTAACACTGTCGTTTTTTTTCGGGTCGAAATTTTGAGTTTCGATATCTCAGCTCTGGAAGGGTCTAGATCCTCCATTTTTGCACTCAGGTCAAAGTCTCACAGCCCTCTATCAGAATCCAGAGTTTTGAGAAGATTAGAGAAACTTAATTTTTGGCCCGAAAACGGAAAAAAACGAAAGGGGTAACACTGTCGTTTTTTTTCTGGGTCGAAATTTTGAATTTCGATATCTCAGCTCTGGAAGGGTCTAGATCCTCCATTTTTGCACTCAGGTCAAAGTCTCACAGCCCTCTATCATAATCCAGAGTTTTGAGAATATTGGAGAAACTTAATTTTTCGCCCAAAAACGAAAGGGGTAACACTGTCGTTTTTTTTCGGGTCGAAATTTTGAATTTCGATATCTCAGCTCTGGAAGGGTCTAGAGCCTCCATTTTTGCACTCAGGTCAAAGTCTCACAGCCCTCTATCATAATCCAGAGTTTTGAGAAGATTGGAGAAACTTAATTTTTCACCCAAAAACGAAAAAAACGAATGGGGTAACACTGTCGTTTTTTTTTTCGGGTCGAAATTTTGAATTTTGATATCTCAGCTCTGGAAGGGTCTAGATCATCAATTTTTGCACTCAGGTCAAAGTCTCACAGCCCTCTATCATAATCCAGAGTTTTGAGAAGATTGGAGAAACTTAATTTTTCGCCCTAAAACGAAAAAAAACGAAAGGGGTAACACTGTCGTTTTTTTTTTCGGGTCGAAATTTTGAATTTCGATATCTCAGCTCTGGAAGGGTCTAGAGCCTCCATTTTTGCACTCAGGTCAAAGTCTCACAGCCCTCTATCATAATCCAGAGTTTTGAGAAGATTGGAGAAACTTAATTTTTCACCCAAAAACGAAAAAAACGAAAGGGGTAACACTGTCGTTTTTTTTTCGGGTCGAAATTTTGAATTTCGATATCTCAGCTCTGGAAGGGTCTAAAGCCTCCATTTTTGCACTCAGGTCAAAGTCTCACAGCCCTCTATCATAATCCAGAGTTTTGAGAAGATTGGAGAAACTTAATTTTTCACCAAAAACGAAAAAAACGAAAGGGGTAACACTGTCGTTTTTTTTTTCGGGTCGAAATTTTGAATTTTGATATCTCAGCTCTGGAAGGGTCTAGATCATCAATTTTTGCACTCAGGTCAAAGTCTCACAGCCCTCTATCATAATCCAGAGTTTTGAGAAGATTGGAGAAACTTAATTTTTCGCCCAAAAACGAAAAAAAACGAAAGGGGTAACACTGTCGTTTTTTTTTTCGGGTCGAAATTTTGAATTTTGATATCTCAGCTCTGGAAGGGTCTAGATCATCAATTTTTGCACTCAGGTCAAAGTCTCACGGCCCTCTATCATAATCCAGAGTTTTGAGAAGATTGGAGAAACTTAATTTTTCGCCCAAAAACGAAAAAAAACGAAAGGGGTAACACTGTCGTTTTTTTTTTCGGGTCGAAATTTTGAATTTTGATATCTCAGCTCTGGAAGGGTCTAGATCATCAATTTTTGCACTCAGGTCAAAGTCTCACGGCCCTCTATCATAATCCAGAGTTTTGAGAAGATTGGAGAAACTTAATTTTTCGCCCTAAAACGAAAAAAAACGAAAGGGGTAACACTGTCGGTTTTTTTTCGGGTCGAAATTTTGAATTTCGATATCTCAGCTCTGGAAGGGTCTAGAGCCTCCATTTTTGCACTCAGGTCAAAGTCTCACAGCCCTCTATCAGAATCCAGAGTTTTGAGAAGATTGGAGAAACTTAATTTTTGGCCCGAAAACGGAAAAAAACGAAAGGGGTAACACTGTCGTTTTTTTTTTCGGGTCGAAATTTTGAATTTCAATATCTCAGCTCTGGAAGGGTCTAGAGCCTCCATTTTTTGCACTCAGGTCAAAGTCTCACAGCCCTCTATCATAATCCAGAGTTTTGAGAATATTGGAGAAACTTAATTTTTCGGCCGAAAACGAAAAAAAACGAAAGGGGTAACACTGTCGTTTTTTTTTTGGGTCGAAATTTTGAATTTCGATATCTCAGCTCTGGAAGGGTCTAGAGCCTCCATTTTTGCACTCAGGTCAAAGTCTCACAGCCCTCTATCATAATCCAGAGTTTTGAGAAGATTGGAGAAACTTAATTTTTCACCCAAAAACGAAAAAACGAAAGGGGTAACACTGTCGTTTTTTTTTCAGGTCGAAATTTTGAATTTCGATATCTCAGCTCTGGAAGGGTCTAGAGCCTCCATTTTTGCACTCAGGTCAAAGTCTCACAGCCCTCTATCATAATCCAGAGTTTTGAGAAGATTGGAGAAACTTAATTTTTCGCCCAAAAACGAAAAAAACGAAAGGGGTAACACTGTCCTTTTTTTTTCGGGTCGAAATTTTGAATTTTGATATCTCAGCTCTGGAAGGGTCTAGATCATCAATTTTTGCACTCAGGTCAAAGTCTCACAGCCCTCTATCATAATCCAGAGTTTTGAGAAGATTGGAGAAACTTAATTTTTCACCCAAAAACGAAAAAAACGAAAGGGGTAACACTGTCGTTTTTTTTTCGGGTCGAAATTTTGAATTTCGATATCTCAGCTCTGGAAGGGTCTAGATCATCAATTTTTGCACTCAGGTCAAAGTCTCACAGCCCTCTATCATAATCCAGAGTTTTGAGAATATTGGAGAAACTTAATTTTTTGCCCGAAAACGAAAAAAAACGAAAGGGGTAACACTGTCGTTTTTTTTTCGGGTCGAAATTTTGAATTTCGATATCTCAGCTCTGGAAGGGTCTAGAGCCTCCATTTTTGCACTCAGGTCAAAGTCTCACAGCCCTCTATCATAATCCAGAGTTTTGAGAATATTGGAGAAACTTAATTTTTCGGCCGAAAACGAAAAAAAACGAAAGGGGTAACACTGTAGTTTTTTTTTCGGGTCGAAATTTTGAATTTCGATATCTCAGCTCTGGAAGGGTCTAGATCCTCCATTTTTGCACTCAGGTCAAAGTCTCACAGCCCTCTATCATAATCCAGAGTTTTGAGAAGATTGGAGAAACTTAATTTTTCGCCCAAAAACGAAAGGGGTAACACTGTGGGTTTTTTTTTCGGGTCGAAATTTTGAATTTCGATATCTCAGCTCTGGAAGGGTCTAGAGCCTCCATTTTTGCACTCAGGTCAAAGTCTCACAGCCCTCTATCATAATCCAGAGTTTTGAGAATATTGGAGAAACTTAATTTTTCGGCCGAAAACGAAAAAAAACGAAAGGGGTAACACTGTCGTTTTTTTTTCGGGTCGAAATTTTGAATTTCGATATCTCAGCTCTGGAAGGGTCTAGATCATCAATTTTTGCACTCAGGTCAAAGTCTCACAGCCCTCTATCATAATCCAGAGTTTTGAGAATATTGGAGAAACTTAATTTTTTGCCCGAAAACGAAAAAAAACGAAAGGGGTAACACTGTCGTTTTTTTTTCGGGTCGAAATTTTGAATTTCGATATCTCAGCTCTGGAAGGGTCTAGATCCTCCATTTTTGCACTCAGGTCAAAGTCTCACAGCCCTCTATCATATTCCAGAGTTTTGAGAATATTGGAGAAACTTAATTTTTCGCCCAAAAACGAAAGGGGTAACACTGTCGTTTTTTTTCGGGTCGAAATTTTGAATTTCGATATCTCAGCTCTGGAAGGGTCTAGAGCCTCCATTTTTGCACTCAGGTCAAAGTCTCACAGCCCTCTATCATAATCCAGAGTTTTGAGAAGATTGGAGAAACTTAATTTTTCACCCAAAAACGAAAGGGGTAACACTGTCGTTTTTTTTTTCGGGTCGAAATTTTGAATTTTGATATCTCAGCTCTGGAAGGGTCTAGATCATCAATTTTTGCACTCAGGTCAAAGTCTCACAGCCCTCTATCATAATCCAGAGTTTTGAGAAGATTGGAGAAACTTAATTTTTCGCCCAAAAACGAAAAAAAACGAAAGGGGTAACACTGTCGTTTTTTTTTTCGGGTCGAAATTTTGAATTTTGATATCTCAGCTCTGGAAGGGTCTAGATCATCAATTTTTGCACTCAGGTCAAAGTCTCACGGCCCTCTATCATAATCCAGAGTTTTGAGAAGATTGGAGAAACTTAATTTTTCGCCCTAAAACGAAAAAAAACGAAAGGGGTAACACTGTCGTTTATTTTTTCGGGTCGAAATTCTGAATTTCAATATCTCAGCTCTGGAAGGGTCTAGAGCCTCCATTTTTTGCACTCAGGTCAAAGTCTCACAGCCCTCTATCATAATCCAGAGTTTTGAGAATATTGGAGAAACTTAATTTTTCGGCCGAAAACGAAAAAAAACGAAAGGGGTAACACTGTCGTTTTTTTTTTGGGGTCGAAATTTTGAATTTCGATATCTCAGCTCTGGAAGGGTCTAGAGCCTCCATTTTTGCACTCAGGTCAAAGTCTCACAGCCCTCTATCATAATCCAGAGTTTTGAGAAGATTGGAGAAACTTAATTTTTCGCCCAAAAACGAAAAAAACGAAAGGGGTAACACTGTCCTTTTTTTTTCGGGTCGAAATTTTGAATTTTGATATCTCAGCTCTGGAAGGGTCTAGATCATCAATTTTTGCACTCAGGTCAAAGTCTCACAGCCCTCTATCATAATCCAGAGTTTTGAGAAGATTGGAGAAACTTAATTTTTCACCCAAAAACGAAAAAAACGAAAGGGGTAACACTGTCGTTTTTTTTTTCGGGTCGAAATTTTGAATTTTGATATCTCAGCTCTGGAAGGGTCTAGATCATCAATTTTGGCACTCAGGTCAAAGTCTCACAGCCCTCTATCATAATCCAGAGTTTTGAGAAGATTGGAGAAACTTAATTTTTCGGCCGAAAACGAAAAAAAACGAAAGGGGTAACACTGTCGGGTTTTTTTCGGGTCGAAATTTTGAATTTCGATATCTCAGCTCTGGAAGGGTCTAGAGCCTACATTTTTGCACTCAGGTCAAAGTCTCACAGCCCTCTATCATAATCCAGAGTTTTGAGAAGATTGGAGAAACTTAATTTTTCGGCCGAAAACGAAAAAAAAAACGAAAGGGGTAACACTGTCGTTTTTTTTTTCGGGTCGAAATTTTGAATTTCGATATCTCAGCTCTGGAAGGGTCTAGATCCTCCATTTTTGCACTCAGGTCAAAGTCTCACAGCCCTCTATCATAATCCAGAGTTTTGAGAATATTGGAGAAACTTAATTTTTCGCCCAAAAACGAAAGGGGTAACACTGTGGGTTTTTTTTCGGGTCGAAATTTTGAATTTCGATATCTCAGCTCTGGAAGGGTCTAGAGCCTCCATTTTTGCACTCAGGTCAAAGTCTCACAGCCCTCTATCATAATCCAGAGTTTTGAGAATATTGGAGAAACTTAATTTTTCGGCCGAAAACGAAAAAAACGAAAGGGGTAACACTGTCGTTTTTTTTTCGGGTCGAAATTTTGAATTTCGATATCTCAGCTCTGGAAGGGTCTAGATCATCAATTTTTGCACTCAGGTCAAAGTCTCACAGCCCTCTATCATAATCCAGAGTTTTGAGAATATTGGAGAAACTTAATTTTTTGCCCGAAAACGAAAAAAAACGAAAGGGGTAACACTGTCGTTTTTTTTTTGGGTCGAAATTTTGAATTTCGATATCTCAGCTCTGGAAGGGTCTAGAGCCTCCATTTTTGCACTCAGGTCAAAGTCTCACAGCCCTCTATCATAATCCAGAGTTTTGAGAATATTGGAGAAACTTAATTTTTCGGCCGAAAACGAAAAAAAACGAAAGGGGTAACCCTGTCGTTTTTTTTTCGGGTCGAAATTTTGAATTTCGATATCTCAGCTCTGGAAGGGTCTAGAGCCTCCATTTTTGCACTCAGGTCAAAGTCTCACAGCCCTCTATCATAATCCAGAGTTTTGAGAATATTGGAGAAACTTAATTTTTCGGCCGAAAACGAAAAAAAACGAAAGGGGTAACACTGTCGTTTTTTTTCGGGTCGAAATTTTGAATTTCGATATCTCAGCTCTGGAAGGGTCTAGATCATCAATTTTTGCACTCAGGTCAAAGTCTCACAGCCCTCTATCATAATCCAGAGTTTTGAGAATATTGGAGAAACTTAATTTTTTGCCCGAAAACGAAAAAAAACGAAAGGGGTAACACTGTCGTTTTTTTTTCGGGTCGAAATTTTGAATTTCGATATCTCAGCTCTGGAAGGGTCTAGAGCCTCCATTTTTGCACTCAGGTCAAAGTCTCACAGCCCTCTATCATAATCCAGAGTTTTGAGAATATTGGAGAAACTTAATTTTTCGGCCGAAAACGAAAAAAAACGAAAGGGGTAACACTGTCGTTTTTTTTTCGGGTCGAAATTTTGAATTTCGATATCTCAGCTCTGGAAGGGTCTAGAGCCTCCATTTTTGCACTCAGGTCAAAGTCTCACAGCCCTCTATCATAATCCAGAGTTTTGAGAAGATTGGAGAAACTTAATTTTTCGCCCAAAAACGAAAGGGGTAACACTGTGGGTTTTTTTTCGGGTCGAAATTTTGAATTTCGATATCTCAGCTCTGGAAGGGTCTAGAGCCTCCATTTTTGCACTCAGGTCAAAGTCTCACAGCCCTCTATCATAATCCAGAGTTTTGAGAATATTGGAGAAACTTAATTTTTCGGCCGAAAACGAAAAAAAACGAAAGGGGTAACACTGTCGTTTTTTTTTTCGGGTCGAAATTTTGAATTTCGATATCTCAGCTCTGGAAGGGTCTAGATCATCAATTTTTGCACTCAGGTCAAAGTCTCACAGCCCTCTATCATAATCCAGAGTTTTGAGAATATTGGAGAAACTTAATTTTTTGCCCGAAAACGAAAAAAAACGAAAGGGGTAACACTGTCGTTTTTTTTTCGGGTCGAAATTTTGAATTTCGATATCTCAGCTCTGGAAGGGTCTAGAGCCTCCATTTTTGCACTCAGGTCAAAGTCTCACAGCCCTCTATCATAATCCAGAGTTTTGAGAATATTGGAGAAACTTAATTTTTCGGCCGAAAACGAAAAAAAACGAAAGGGGTAACACTGTCGTTTTTTTTTCGGGTCGAAATTTTGAATTTCGATATCTCAGCTCTGGAAGGGTCTAGAGCCTCCATTTTTGCACTCAGGTCAAAGTCTCACAGCCCTCTATCATAATCCAGAGTTTTGAGAAGATTGGAGAAACTTAATTTTTCGCCCAAAAACGAAAAAAACGAAAGGGGTAACACTGTCGTTTTTTTTTTCGGGTCGAAATTTTGAATTTTGATATCTCAGCTCTGGAAGGGTCTAGATCATCAATTTTTGCACTCAGGTCAAAGTCTCACAGCCCTCTATCATAATCCAGAGTTTTGAGAAGATTGGAGAAACTTAATTTTTCACCCAAAAACGAAAAAAACGAAAGGGGTAACACTGTCGTTTTTTTTTCGGGTCGAAATTTTGAATTTCGATATCTCAGCTCTGGAAGGGTCTAGAGCCTCCATTTTTGCACTCAGGTCAAAGTCTCACAGCCCTCTATCATAATCCAGAGTTTTGAGAAGATTGGAGAAACTTAATTTTTCACCCAAAAACGAAAAAAACGAAAGGGGTAACACTGTCGTTTTTTTTTTTCGGGTCGAAATTTTGAATTTTGATATCTCAGCTCTGGAAGGGTCTAGATCATCAATTTTTGCACTCAGGTCAAAGTCTCACAGCCCTCTATCATAATCCAGAGTTTTGAGAAGATTGGAGAAACTTAATTTTTCGCCCTAAAACGAAAAAAAAACGAAAGGGGTAACACTGTCGTTTTTTTTTTCGGGTCGAAATTTTGAATTTCGATATCTCAGCTCTGGAAGGGTCTAGAGCCTCCATTTTTGCACTCAGGTCAAAGTCTCACAGCCCTCTATCATAATCCAGAGTTTTGAGAAGATTGGAGAAACTTAATTTTTCGCCCTAAAACGAAAAAAAAACGAAAGGGGTAACACTGTCGTTTTTTTTTTCGGGTCGAAATTTTGAATTTCGATATCTCAGCTCTGGAAGGGTCTAGAGCCTCCATTTTTGCACTCAGGTCAAAGTCTCACAGCCCTCTATCATAATCCAGAGTTTTGAGAATATTGGAGAAACTTAATTTTTCGGCCGAAAACGAAAAAAAACGAAAGGGGTAACACTGTCGTTTTTTTTTTCGGGTCGAAATTTTGAATTTCGATATCTCAGCTCTGGAAGGGTCTAGATCCTCCATTTTTGCACTCAGGTCAAAGTCTCACAGCCCTCTATCATAATCCAGAGTTTTGAGAATATTGGAGAAACTTAATTTTTCGCCCAAAAACGAAAGGGGTAACACTGTGGGTTTTTTTTCGGGTCGAAATTTTGAATTTCGATATCTCAGCTCTGGAAGGGTCTAGAGCCTCCATTTTTGCACTCAGGTCAAAGTCTCACAGCCCTCTATCATAATCCAGAGTTTTGAGAATATTGGAGAAACTTAATTTTTCGGTCAAAAACGAAAAAAAACGAAAGGGGTAACACTGTCGTTTTTTTTTCGGGTCGAAATTTTGAATTTCGATATCTCAGCTCTGGAAGGGTCTAGATCATCAATTTTTGCACTCAGGTCAAAGTCTCACAGCCCTCTATCATAATCCAGAGTTTTGAGAATATTGGAGAAACTTAATTTTTTGCCCGAAAACGAAAAAAAACGAAAGGGGTAACACTGTCGTTTTTTTTTCGGGTCGAAATTTTGAATTTCGATATCTCAGCTCTGGAAGGGTCTAGAGCCTCCATTTTTGCACTCAGGTCAAAGTCTCACAGCCCTCTATCATAATCCAGAGTTTTGAGAAGATTGGAGAAACTTAATTTTTCGCCCAAAAACGAAAAAAACGAAAGGGGTAACACTGTCGGGTTTTTTTTTCGGGTCGAAATTTTGAATTTCGATATCTCAGCTCTGGAAGGGTCTAGATCATCAATTTTTGCACTCAGGTCAAAGTCTCACAGCCCTCTATCATAATCCAGAGTTTTGAGAAGATTGGAGAAACTTAATTTTTGGCCCGAAAACGGAAAAAAACGAAAGGGGTAACACTGTCGTTTTTTTTTCGGGTCGAAATTTTGAATTTCGATATCTTAGCTCTGGAAGGGTCTAGAGCCTCCATTTTTGCACTCAGGTCAAAGTCTCACAGCCCTCTATCATAATCCAGAGTTTTGAGAATATTGGAGAAACGTAATTTTTCGGCCGAAAACGAAAAAAACGAAAGGGGTAACACTGTCGTTTTTTTTTCGGGTCGAAATTTTGAATTTCGATATCTCAGCTCTGGAAGGGTCTAGAGCCTCCATTTTTGCACTCAGGTCAAAGTCTCACAGCCCTCTATCATAATCCAGAGTTTTGAGAAGATTGGAGAAACTTAATTTTTCGGCCGAAAACGGAAAAAACGAAAGGGGTAACACTGTCGTTTTTTTTTTCGGGTAGAAATTTTGAATTTTGATATCTCAGCTCTGGAAGGGTCTAGATCGTCAATTTTTGCACTCAGGTCAAAGTCTCACAGCCCTCTATCATAATCCAGAGTTTTGAGAAGATTTGGAGAAACGTAATTTTTGGCCCGAAAACGAAAAAACGAAAGGGGTAACACTGTCGTTTTTTTTTCAGGTCGAAATTTTGAATTTCGATATCTCAGCTCTGGAAGGGTCTAGATCATCAATTTTTGCACTCAGGTCAAAGTCTCACAGCCCTCTATCATAATCCAGAGTTTTGAGAATATTGGAGAAACTTAATTTTTCGCCCAAAAACGAAAGGGGTTACACTGTGGGTTTTTTTTCGGGTCGAAATTTTGAATTTCGATATCTCAGCTCTGGAAGGGTCTAGAGCCTCCATTTTTGCACTCAGGTCAAAGTCTCACAGCCCTCTATCATAATCCAGAGTTTTGAGAATATTGGAGAAACTTAATTTTTCGGCCGAAAACGAAAAAAAAACGAAAGGGGTAACACTGTCGTTTTTTTTTTCGGGTCGAAATTTTGAATTTCGATATCTCAGCTCTGGAAGGGTCTAGATCATCAATTTTTGCACTCAGGTCAAAGTCTCACAGCCCTCTATCATAATCCAGAGTTTTGAGAATATTGGAGAAACTTAATTTTTTGCCCGAAAACGAAAAAAAACGAAAGGGGTAACACTGTCGTTTTTTTTTTGGGTCGAAATTTTGAATTTCGATATCTCAGCTCTGGAAGGGTCTAGAGCCTCCATTTTTGCACTCAGGTCAAAGTCTCACAGCCCTCTATCATAATCCAGAGTTTTGAGAATATTGGAGAAACTTAATTTTTCGGCCGAAAACGAAAAAAAACGAAAGGGGTAACCCTGTCGTTTTTTTTTCGGGTCGAAATTTTGAATTTCGATATCTCAGCTCTGGAAGGGTCTAGAGCCTCCATTTTTGCACTCAGGTCAAAGTCTCACAGCCCTCTATCATAATCCAGAGTTTTGAGAAGATTGGAGAAACTTAATTTTTCGCCCAAAAACGAAAGGGGTAACACTGTGGTTTTTTTTTCGGGTCGAAATTTTGAATTTCGATATCTCAGCTCTGGAAGGGTCTAGAGCCTCCATTTTTGCACTCAGGTCAAAGTCTCACAGCCCTCTATCATAATCCAGAGTTTTGAGAATATTGGAGAAACTTAATTTTTCGGCCGAAAACGAAAAAAAACGAAAGGGGTAACACTGTCGTTTTTTTTCGGGTCGAAATTTTGAATTTCGATATCTCAGCTCTGGAAGGGTCTAGATCATCAATTTTTGCACTCAGGTCAAAGTCTCACAGCCCTCTATCATAATCCAGAGTTTTGAGAATATTGGAGAAACTTAATTTTTTGCCCGAAAACGAAAAAAAACGAAAGGGGTAACACTGTCGTTTTTTTTTTCGGGTCGAAATTTTGAATTTCGATATCTCAGCTCTGGAAGGGTCTAGAGCCTCCATTTTTGCACTCAGGTCAAAGTCTCACAGCCCTCTATCATAATCCAGAGTTTTGAGAATATTGGAGAAACTTAATTTTTCGGCCGAAAACGAAAAAAAACGAAAGGGGTAACACTGTCGTTTTTTTTTCGGGTCGAAATTTTGAATTTCGATATCTCAGCTCTGGAAGGGTCTAGAGCCTCCATTTTTGCACTCAGGTCAAAGTCTCACAGCCCTCTATCATAATCCAGAGTTTTGAGAAGATTGGAGAAACTTAATTTTTCGCCCAAAAACGAAAAAAACGAAAGGGGTAACACTGTCGTTTTTTTTTTCGGGTCGAAATTTTGAATTTTGATATCTCAGCTCTGGAAGGGTCTAGATCATCAATTTTTGCACTCAGGTCAAAGTCTCACAGCCCTCTATCATAATCCAGAGTTTTGAGAATATTGGAGAAACTTAATTTTTTGCCCGAAAACGAAAAAAAACGAAAGGGGTAACACTGTCGTTTTTTTTTTTGGGTCGAAATTTTGAATTTCGATATCTCAGCTCTGGAAGGGTCTAGAGCCTCCATTTTTGCACTCAGGTCAAAGTCTCACAGCCCTCTATCATAATCCAGAGTTTTGAGAATATTGGAGAAACTTAATTTTTCGGCCGAAAACGAAAAAAAACGAAAGGGGTAACCCTGTCGTTTTTTTTTCGGGTCGAAATTTTGAATTTCGATATCTCAGCTCTGGAAGGGTCTAGAGCCTCCATTTTTGCACTCAGGTCAAAGTCTCACAGCCCTCTATCATAATCCAGAGTTTTGAGAAGATTGGAGAAACTTAATTTTTCGCCCAAAAACGAAAGGGGTAACACTGTGGGTTTTTTTTCGGGTCGAAATTTTGAATTTCGATATCTCAGCTCTGGAAGGGTCTAGAGCCTCCATTTTTGCACTCAGGTCAAAGTCTCACAGCCCTCTATCATAATCCAGAGTTTTGAGAATATTGGAGAAACTTAATTTTTCGGCCGAAAACGAAAAAAAACGAAAGGGGTAACACTGTCGTTTTTTTTTTCGGGTCGAAATTTTGAATTTCGATATCTCAGCTCTGGAAGGGTCTAGATCATCAATTTTTGCACTCAGGTCAAAGTCTCACAGCCCTCTATCATAATCCAGAGTTTTGAGAATATTGGAGAAACTTAATTTTTTGCCCGAAAACGAAAAAAAACGAAAGGGGTAACACTGTCGTTTTTTTTTCGGGTCGAAATTTTGAATTTCGATATCTCAGCTCTGGAAGGGTCTAGAGCCTCCATTTTTGCACTCAGGTCAAAGTCTCACAGCCCTCTATCATAATCCAGAGTTTTGAGAATATTGGAGAAACTTAATTTTTCGGCCGAAAACGAAAAAAAACGAAAGGGGTAACACTGTCGTTTTTTTTTCGGGTCGAAATTTTGAATTTCGATATCTCAGCTCTGGAAGGGTCTAGAGCCTCCATTTTTGCACTCAGGTCAAAGTCTCACAGCCCTCTATCATAATCCAGAGTTTTGAGAAGATTGGAGAAACTTAATTTTTCGCCCAAAAACGAAAAAAACGAAAGGGGTAACACTGTCGTTTTTTTTTTCGGGTCGAAATTTTGAATTTTGATATCTCAGCTCTGGAAGGGTCTAGATCATCAATTTTTGCACTCAGGTCAAAGTCTCACAGCCCTCTATCATAATCCAGAGTTTTGAGAAGATTGGAGAAACTTAATTTTTCACCCAAAAACGAAAAAAACGAAAGGGGTAACACTGTCGTTTTTTTTTCGGGTCGAAATTTTGAATTTCGATATCTCAGCTCTGGAAGGGTCTAGAGCCTTCATTTTTGCACTCAGGTCAAAGTCTCACAGCCCTCTATCATAATCCAGAGTTTTGAGAAGATTGGAGAAACTTAATTTTTCACCCAAAAACGAAAAAAACGAAAGGGGTAACACTGTCGTTTTTTTTTTCGGGTCGAAATTTTGAATTTTGATATCTCAGCTCTGGAAGGGTCTAGATCATCAATTTTTGCACTCAGGTCAAAGTCTCACAGCCCTCTATCATAATCCAGAGTTTTGAGAAGATTGGAGAAACTTAATTTTTCGCCCTAAAACGAAAAAAAAAACGAAAGGGGTAACACTGTCGTTTTTTTTTTCGGGTCGAAATTTTGAATTTCGATATCTCAGCTCTGGAAGGGTCTAGAGCCTCCATTTTTGCACTCAGGTCAAAGTCTCACAGCCCTCTATCATAATCCAGAGTTTTGAGAATATTGGAGAAACTTAATTTTTCGGCCGAAAACGAAAAAAAACGAAAGGGGTAACACTGTCGTTTTTTTTTTCGGGTCGAAATTTTGAATTTCGATATCTCAGCTCTGGAAGGGTCTAGATCCTCCATTTTTGCACTCAGGTCAAAGTCTCACAGCCCTCTATCATAATCCAGAGTTTTGAGAATATTGGAGAAACTTAATTTTTCGCCCAAAAACGAAAGGGGTAACACTGTGGGTTTTTTTTCGGGTCGAAATTTTGAATTTCGATATCTCAGCTCTGGAAGGGTCTAGAGCCTCCATTTTTGCACTCAGGTCAAAGTCTCACAGCCCTCTATCATAATCCAGAGTTTTGAGAATATTGGAGAAACTTAATTTTTCAGGCCGAAAACGAAAAAAAACGAAAGGGGTAACACTGTCGTTTTTTTTTCGGGTCGAAATTTTGAATTTCGATATCTCAGCTCTGGAAGGGTCTAGATCTTCAATTTTTGCACTCAGGTCAAAGTCTCACAGCCCTCTATCATAATCCAGAGTTTTGAGAATATTGGAGAAACTTAATTTTTTGCCCGAAAACGAAAAAAAACGAAAGGGGTAACACTGTCGTTTTTTTTTTGGGTCGAAATTTTGAATTTCGATATCTCAGCTCTGGAAGGGTCTAGAGCCTCCATTTTTGCACTCAGGTCAAAGTCTCACAGCCCTCTATCATAATCCAGAGTTTTGAGAATATTGGAGAAACTTAATTTTTCGGCCGAAAACGAAAAAAAACGAAAGGGGTAACCCTGTCGTTTTTTTTTCGGGTCGAAATTTTGAATTTCGATATCTCAGCTCTGGAAGGGTCTAGAGCCTCCATTTTTGCACTCAGGTCAAAGTCTCACAGCCCTCTATCATAATCCAGAGTTTTGAGAATATTGGAGAAACTTAATTTTTCGGCCGAAAACGAAAAAAAACGAAAGGGGTAACACTGTCGTTTTTTTTCGGGTCGAAATTTTGAATTTCGATATCTCAGCTCTGGAAGGGTCTAGATCATCAATTTTTGCACTCAGGTCAAAGTCTCACAGCCCTCTATCATAATCCAGAGTTTTGAGAATATTGGAGAAACTTAATTTTTTGCCCGAAAACGAAAAAAAACGAAAGGGGTAACACTGTCGTTTTTTTTTCGGGTCGAAATTTTGAATTTCGATATCTCAGCTCTGGAAGGGTCTAGAGCCTCCATTTTTGCACTCAGGTCAAAGTCTCACAGCCCTCTATCATAATCCAGAGTTTTGAGAATATTGGAGAAACTTAATTTTTCGGCCGAAAACGAAAAAAAACGAAAGGGGTAACACTGTCGTTTTTTTTTCGGGTCGAAATTTTGAATTTCGATATCTCAGCTCTGGAAGGGTCTAGAGCCTCCATTTTTGCACTCAGGTCAAAGTCTCACAGCCCTCTATCATAATCCAGAGTTTTGAGAAGATTGGAGAAACTTAATTTTTCGCCCAAAAACGAAAGGGGTAACACTGTGGGTTTTTTTTCGGGTCGAAATTTTGAATTTCGATATCTCAGCTCTGGAAGGGTCTAGAGCCTCCATTTTTGCACTCAGGTCAAAGTCTCACAGCCCTCTATCATAATCCAGAGTTTTGAGAATATTGGAGAAACTTAATTTTTCGGCCGAAAACGAAAAAAAACGAAAGGGGTAACACTGTCGTTTTTTTTTTCGGGTCGAAATTTTGAATTTCGATATCTCAGCTCTGGAAGGGTCTAGATCATCAATTTTTGCACTCAGGTCAAAGTCTCACAGCCCTCTATCATAATCCAGAGTTTTGAGAATATTGGAGAAACTTAATTTTTTGCCCGAAAACGAAAAAAAACGAAAGGGGTAACACTGTCGTTTTTTTTTCGGGTCGAAATTTTGAATTTCGATATCTCAGCTCTGGAAGGGTCTAGAGCCTCCATTTTTGCACTCAGGTCAAAGTCTCACAGCCCTCTATCATAATCCAGAGTTTTGAGAATATTGGAGAAACTTAATTTTTCGGCCGAAAACGAAAAAAAACGAAAGGGGTAACACTGTCGTTTTTTTTTCGGGTCGAAATTTTGAATTTCGATATCTCAGCTCTGGAAGGGTCTAGAGCCTCCATTTTTGCACTCAGGTCAAAGTCTCACAGCCCTCTATCATAATCCAGAGTTTTGAGAAGATTGGAGAAACTTAATTTTTCGCCCAAAAACGAAAAAAACGAAAGGGGTAACACTGTCGTTTTTTTTTTCGGGTCGAAATTTTGAATTTTGATATCTCAGCTCTGGAAGGGTCTAGATCATCAATTTTTGCACTCAGGTCAAAGTCTCACAGCCCTCTATCATAATCCAGAGTTTTGAGAAGATTGGAGAAACTTAATTTTTCACCCAAAAACGAAAAAAACGAAAGGGGTAACACTGTCGTTTTTTTTTCGGGTCGAAATTTTGAATTTCGATATCTCAGCTCTGGAAGGGTCTAGAGCCTCCATTTTTGCACTCAGGTCAAAGTCTCACAGCCCTCTATCATAATCCAGAGTTTTGAGAAGATTGGAGAAACTTAATTTTTCACCCAAAAACGAAAAAAACGAAAGGGGTAACACTGTCGTTTTTTTTTTCGGGTCGAAATTTTGAATTTTGATATCTCAGCTCTGGAAGGGTCTAGATCATCAATTTTTGCACTCAGGTCAAAGTCTCACAGCCCTCTATCATAATCCAGAGTTTTGAGAAGATTGGAGAAACTTAATTTTTCGCCCTAAAACGAAAAAAAAACGAAAGGGGTAACACTGTCGTTTTTTTTTTCGGGTCGAAATTTTGAATTTCGATATCTCAGCTCTGGAAGGGTCTAGAGCCTCCATTTTTGCACTCAGGTCAAAGTCTCACAGCCCTCTATCATAATCCAGAGTTTTGAGAAGATTGGAGAAACTTAATTTTTCGCCCTAAAACGAAAAAAAAACGAAAGGGGTAACACTGTCGTTTTTTTTTTCGGGTCGAAATTTTGAATTTCGATATCTCAGCTCTGGAAGGGTCTAGAGCCTCCATTTTTGCACTCAGGTCAAAGTCTCACAGCCCTCTATCATAATCCAGAGTTTTGAGAATATTGGAGAAACTTAATTTTTCGGCCGAAAACGAAAAAAAACGAAAGGGGTAACACTGTCGTTTTTTTTTCGGGTCGAAATTTTGAATTTCGATATCTCAGCTCTGGAAGGGTCTAGATCCTCCATTTTTGCACTCAGGTCAAAGTCTCACAGCCCTCTATCATAATCCAGAGTTTTGAGAATATTGGAGAAACTTAATTTTTCGCCCAAAAACGAAAGGGGTAACACTGTGGGTTTTTTTTCGGGTCGAAATTTTGAATTTCGATATCTCAGCTCTGGAAGGGTCTAGAGCCTCCATTTTTGCACTCAGGTCAAAGTCTCACAGCCCTCTATCATAATCCAGAGTTTTGAGAATATTGGAGAAACTTAATTTTTCGGTCAAAAACGAAAAAAAACGAAAGGGGTAACACTGTCGTTTTTTTTTCGGGTCGAAATTTTGAATTTCGATATCTCAGCTCTGGAAGGGTCTAGATCATCAATTTTTGCACTCAGGTCAAAGTCTCACAGCCCTCTATCATAATCCAGAGTTTTGAGAATATTGGAGAAACTTAATTTTTTGCCCGAAAACGAAAAAAAACGAAAGGGGTAACACTGTCGTTTTTTTTTCGGGTCGAAATTTTGAATTTCGATATCTCAGCTCTGGAAGGGTCTAGAGCCTCCATTTTTGCACTCAGGTCAAAGTCTCACAGCCCTCTATCATAATCCAGAGTTTTGAGAAGATTGGAGAAACTTAATTTTTCGCCCAAAAACGAAAAAAACGAAAGGGGTAACACTGTCGGGTTTTTTTTTCGGGTCGAAATTTTGAATTTCGATATCTCAGCTCTGGAAGGGTCTAGATCATCAATTTTTGCACTCAGGTCAAAGTCTCACAGCCCTCTATCATAATCCAGAGTTTTGAGAAGATTGGAGAAACTTAATTTTTGGCCCGAAAACGGAAAAAAACGAAAGGGGTAACACTGTCGTTTTTTTTTCGGGTCGAAATTTTGAATTTCGATATCTTAGCTCTGGAAGGGTCTAGAGCCTCCATTTTTGCACTCAGGTCAAAGTCTCACAGCCCTCTATCATAATCCAGAGTTTTGAGAATATTGGAGAAACGTAATTTTTCGGCCGAAAACGAAAAAAACGAAAGGGGTAACACTGTCGTTTTTTTTTCGGGTCGAAATTTTGAATTTCGATATCTCAGCTCTGGAAGGGTCTAGAGCCTCCATTTTTGCACTCAGGTCAAAGTCTCACAGCCCTCTATCATAATCCAGAGTTTTGAGAAGATTGGAGAAACTTAATTTTTCGGCCGAAAACGGAAAAAACGAAAGGGGTAACACTGTCGTTTTTTTTTTCGGGTAGAAATTTTGAATTTTGATATCTCAGCTCTGGAAGGGTCTAGATCGTCAATTTTTGCACTCAGGTCAAAGTCTCACAGCCCTCTATCATAATCCAGAGTTTTGAGAAGATTTGGAGAAACGTAATTTTTGGCCCGAAAACGAAAAAACGAAAGGGGTAACACTGTCGTTTTTTTTTCAGGTCGAAATTTTGAATTTCGATATCTCAGCTCTGGAAGGGTCTAGATCATCAATTTTTGCACTCAGGTCAAAGTCTCACAGCCCTCTATCATAATCCAGAGTTTTGAGAATATTGGAGAAACTTAATTTTTCGCCCAAAAACGAAAGGGGTTACACTGTGGGTTTTTTTTCGGGTCGAAATTTTGAATTTCGATATCTCAGCTCTGGAAGGGTCTAGAGCCTCCATTTTTGCACTCAGGTCAAAGTCTCACAGCCCTCTATCATAATCCAGAGTTTTGAGAATATTGGAGAAACTTAATTTTTCGGCCGAAAACGAAAAAAAACGAAAGGGGTAACACTGTCGTTTTTTTTTCGGGTCGAAATTTTGAATTTCGATATCTCAGCTCTGGAAGGGTCTAGATCATCAATTTTTGCACTCAGGTCAAAGTCTCACAGCCCTCTATCATAATCCAGAGTTTTGAGAATATTGGAGAAACTTAATTTTTCGCCCAAAAACGAAAGGGGTTACACTGTGGGTTTTTTTTCGGGTCGAAATTTTGAATTTCGATATCTCAGCTCTGGAAGGGTCTAGAGCCTCCATTTTTGCACTCAGGTCAAAGTCTCACAGCCCTCTATCATAATCCAGAGTTTTGAGAATATTGGAGAAACTTAATTTTTCGGCCGAAAACGAAAAAAAACGAAAGGGGTAACACTGTCGTTTTTTTTTCGGGTCGAAATTTTGAATTTCGATATCTCAGCTCTGGAAGGGTCTAGATCATCAATTTTTGCACTCAGGTCAAAGTCTCACAGCCCTCTATCATAATCCAGAGTTTTGAGAATATTGGAGAAACTTAATTTTTTGCCCGAAAACGAAAAAAAACGAAAGGGGTAACACTGTCGTTTTTTTTTTGGGTCGAAATTTTGAATTTCGATATCTCAGCTCTGGAAGGGTCTAGAGCCTCCATTTTTGCACTCAGGTCAAAGTCTCACAGCCCTCTATCATAATCCAGAGTTTTGAGAATATTGGAGAAACTTAATTTTTCGGCCGAAAAAGAAAAAAAACGAAAGGGGTAACCCTGTCGTTTTTTTTTCGGGTCGAAATTTTGAATTTCGATATCTCAGCTCTGGAAGGGTCTAGAGCCTCCATTTTTGCACTCAGGTCAAAGTCTCACAGCCCTCTATCATAATCCAGAGTTTTGAGAAGATTGGAGAAACTTAATTTTTCGCCCAAAAACGAAAGGGGTAACACTGTGGTTTTTTTTTCGGGTCGAAATTTTGAATTTCGATATCTCAGCTCTGGAAGGGTCTAGAGCCTCCATTTTTGCACTCAGGTCAAAGTCTCACAGCCCTCTATCATAATCCAGAGTTTTGAGAATATTGGAGAAACTTAATTTTTCGGCCGAAAACGAAAAAAAACGAAAGGGGTAACACTGTCGTTTTTTTTCGGGTCGAAATTTTGAATTTCGATATCTCAGCTCTGGAAGGGTCTAGATCATCAATTTTTGCACTCAGGTCAAAGTCTCACAGCCCTCTATCATAATCCAGAGTTTTGAGAATATTGGAGAAACTTAATTTTTTGCCCGAAAACGAAAAAAAACGAAAGGGGTAACACTGTCGTTTTTTTTTCGGGTCGAAATTTTGAATTTCGATATCTCAGCTCTGGAAGGGTCTAGAGCCTCCATTTTTGCACTCAGGTCAAAGTCTCACAGCCCTCTATCATAATCCAGAGTTTTGAGAATATTGGAGAAACTTAATTTTTCGGCCGAAAACGAAAAAAAACGAAAGGGGTAACACTGTCGTTTTTTTTTCGGGTCGAAATTTTGAATTTCGATATCTCAGCTCTGGAAGGGTCTAGAGCCTCCATTTTTGCACTCAGGTCAAAGTCTCACAGCCCTCTATCATAATCCAGAGTTTTGAGAAGATTGGAGAAACTTAATTTTTCGCCCAAAAACGAAAAAAACGAAAGGGGTAACACTGTCGTTTTTTTTTTCGGGTCGAAATTTTGAATTTTGATATCTCAGCTCTGGAAGGGTCTAGATCATCAATTTTTGCACTCAGGTCAAAGTCTCACAGCCCTCTATCATAATCCAGAGTTTTGAGAATATTGGAGAAACTTAATTTTTTGCCCGAAAACGAAAAAAAACGAAAGGGGTAACACTGTCGTTTTTTTTTTGGGTCGAAATTTTGAATTTCGATATCTCAGCTCTGGAAGGGTCTAGAGCCTCCATTTTTGCACTCAGGTCAAAGTCTCACAGCCCTCTATCATAATCCAGAGTTTTGAGAATATTGGAGAAACTTAATTTTTCGGCCGAAAACGAAAAAAAACGAAAGGGGTAACCCTGTCGTTTTTTTTTCGGGTCGAAATTTTGAATTTCGATATCTCAGCTCTGGAAGGGTCTAGAGCCTCCATTTTTGCACTCAGGTCAAAGTCTCACAGCCCTCTATCATAATCCAGAGTTTTGAGAAGATTGGAGAAACTTAATTTTTCGCCCAAAAACGAAAGGGGTAACACTGTGGGTTTTTTTTCGGGTCGAAATTTTGAATTTCGATATCTCAGCTCTGGAAGGGTCTAGAGCCTCCATTTTTGCACTCAGGTCAAAGTCTCACAGCCCTCTATCATAATCCAGAGTTTTGAGAATATTGGAGAAACTTAATTTTTCGGCCGAAAACGAAAAAAAACGAAAGGGGTAACACTGTCGTTTTTTTTTTCGGGTCGAAATTTTGAATTTCGATATCTCAGCTCTGGAAGGGTCTAGATCATCAATTTTTGCACTCAGGTCAAAGTCTCACAGCCCTCTATCATAATCCAGAGTTTTGAGAATATTGGAGAAACTTAATTTTTTGCCCGAAAACGAAAAAAAACGAAAGGGGTAACACTGTCGTTTTTTTTTCGGGTCGAAATTTTGAATTTCGATATCTCAGCTCTGGAAGGGTCTAGAGCCTCCATTTTTGCACTCAGGTCAAAGTCTCACAGCCCTCTATCATAATCCAGAGTTTTGAGAATATTGGAGAAACTTAATTTTTCGGCCGAAAACGAAAAAAAACGAAAGGGGTAACACTGTCGTTTTTTTTTCGGGTCGAAATTTTGAATTTCGATATCTCAGCTCTGGAAGGGTCTAGAGCCTCCATTTTTGCACTCAGGTCAAAGTCTCACAGCCCTCTATCATAATCCAGAGTTTTGAGAAGATTGGAGAAACTTAATTTTTCGCCCAAAAACGAAAAAAACGAAAGGGGTAACACTGTCGTTTTTTTTTTCGGGTCGAAATTTTGAATTTTGATATCTCAGCTCTGGAAGGGTCTAGATCATCAATTTTTGCACTCAGGTCAAAGTCTCACAGCCCTCTATCATAATCCAGAGTTTTGAGAAGATTGGAGAAACTTAATTTTTCACCCAAAAACGAAAAAAACGAAAGGGGTAACACTGTCGTTTTTTTTTCGGGTCGAAATTTTGAATTTCGATATCTCAGCTCTGGAAGGGTCTAGAGCCTTCATTTTTGCACTCAGGTCAAAGTCTCACAGCCCTCTATCATAATCCAGAGTTTTGAGAAGATTGGAGAAACTTAATTTTTCACCCAAAAACGAAAAAAACGAAAGGGGTAACACTGTCGTTTTTTTTTTTCGGGTCGAAATTTTGAATTTTGATATCTCAGCTCTGGAAGGGTCTAGATCATCAATTTTTGCACTCAGGTCAAAGTCTCACAGCCCTCTATCATAATCCAGAGTTTTGAGAAGATTGGAGAAACTTAATTTTTCGCCCTAAAACGAAAAAAAAAACGAAAGGGGTAACACTGTCGTTTTTTTTTTCGGGTCGAAATTTTGAATTTCGATATCTCAGCTCTGGAAGGGTCTAGAGCCTCCATTTTTGCACTCAGGTCAAAGTCTCACAGCCCTCTATCATAATCCAGAGTTTTGAGAATATTGGAGAAACTTAATTTTTCGGCCGAAAACGAAAAAAAACGAAAGGGGTAACACTGTCGTTTTTTTTTCGGGTCGAAATTTTGAATTTCGATATCTCAGCTCTGGAAGGGTCTAGATCCTCCATTTTTGCACTCAGGTCAAAGTCTCACAGCCCTCTATCATAATCCAGAGTTTTGAGAATATTGGAGAAACTTAATTTTTCGCCCAAAAACGAAAGGGGTAACACTGTGGGTTTTTTTTCGGGTCGAAATTTTGAATTTCGATATCTCAGCTCTGGAAGGGTCTAGAGCCTCCATTTTTGCACTCAGGTCAAAGTCTCACAGCCCTCTATCATAATCCAGAGTTTTGAGAATATTGGAGAAACTTAATTTTTCGGTCAAAAACGAAAAAAAACGAATGGGGTAACACTGTCGTTTTTTTTTCGGGTCGAAATTTTGAATTTCGATATCTCAGCTCTGGAAGGGTCTAGATCATCAATTTTTGCACTCAGGTCAAAGTCTCACAGCCCTCTATCATAATCCAGAGTTTTGAGAATATTGGAGAAACTTAATTTTTTGCCCGAAAACGAAAAAAAACGAAAGGGGTAACACTGTCGTTTTTTTTTCGGGTCGAAATTTTGAATTTCGATATCTCAGCTCTGGAAGGGTCTAGAGCCTCCATTTTTGCACTCAGGTCAAAGTCTCACAGCCCTCTATCATAATCCAGAGTTTTGAGAAGATTGGAGAAACTTAATTTTTCGCCCAAAAACGAAAAAAACGAAAGGGGTAACACTGTCGGGTTTTTTTTTCGGGTCGAAATTTTGAATTTCGATATCTCAGCTCTGGAAGGGTCTAGATCATCAATTTTTGCACTCAGGTCAAAGTCTCACAGCCCTCTATCATAATCCAGAGTTTTGAGAAGATTGGAGAAACTTAATTTTTGGCCCGAAAACGGAAAAAAACGAAAGGGGTAACACTGTCGTTTTTTTTTCGGGTCGAAATTTTGAATTTCGATATCTTAGCTCTGGAAGGGTCTAGAGCCTCCATTTTTGCACTCAGGTCAAAGTCTCACAGCCCTCTATCATAATCCAGAGTTTTGAGAATATTGGAGAAACGTAATTTTTCGGCCGAAAACGAAAAAAACGAAAGGGGTAACACTGTCGTTTTTTTTTCGGGTCGAAATTTTGAATTTCGATATCTCAGCTCTGGAAGGGTCTAGAGCCTCCATTTTTGCACTCAGGTCAAAGTCTCACAGCCCTCTATCATAATCCAGAGTTTTGAGAAGATTGGAGAAACTTAATTTTTCGGCCGAAAACGGAAAAAACGAAAGGGGTAACACTGTCGTTTTTTTTTTCGGGTAGAAATTTTGAATTTTGATATCTCAGCTCTGGAAGGGTCTAGATCGTCAATTTTTGCACTCAGGTCAAAGTCTCACAGCCCTCTATCATAATCCAGAGTTTTGAGAAGATTTGGAGAAACGTAATTTTTGGCCCGAAAACGAAAAAAAACGAAAGGGGTAACACTGTCGTTTTTTTTTCGGGTCGAAATTTTGAATTTCGATATCTCAGCTCTGGAAGGGTCTAGAGCCTCCATTTTTGCACTCAGGTCAAAGTCTCACAGCCCTCTATCATAATCCAGAGTTTTGAGAAGATTGGAGAAACTTAATTTTTCACCCAAAAACGAAAAAAACGAAAGGGGTAACACTGTCGTTTTTTTTTCGGGTCGAAATTTTGAATTTCGATATCTCAGCTCTGGAAGGGTCTAGATCATCAATTTTTGCACTCAGGTCAAAGTCTCACAGCCCTCTATCATAATCCAGAGTTTTGAGAATATTGGAGAAACTTAATTTTTTGCCCGAAAACGAAAAAAAACGAAAGGGGTAACACTGTCGTTTTTTTTTCGGGTCGAAATTTTGAATTTCGATATCTCAGCTCTGGAAGGGTCTAGAGCCTCCATTTTTGCACTCAGGTCAAAGTCTCACAGCCCTCTATCATAATCCAGAGTTTTGAGAATATTGGAGAAACTTAATTTTTCGGCCGAAAACGGAAAAAAACGAAAGGGGTAACACTGTAGTTTTTTTTTCGGGTCGAAATTTTGAATTTCGATATCTCAGCTCTGGAAGGGTCTAGATCCTCCATTTTTGCACTCAGGTCAAAGTCTCACAGCCCTCTATCATAATCCAGAGTTTTGAGAAGATTGGAGAAACCTAATTTTTCGCCCAAAAACGAAAGGGGTAACACTGTGGGGTTTTTTTTCGGGTCGAAATTTTGAATTTCGATATCTCAGCTCTGGAAGGGTCTAGAGCCTCCATTTTTGCACTCAGGTCAAAGTCTCACAGCCCTCTATCATAATCCAGAGTTTTGAGAATATTGGAGAAACTTAATTTTTCGGCCGAAAACGAAAAAAAACGAAAGGGGTAACACTGTCGTTTTTTTTTCGGGTCGAAATTTTGAATTTCGATATCTCAGCTCTGGAAGGGTCTAGATCATCAATTTTTGCACTCAGGTCAAAGTCTCACAGCCCTCTATCATAATCCAGAGTTTTGAGAATATTGGAGAAACTTAATTTTTTGCCCGAAAACGAAAAAAAACGAAAGGGGTAACACTGTCGTTTTTTTTTCGGGTCGAAATTTTGAATTTCGATATCTCAGCCCTGGAAGGGTCTAGAGCCTCCATTTTTGCACTCAGGTCAAAGTCTCACAGCCATCTATCATAATCCAGAGTTTTGAGAAGATTGGAGAAACTTAATTTTTCGCCCAAAAACGAAAAAAACGAAAGGGGTAACACTGTCGTTTTTTTTTTTCGGGTCGAAATTTTGAATTTTGATATCTCAGCTCTGGAAGGGTCTAGATCATCAATTTTTGCACTCAGGTCAAAGTCTCACAGCCCTCTATCATAATCCAGAGTTTTGAGAATATTGGAGAAACTTAATTTTTCGCCCGAAAACGAAAAAAAAAACGAAAGGGGTAACACTGTCGTTTTTTTTCGGGTCGAAATTTTGAGTTTCGATATCTCAGCTCTGGAAGGGTCTAGATCCTCCATTTTTGCACTCAGGTCAAAGTCTCACAGCCCTCTATCAGAATCCAGAGTTTTGAGAAGATTAGAGAAACTTAATTTTTGGCCCGAAAACGGAAAAAAACGAAAGGGGTAACACTGTCGTTTTTTTTCTGGGTCGAAATTTTGAATTTCGATATCTCAGCTCTGGAAGGGTCTAGATCCTCCATTTTTGCACTCAGGTCAAAGTCTCACAGCCCTCTATCATAATCCAGAGTTTTGAGAATATTGGAGAAACTTAATTTTTCGCCCAAAAACGAAAGGGGTAACACTGTCGTTTTTTTTCGGGTCGAAATTTTGAATTTCGATATCTCAGCTCTGGAAGGGTCTAGAGCCTCCATTTTTGCACTCAGGTCAAAGTCTCACAGCCCTCTATCATAATCCAGAGTTTTGAGAAGATTGGAGAAACTTAATTTTTCACCCAAAAACGAAAAAAACGAATGGGGTAACACTGTCGTTTTTTTTTTCGGGTCGAAATTTTGAATTTTGATATCTCAGCTCTGGAAGGGTCTAGATCATCAATTTTTGCACTCAGGTCAAAGTCTCACAGCCCTCTATCATAATCCAGAGTTTTGAGAAGATTGGAGAAACTTAATTTTTCGCCCTAAAACGAAAAAAAACGAAAGGGGTAACACTGTCGTTTTTTTTTTCGGGTCGAAATTTTGAATTTCGATATCTCAGCTCTGGAAGGGTCTAGAGCCTCCATTTTTGCACTCAGGTCAAAGTCTCACAGCCCTCTATCATAATCCAGAGTTTTGAGAAGATTGGAGAAACTTAATTTTTCACCCAAAAACGAAAAAAACGAAAGGGGTAACACTGTCGTTTTTTTTTCGGGTCGAAATTTTGAATTTCGATATCTCAGCTCTGGAAGGGTCTAGAGCCTCCATTTTTGCACTCAGGTCAAAGTCTCACAGCCCTCTATCATAATCCAGAGTTTTGAGAAGATTGGAGAAACTTAATTTTTCACCAAAAACGAAAAAAACGAAAGGGGTAACACTGTCGTTTTTTTTTTTCGGGTCGAAATTTTGAATTTTGATATCTCAGCTCTGGAAGGGTCTAGATCATCAATTTTTGCACTCAGGTCAAAGTCTCACAGCCCTCTATCATAATCCAGAGTTTTGAGAAGATTGGAGAAACTTAATTTTTCGCCCAAAAACGAAAAAAAACGAAAGGGGTAACACTGTCGTTTTTTTTTCGGGTCGAAATTTTGAATTTTGATATCTCAGCTCTGGAAGGGTCTAGATCATCAATTTTTGCACTCAGGTCAAAGTCTCACGGCCCTCTATCATAATCCAGAGTTTTGAGAAGATTGGAGAAACTTAATTTTTCGCCCAAAAACGAAAAAAAACGAAAGGGGTAACACTGTCGTTTTTTTTTTCGGGTCGAAATTTTGAATTTTGATATCTCAGCTCTGGAAGGGTCTAGATCATCAATTTTTGCACTCAGGTCAAAGTCTCACGGCCCTCTATCATAATCCAGAGTTTTGAGAAGATTGGAGAAACTTAATTTTTCGCCCTAAAACGAAAAAAAACGAAAGGGGTAACACTGTCGTTTTTTTTTCGGGTCGAAATTTTGAATTTCGATATCTCAGCTCTGGAAGGGTCTAGAGCCTCCATTTTTGCACTCAGGTCAAAGTCTCACAGCCCTCTATCAGAATCCAGAGTTTTGAGAAGATTGGAGAAACTTAATTTTTGGCCCGAAAACGGAAAAAAACGAAAGGGGTAACACTGTCGTTTTTTTTTTCGGGTCGAAATTTTGAATTTCAATATCTCAGCTCTGGAAGGGTCTAGAGTCTCCATTTTTTGCACTCAGGTCAAAGTCTCACAGCCCTCTATCATAATCCAGAGTTTTGAGAATATTGGAGAAACTTAATTTTTCGGCCGAAAACGAAAAAAAACGAAAGGGGTAACACTGTCGTTTTTTTTTTGGGTCGAAATTTTGAATTTCGATATCTCAGCTCTGGAAGGGTCTAGAGCCTCCATTTTTGCACTCAGGTCAAAGTCTCACAGCCCTCTATCATAATCCAGAGTTTTGAGAAGATTGGAGAAACTTAATTTTTCACCCAAAAACGAAAAAACGAAAGGGGTAACACTGTCGTTTTTTTTTCAGGTCGAAATTTTGAATTTCGATATCTCAGCTCTGGAAGGGTCTAGAGCCTCCATTTTTGCACTCAGGTCAAAGTCTCACAGCCCTCTATCATAATCCAGAGTTTTGAGAAGATTGGAGAAACTTAATTTTTCGCCCAAAAACGAAAAAAACGAAAGGGGTAACACTGTCCTTTTTTTTTCGGGTCGAAATTTTGAATTTTGATATCTCAGCTCTGGAAGGGTCTAGATCATCAATTTTTGCACTCAGGTCAAAGTCTCACAGCCCTCTATCATAATCCAGAGTTTTGAGAAGATTGGAGAAACTTAATTTTTCACCCAAAAACGAAAAAAACGAAAGGGGTAACACTGTCGTTTTTTTTTCGGGTCGAAATTTTGAATTTCGATATCTCAGCTCTGGAAGGGTCTAGATCATCAATTTTTGCACTCAGGTCAAAGTCTCACAGCCCTCTATCATAATCCAGAGTTTTGAGAATATTGGAGAAACTTAATTTTTTGCCCGAAAACGAAAAAAAACGAAAGGGGTAACACTGTCGTTTTTTTTTCGGGTCGAAATTTTGAATTTCGATATCTCAGCTCTGGAAGGGTCTAGAGCCTCCATTTTTGCACTCAGGTCAAAGTCTCACAGCCCTCTATCATAATCCAGAGTTTTGAGAATATTGGAGAAACTTAATTTTTCGGCCGAAAACGAAAAAAAACGAAAGGGGTAACACTGTAGTTTTTTTTTTCGGGTCGAAATTTTGAATTTCGATATCTCAGCTCTGGAAGGGTCTAGATCCTCCATTTTTGCACTCAGGTCAAAGTCTCACAGCCCTCTATCATAATCCAGAGTTTTGAGAATATTGGAGAAACTTAATTTTTCGGCCGAAAACGAAAAAAAACGAAAGGGGTAACACTGTAGTTTTTTTTTCGGGTCGAAATTTTGAATTTCGATATCTCAGCTCTGGAAGGGTCTAGATCCTCCATTTTTGCACTCAGGTCAAAGTCTCACAGCCCTCTATCATAATCCAGAGTTTTGAGAATATTGGAGAAACTTAATTTTTCGGCCGAAAACGAAAAAAAACGAAAGGGGTAACACTGTCGTTTTTTTTTCGGGTCGAAATTTTGAATTTCGATATCTCAGCTCTGGAAGGGTCTAGATCATCAATTTTTGCACTCAGGTCAAAGTCTCACAGCCCTCTATCATAATCCAGAGTTTTGAGAATATTGGAGAAACTTAATTTTTTGCCCGAAAACGAAAAAAAACGAAAGGGGTAACACTGTCGTTTTTTTTTCGGGTCGAAATTTTGAATTTCGATATCTCAGCTCTGGAAGGGTCTAGATCCTCCATTTTTGCACTCAGGTCAAAGTCTCACAGCCCTCTATCATATTCCAGAGTTTTGAGAATATTGGAGAAACTTAATTTTTCGCCCAAAAACGAAAGGGGTAACACTGTCGTTTTTTTTCGGGTCGAAATTTTGAATTTCGATATCTCAGCTCTGGAAGGGTCTAGAGCCTCCATTTTTGCACTCAGGTCAAAGTCTCACAGCCCTCTATCATAATCCAGAGTTTTGAGAAGATTGGAGAAACTTAATTTTTCACCCAAAAACGAAAGGGGTAACACTGTCGTTTTTTTTTTCGGGTCGAAATTTTGAATTTTGATATCTCAGCTCTGGAAGGGTCTAGATCATCAATTTTTGCACTCAGGTCAAAGTCTCACAGCCCTCTATCATAATCCAGAGTTTTGAGAAGATTGGAGAAACTTAATTTTTCGCCCAAAAACGAAAAAAAACGAAAGGGGTAACACTGTCGTTTTTTTTTTCGGGTCGAAATTTTGAATTTTGATATCTCAGCTCTGGAAGGGTCTAGATCATCAATTTTTGCACTCAGGTCAAAGTCTCACGGCCCTCTATCATAATCCAGAGTTTTGAGAAGATTGGAGAAACTTAATTTTTCGCCCTAAAACGAAAAAAACGAAAGGGGTAACACTGTCGTTTATTTTTTCGGGTCGAAATTCTGAATTTCAATATCTCAGCTCTGGAAGGGTCTAGAGCCTCCATTTTTTGCACTCAGGTCAAAGTCTCACAGCCCTCTATCATAATCCAGAGTTTTGAGAATATTGGAGAAACTTAATTTTTCGGCCGAAAACGAAAAAAAACGAAAGGGGTAACACTGTCGTTTTTTTTTTGGGTCGAAATTTTGAATTTCGATATCTCAGCTCTGGAAGGGTCTAGAGCCTCCATTTTTGCACTCAGGTCAAAGTCTCACAGCCCTCTATCATAATCCAGAGTTTTGAGAAGATTGGAGAAACTTAATTTTTCGCCCAAAAACGAAAAAAACGAAAGGGGTAACACTGTCCTTTTTTTTTCGGGTCGAAATTTTGAATTTTGATATCTCAGCTCTGGAAGGGTCTAGATCATCAATTTTGGCACTCAGGTCAAAGTCTCACAGCCCTCTATCATAATCCAGAGTTTTGAGAAGATTGGAGAAACTTAATTTTTCGGCCGAAAACGAAAAAAAACGAAAGGGGTAACACTGTCGGGTTTTTTTCGGGTCGAAATTTTGAATTTCGATATCTCAGCTCTGGAAGGGTCTAGAGCCTACATTTTTGCACTCAGGTCAAAGTCTCACAGCCCTCTATCATAATCCAGAGTTTTGAGAAGATTGGAGAAACTTAATTTTTCGGCCGAAAACGAAAAAAAAACGAAAGGGGTAACACTGTCGTTTTTTTTTCGGGTCGAAATTTTGAATTTCGATATCTCAGCTCTGGAAGGGTCTAGAGCCTCCATTTTTGCACTCAGGTCAAAGTCTCACAGCCCTCTATCATAATCCAGAGTTTTGAGAAGATTGGAGAAACTTAATTTTTCGCCCAAAAACGAAAGGGGTAACACTGTGGTTTTTTTTTCGGGTCGAAATTTTGAATTTCGATATCTCAGCTCTGGAAGGGTCTAGAGCCTCCATTTTTGCACTCAGGTCAAAGTCTCACAGCCCTCTATCATAATCCAGAGTTTTGAGAATATTGGAGAAACTTAATTTTTCGGCCGAAAACGAAAAAAAACGAAAGGGGTAACACTGTCGTTTTTTTTCGGGTCGAAATTTTGAATTTCGATATCTCAGCTCTGGAAGGGTCTAGATCATCAATTTTTGCACTCAGGTCAAAGTCTCACAGCCCTCTATCATAATCCAGAGTTTTGAGAAGATTGGAGAAACTTAATTTTTCGGCCGAAAACGGAAAAAACGAAAGGGGTAACACTGTCGTTTTTTTTTCGGGTCGAAATTTTGAATTTCGATATCTCAGCTCTGGAAGGGTCTAGAGCCTCCATTTTTGCACTCAGGTCAAAGTCTCACAGCCCTCTATCATAATCCAGAGTTTTGAGAATATTGGAGAAACTTAATTTTTCGGCCGAAAACGAAAAAAAAAAACGAAAGGGGTAACACTGTCGTTTTTTTTTCGGGTCGAAATTTTGAATTTCGATATCTCAGCTCTGGAAGGGTCTAGAGCCTCCATTTTTGCACTCAGGTCAAAGTCTCACAGCCCTCTATCATAATCCAGAGTTTTGAGAAGATTGGAGAAACTTAATTTTTCGCCCAAAAACGAAAAAAACGAAAGGGGTAACACTGTCGTTTTTTTTTTCGGGTCGAAATTTTGAATTTTGATATCTCAGCTCTGGAAGGGTCTAGATCATCAATTTTTTTGCACTCAGGTCAAAGTCTCACAGCCCTCTATCATAATCCAGAGTTTTGAGAATATTGGAGAAACTTAATTTTTTGCCCGAAAACGAAAAAAAACGAAAGGGGTAACACTGTCGTTTTTTTTTTCGGGTCGAAATTTTGAATTTCGATATCTCAGCTCTGGAAGGGTCTAGAGCCTCCATTTTTGCACTCAGGTCAAAGTCTCACAGCCCTCTATCATAATCCAGAGTTTTGAGAAGATTGGAGAAACTTAATTTTTCGCCCAAAAACGAAAGGGGTAACACTGTGGGTTTTTTTTCGGGTCGAAATTTTGAATTTCGATATCTCAGCTCTGGAAGGGTCTAGAGCCTCCATTTTTGCACTCAGGTCAAAGTCTCACAGCCCTCTATCATAATCCAGAGTTTTGAGAATATTGGAGAAACTTAATTTTTCGGCCGAAAACGAAAAAAAACGAAAGGGGTAACACTGTCGTTTTTTTTTTCGGGTCGAAATTTTGAATTTCGATATCTCAGCTCTGGAAGGGTCTAGATCATCAATTTTTGCACTCAGGTCAAAGTCTCACAGCCCTCTATCATAATCCAGAGTTTTGAGAATATTGGAGAAACTTAATTTTTTGCCCGAAAACGAAAAAAAACGAAAGGGGTAACACTGTCGTTTTTTTTTCGGGTCGAAATTTTGAATTTCGATATCTCAGCTCTGGAAGGGTCTAGAGCCTCCATTTTTGCACTCAGGTCAAAGTCTCACAGCCCTCTATCATAATCCAGAGTTTTGAGAATATTGGAGAAACTTAATTTTTCGGCCGAAAACGAAAAAAAACGAAAGGGGTAACACTGTCGTTTTTTTTTCGGGTCGAAATTTTGAATTTCGATATCTCAGCTCTGGAATGGTCTAGAGCCTCCATTTTTGCACTCAGGTCAAAGTCTCACAGCCCTCTATCATAATCCAGAGTTTTGAGAAGATTGGAGAAACTTAATTTTTCGCCCAAAAACGAAAAAAACGAAAGGGGTAACACTGTCGTTTTTTTTTTCGGGTCGAAATTTTGAATTTTGATATCTCAGCTCTGGAAGGGTCTAGATCATCAATTTTTGCACTCAGGTCAAAGTCTCACAGCCCTCTATCATAATCCAGAGTTTTGAGAAGATTGGAGAAACTTAATTTTTCACCCAAAAACGAAAAAAACGAAAGGGGTAACACTGTCGTTTTTTTTTCGGGTCGAAATTTTGAATTTCGATATCTCAGCTCTGGAAGGGTCTAGAGCCTCCATTTTTGCACTCAGGTCAAAGTCTCACAGCCCTCTATCATAATCCAGAGTTTTGAGAAGATTGGAGAAACTTAATTTTTCACCCAAAAACGAAAAAAACGAAAGGGGTAACACTGTCGTTTTTTTTTTCGGGTCGAAATTTTGAATTTTGATATCTCAGCTCTGGAAGGGTCTAGATCATCAATTTTTGCACTCAGGTCAAAGTCTCACAGCCCTCTATCATAATCCAGAGTTTTGAGAAGATTGGAGAAACTTAATTTTTCGCCCTAAAACGAAAAAAAAACGAAAGGGGTAACACTGTCGTTTTTTTTTTCGGGTCGAAATTTTGAATTTCGATATCTCAGCTCTGGAAGGGTCTAGAGCCTCCATTTTTGCACTCAGGTCAAAGTCTCACAGCCCTCTATCATAATCCAGAGTTTTGAGAATATTGGAGAAACTTAATTTTTCGGCCGAAAACGAAAAAAAACGAAAGGGGTAACACTGTCGTTTTTTTTTCGGGTCGAAATTTTGAATTTCGATATCTCAGCTCTGGAAGGGTCTAGATCCTCCATTTTTGCACTCAGGTCAAAGTCTCACAGCCCTCTATCATAATCCAGAGTTTTGAGAATATTGGAGAAACTTAATTTTTCGCCCAAAAACGAAAGGGGTAACACTGTGGGTTTTTTTTCGGGTCGAAATTTTGAATTTCGATATCTCAGCTCTGGAAGGGTCTAGAGCCTCCATTTTTGCACTCAGGTCAAAGTCTCACAGCCCTCTATCATAATCCAGAGTTTTGAGAATATTGGAGAAACTTAATTTTTCGGTCAAAAACGAAAAAAAACGAAAGGGGTAACACTGTCGTTTTTTTTTCGGGTCGAAATTTTGAATTTCGATATCTCAGCTCTGGAAGGGTCTAGATCATCAATTTTTGCACTCAGGTCAAAGTCTCACAGCCCTCTATCATAATCCAGAGTTTTGAGAATATTGGAGAAACTTAATTTTTTGCCCGAAAACGAAAAAAAACGAAAGGGGTAACACTGTCGTTTTTTTTTCGGGTCGAAATTTTGAATTTCGATATCTCAGCTCTGGAAGGGTCTAGAGCCTCCATTTTTGCACTCAGGTCAAAGTCTCACAGCCCTCTATCATAATCCAGAGTTTTGAGAAGATTGGAGAAACTTAATTTTTCGCCCAAAAACGAAAAAAACGAAAGGGGTAACACTGTCGGGTTTTTTTTTCGGGTCGAAATTTTGAATTTCGATATCTCAGCTCTGGAAGGGTCTAGATCATCAATTTTTGCACTCAGGTCAAAGTCTCACAGCCCTCTATCATAATCCAGAGTTTTGAGAAGATTGGAGAAACTTAATTTTTGGCCCGAAAACGGAAAAAAACGAAAGGGGTAACACTGTCGTTTTTTTTTCGGGTCGAAATTTTGAATTTCGATATCTTAGCTCTGGAAGGGTCTAGAGCCTCCATTTTTGCACTCAGGTCAAAGTCTCACAGCCCTCTATCATAATCCAGAGTTTTGAGAATATTGGAGAAACGTAATTTTTCGGCCGAAAACGAAAAAAACGAAAGGGGTAACACTGTCGTTTTTTTTTCGGGTCGAAATTTTGAATTTCGATATCTCAGCTCTGGAAGGGTCTAGAGCCTCCATTTTTGCACTCAGGTCAAAGTCTCACAGCCCTCTATCATAATCCAGAGTTTTGAGAAGATTGGAGAAACTTAATTTTTCGGCCGAAAACGGAAAAAACGAAAGGGGTAACACTGTCGTTTTTTTTTTCGGGTAGAAATTTTGAATTTTGATATCTCAGCTCTGGAAGGGTCTAGATCGTCAATTTTTGCACTCAGGTCAAAGTCTCACAGCCCTCTATCATAATCCAGAGTTTTGAGAAGATTTGGAGAAACGTAATTTTTGGCCCGAAAACGAAAAAACGAAAGGGGTAACACTGTCGTTTTTTTTTCAGGTCGAAATTTTGAATTTCGATATCTCAGCTCTGGAAGGGTCTAGATCATCAATTTTTGCACTCAGGTCAAAGTCTCACAGCCCTCTATCATAATCCAGAGTTTTGAGAATATTGGAGAAACTTAATTTTTCGCCCAAAAACGAAAGGGGTAACACTGTGGGTTTTTTTTCGGGTCGAAATTTTGAATTTCGATATCTCAGCTCTGGAAGGGTCTAGAGCCTCCATTTTTGCACTCAGGTCAAAGTCTCACAGCCCTCTATCATAATCCAGAGTTTTGAGAAGATTGGAGAAACTTAATTTTTCACCCAAAAACGAAAAAACGAAAGGGGTAACACTGTCGTTTTTTTTCGGGTCGAAATTTTGAATTTCGATATCTCAGCTCTGGAAGGGTCTAGATCATCAATTTTTGCACTCAGGTCAAAGTCTCACAGCCCTCTATCATAATCCAGAGTTTTGAGAATATTGGAGAAACTTAATTTTTTGCCCGAAAACGAAAAAAAACGAAAGGGGTAACACTGTCGTTTTTTTTTCGGGTCGAAATTTTGAATTTCAATATCTCAGCTCTGGAAGGGTCTAGAGCCTCCATTTTTGCACTCAGGTCAAAGTCTCACAGCCCTCTATCATAATCCAGAGTTTTGAGAATATTGGAGAAACTTAATTTTTCGGCCGAAAACGAAAAAAAACGAAAGGGGTAACACTGTCGTTTTTTTTTCGGGTCGAAATTTTGAATTTCGATATCTCAGCTCTGGAAGGGTCTAGAGCCTCCATTTTTGCACTCAGGTCAAAGTCTCACAGCCCTCTATCATAATCCAGAGTTTTGAGAAGATTGGAGAAACTTAATTTTTCGCCCAAAAACGAAAAAAACGAAAGGGGTAACACTGTCGTTTTTTTTTTCGGGTCGAAATTTTGAATTTTGATATCTCAGCTCTGGAAGGGTCTAGATCATCAATTTTTGCACTCAGGTCAAAGTCTCACAGCCCTCTATCATAATCCAGAGTTTTGAGAATATTGGAGAAACTTAATTTTTTGCCCGAAAACGAAAAAAAACGAAAGGGGTAACACTGTCGTTTTTTTTTTTGGGTCGAAATTTTGAATTTCGATATCTCAGCTCTGGAAGGGTCTAGAGCCTCCATTTTTGCACTCAGGTCAAAGTCTCACAGCCCTCTATCATAATCCAGAGTTTTGAGAATATTGGAGAAACTTAATTTTTCGGCCGAAAACGAAAAAAAACGAAAGGGGTAACCCTGTCGTTTTTTTTTCGGGTCGAAATTTTGAATTTCGATATCTCAGCTCTGGAAGGGTCTAGAGCCTCCATTTTTGCACTCAGGTCAAAGTCTCACAGCCCTCTATCATAATCCAGAGTTTTGAGAAGATTGGAGAAACTTAATTTTTCGCCCAAAAACGAAAGGGGTAACACTGTGGGTTTTTTTTCGGGTCGAAATTTTGAATTTCGATATCTCAGCTCTGGAAGGGTCTAGAGCCTCCATTTTTGCACTCAGGTCAAAGTCTCACAGCCCTCTATCATAATCCAGAGTTTTGAGAATATTGGAGAAACTTAATTTTTCGGCCGAAAACGAAAAAAAACGAAAGGGGTAACACTGTCGTTTTTTTTTTCGGGTCGAAATTTTGAATTTCGATATCTCAGCTCTGGAAGGGTCTAGATCATCAATTTTTGCACTCAGGTCAAAGTCTCACAGCCCTCTATCATAATCCAGAGTTTTGAGAATATTGGAGAAACTTAATTTTTTGCCCGAAAACGAAAAAAAACGAAAGGGGTAACACTGTCGTTTTTTTTTCGGGTCGAAATTTTGAATTTCGATATCTCAGCTCTGGAAGGGTCTAGAGCCTCCATTTTTGCACTCAGGTCAAAGTCTCACAGCCCTCTATCATAATCCAGAGTTTTGAGAATATTGGAGAAACTTAATTTTTCGGCCGAAAACGAAAAAAAACGAAAGGGGTAACACTGTCGTTTTTTTTTCGGGTCGAAATTTTGAATTTCGATATCTCAGCTCTGGAAGGGTCTAGAGCCTCCATTTTTGCACTCAGGTCAAAGTCTCACAGCCCTCTATCATAATCCAGAGTTTTGAGAAGATTGGAGAAACTTAATTTTTCGCCCAAAAACGAAAAAAACGAAAGGGGTAACACTGTCGTTTTTTTTTTCGGGTCGAAATTTTGAATTTTGATATCTCAGCTCTGGAAGGGTCTAGATCATCAATTTTTGCACTCAGGTCAAAGTCTCACAGCCCTCTATCATAATCCAGAGTTTTGAGAAGATTGGAGAAACTTAATTTTTCACCCAAAAACGAAAAAAACGAAAGGGGTAACACTGTCGTTTTTTTTTCGGGTCGAAATTTTGAATTTCGATATCTCAGCTCTGGAAGGGTCTAGAGCCTCCATTTTTGCACTCAGGTCAAAGTCTCACAGCCCTCTATCATAATCCAGAGTTTTGAGAAGATTGGAGAAACTTAATTTTTCACCCAAAAACGAAAAAAACGAAAGGGGTAACACTGTCGTTTTTTTTTTTCGGGTCGAAATTTTGAATTTTGATATCTCAGCTCTGGAAGGGTCTAGATCATCAATTTTTGCACTCAGGTCAAAGTCTCACAGCCCTCTATCATAATCCAGAGTTTTGAGAAGATTGGAGAAACTTAATTTTTCGCCCTAAAACGAAAAAAAAACGAAAGGGGTAACACTGTCGTTTTTTTTTTCGGGTCGAAATTTTGAATTTCGATATCTCAGCTCTGGAAGGGTCTAGAGCCTCCATTTTTGCACTCAGGTCAAAGTCTCACAGCCCTCTATCATAATCCAGAGTTTTGAGAATATTGGAGAAACTTAATTTTTCGGCCGAAAACGAAAAAAAACGAAAGGGGTAACACTGTCGTTTTTTTTTCGGGTCGAAATTTTGAATTTCGATATCTCAGCTCTGGAAGGGTCTAGATCCTCCATTTTTGCACTCAGGTCAAAGTCTCACAGCCCTCTATCATAATCCAGAGTTTTGAGAATATTGGAGAAACTTAATTTTTCGCCCAAAAACGAAAGGGGTAACACTGTGGGTTTTTTTTCGGGTCGAAATTTTGAATTTCGATATCTCAGCTCTGGAAGGGTCTAGAGCCTCCATTTTTGCACTCAGGTCAAAGTCTCACAGCCCTCTATCATAATCCAGAGTTTTGAGAATATTGGAGAAACTTAATTTTTCGGTCAAAAACGAAAAAAAACGAAAGGGGTAACACTGTCGTTTTTTTTTCGGGTCGAAATTTTGAATTTCGATATCTCAGCTCTGGAAGGGTCTAGATCATCAATTTTTGCACTCAGGTCAAAGTCTCACAGCCCTCTATCATAATCCAGAGTTTTGAGAATATTGGAGAAACTTAATTTTTTGCCCGAAAACGAAAAAAAACGAAAGGGGTAACACTGTCGTTTTTTTTTCGGGTCGAAATTTTGAATTTCGATATCTCAGCTCTGGAAGGGTCTAGAGCCTCCATTTTTGCACTCAGGTCAAAGTCTCACAGCCCTCTATCATAATCCAGAGTTTTGAGAAGATTGGAGAAACTTAATTTTTCGCCCAAAAACGAAAAAAACGAAAGGGGTAACACTGTCGGGTTTTTTTTTCGGGTCGAAATTTTGAATTTCGATATCTCAGCTCTGGAAGGGTCTAGATCATCAATTTTTGCACTCAGGTCAAAGTCTCACAGCCCTCTATCATAATCCAGAGTTTTGAGAAGATTGGAGAAACTTAATTTTTGGCCCGAAAACGGAAAAAAACGAAAGGGGTAACACTGTCGTTTTTTTTTCGGGTCGAAATTTTGAATTTCGATATCTTAGCTCTGGAAGGGTCTAGAGCCTCCATTTTTGCACTCAGGTCAAAGTCTCACAGCCCTCTATCATAATCCAGAGTTTTGAGAATATTGGAGAAACGTAATTTTTCGGCCGAAAACGAAAAAAACGAAAGGGGTAACACTGTCGTTTTTTTTTCGGGTCGAAATTTTGAATTTCGATATCTCAGCTCTGGAAGGGTCTAGAGCCTCCATTTTTGCACTCAGGTCAAAGTCTCACAGCCCTCTATCATAATCCAGAGTTTTGAGAAGATTGGAGAAACTTAATTTTTCGGCCGAAAACGGAAAAAACGAAAGGGGTAACACTGTCGTTTTTTTTTTCGGGTAGAAATTTTGAATTTTGATATCTCAGCTCTGGAAGGGTCTAGATCGTCAATTTTTGCACTCAGGTCAAAGTCTCACAGCCCTCTATCATAATCCAGAGTTTTGAGAAGATTTGGAGAAACGTAATTTTTGGCCCGAAAACGAAAAAAAACGAAAGGGGTAACACTGTCGTTTTTTTTTCGGGTCGAAATTTTGAATTTCGATATCTCAGCTCTGGAAGGGTCTAGAGCCTCCATTTTTGCACTCAGGTCAAAGTCTCACAGCCCTCTATCATAATCCAGAGTTTTGAGAAGATTGGAGAAACTTAATTTTTCGGCCGAAAACGGAAAAAACGAAAGGGGTAACACTGTCGTTTTTTTTTTCGGGTAGAAATTTTGAATTTTGATATCTCAGCTCTGGAAGGGTCTAGATCGTCAATTTTTGCACTCAGGTCAAAGTCTCACAGCCCTCTATCATAATCCAGAGTTTTGAGAAGATTTGGAGAAACGTAATTTTTGGCCCGAAAACGAAAAAAAACGAAAGGGGTAACACTGTCGGTTTTTTTTCGGGTCGAAATTTTGAATTTCGATATCTCAGCTCTGGAAGGGTCTAGAGCCTCCATTTTTGCACTCAGGTCAAAGTCTCACAGCCCTCTATCATAATCCAGAGTTTTGAGAATATTGGAGAAACTTAATTTTTCGGCCGAAAACGAAAAAAAACGAAAGGGGTAACGCTGTCGTTTTTTTTTCGGGTCGAAATTTTGAATTTCGATATCTCAGCTCTGGAAGGGTCTAGAGCCTCCATTTTTGCACTCAGGTCAAAGTCTCACAGCCCTCTATCATAATCCAGAGTTTTGAGAAGATTGGAGAAACTTAATTTTTCACCCAAAAACGAAAAAAACGAAAGGGGTAACACTGTCGTTTTTTTTTTTTCGGGTCGAAATTTTGAATTTTGATATCTCAGCTCTAGAAGGGTCTAGATCATCAATTTTTGCACTCAGGTCAAAGTCTCACAGCCCTCTATCATAATCCAGAGTTTTGAGAAGATTGGAGAAACTTAATTTTTTGCCCGAAAACGAAAAAAAACCTAAGGGGTAACACTGTCGTTTTTTTTTTCGGGTCGAAATTTTGAATTTCGATATCTCAGCTCTGGAAGGGTCTAGAGCCTCCATTTTTGCACTCAGGTCAAAGTCTCACAGCCCTCTATCATAATCCAGAGTTTTGAGAAGATTGGAGAAACTTAATTTTTCGCCCAAAAACGAAAGGGGTAACACTGTGGTTTTTTTTTCGGGTCGAAATTTTGAATTTCGATATCTCAGCTCTGGAAGGGTCTAGAGCCTCCATTTTTGCACTCAGGTCAAAGTCTCACAGCCCTCTATCAGAATCCAGAGTTTTGAAAAGATTGGAGAAACTTAATTTTTCGCTCAATAAAAAAAAACGAAAGGGGTACCACTGTCGTTTTTTTTTCGGGCTGAATTTTTGAGTTTCTCTGATCTTCTTGAAACTCTGGATTCTGATAGAGGGCCATGGGACTTAGACCTGAGTGCAAAAATGGAGGCTCTACACCCTTCCAGAGCTGAGATATTGAGATCCCATGTAGCATTTTTGCCATTATAAATATCTCAATATCTCAGCTCTGGAAGGGTCTAGAGCCTCCATTTTTGCACTCAGGTCTAAGTCTCTTGGCCCTCTATCAGAATCCAGAGTTTCAAGAAGATTGGAGAAACTTATTTTTTCGCACCAAAAAAAAAACGACAGGGGTAACACTGTCGGGGGTTTTTTTTTTGGGTCGAAATTTTGAGTTTCTCTCAAAAAAATTTCTATCAGAAGTTTCTGATAGAGGGCCATGGGACTTAGACCTGAGTGCAAAAATGGAGGCTCTAGACCCTTTCAGAGCTGAGATATGGACATCCCATGTAGCATTTATGCCATTATAAAAATAGTGGGTTTGTGGACCGTGGAATTATGGGATGGCGCTTGGTACCACAGACTCAGGGGGCCCCCCTGAGTGCAGTAAAATAGTTTTTTATCATGACAGGAACTTTAATTAAAATGTCTATCAAAAACACTACCCGAATCCCCATTCAATCCCCGCGTCCAATTGCAGCATATTGAATGAACTGCGGAAAAACTTTAAAAAATATAGTGGGTTATTGGACAAATAGTGGGCTCGTGGGACGGGGGTGTAGCCCGGGAGTGGTCCTGGGACATTTGGTAAATATAGTGAATTATTGGACAAATAGTGGGTTCGTGGGACGGGGGCGTGGCCCGGGAGTGGGCGGGGGGTAGTCCCATGACATTTAACAAATATAGTGGGTTATTGGACAAATAGTGGGTTTGTGGGACGGGGGCGTGTCCGGGAACCGGTCAGTGGGGACGTTTCGAGGGTGGCTCCACCGAGGGGGCTTTTGCGGAACTGCCTCGGGGGTCCCGAAACTTCGGGCTCCTCCCGTCAGCCCCCCGGGGGGGGGGGGGGGGGGGGGGGGTCGAGGCGTGTTATAAAGTTATAATGTTCAATTTTTTGTTCTAAAAAATGACTCTAGACCATCAAATTTTATGTTTATTAACTTATTTCATGTTGCTACATTTTTGGGAAGTACACCTGTTTTGACTTGATGTCCATTGGAATGGACAAAAAAAAAATCACAATGAAAGCAATTATATAATTTTTTTTCATTTGTTTTAATTTATAGAAACCTCATGAGCTGGAAAAATGTACTCTTATTTTTTTCAGAAACTTGAAACATAATTCAGGTCTGAGGGGGTTAGTTGAAATTTTCTAAATTATATTGGATTAATATTTTGATCATTGCGCCCTCTTGTGGCCTCAGGAGAAATGTTTTTTTCACCCTAACTGAAATTATGCTTTTTATATTAGAATATAATTTAAATATTAGTAATATTTAAGTATAGCTACAGTTCAAATTTAGTTTTTCAGCCATTTTGACAGCCCTAATGTGTTGTTTGCGTTGCAATTCTATAATATACTGAAAAACAAGGCTGATCCAATAAACAAATAAAATCTAAACATCATAAGATAAAAACAAACAGAAAATATAATTATTTTTTTTATGCTGTGATTTCTCTAAGGATTTATAATTGTTATTCAAATAATACACATAGACGTGGGGGATGAAAAAAGAAGATATTTCCATTCATCTCACCTTTCAGTCCTTTGTCGGAGAAAGCGTTGAAATCAGATATCTGGTACAGAAGACCTTCGTTCCACCAGTTCATCTCAGGAATGGGTTTACAGCGTGGTGCCTGTACTATGATCACTATTGCTCCAGCTAACATGCCGACCCAGCCGAGCCAGAACAGAACCAGCAAAGCCCAACGAGTCCGAACCCACCTGGTGAAAATATGCAAATGTTAGTTAGATAGATAGATAGATAGAGATAGATAGATAGATAGATAGATAGATAGATAGATAGATAGATAGATAGATAGATAGATAGATAGATAGATAGATAGATAGATAGATAGATAGATAGATAGATAGATAGATAGATAGCGTACGTACCCAGCTGTACCAGCGATTTGGATTAACTCGTCTTTGGAGAGGCCATACTTCACTCCAGCGTTCTCCGGGACCGTGACCTTCACACAGCCGTTGTTTTCTCGGGTCATTAGCCGTTTTGCCTGATCCACCTCCTTCAGTTCTACGTCCCTCATTTCTTTTCTCTATGTTAGTTTATGTCAAAATACTGAATATAAACATACAAAGCAAAAACTATTAGTTACTACAAATTCATTACATTTCAGGCAAGAAATGGTTACCATACTGTGAACTGCGTTTATTCACTATAGGCAGCCATAAAAGTTTAATAATGAACAGACCATAAAATTATTTTTAACAATACAAAGCAACATAGAGTGACTGTAAATCAAGTATAGTTATAATAACGGCAGCTGCATAACTTCTGTAGTACATTATAGCTTTGATAACAGAATAAAACTATAATAATCAAATAAATAATACAAAAACAAAAATACCTGAATTGCTCAGTTAGAAATCTGTGTAGAGTTCAGGCGAGTCGTCCTCAGGGTTGTCGGACAGAACACACTGGTTTGGAGGTCAGTTCACTTTTATGAAGACGACTTCACCTGTTCCCGCCCCTAAAAGCCAACAAGTACACACAACACATGAGTGACGATACAGAACCGAATTAACCACAGAAAATACAAGCAACTTAATAAAACTACGTGTTTAAATGAGGGCTTGAGACGAAGAACCATACGAGTCCATTTTTTCAAATTTTGAATAACAACGTTTTTTTTTTTTTTGGACTCTGAATATTATATTAATATATATTATTATATTATTCAGAACCGAATAAATCACAGAAAATACAAGCAACTTAAAAAAAACGTGTTTAAATGTCACGTGTTACTTTTGTATGCACAAACAACGACTTTTTATCTCGTTTTGGTCGGGCAGTGTAAGCAAACCTATTCACACAAACACTTGCTTTTAATGCACTTACCCCCAAGACAGAACCTGACAGAGCTGTTTTTTCTATTACAGGAATATGTAAACGTTCTCAGAGTTCCCTCAGTTTAAGATGAACAATAGCAGCTGAGGGGAAGAGGAAGAGTCTGAGGAGTGCGGTTTGTTTTCTCAGCTCTGTACGGGGTCCTGAGGTTCACAGATGCGCTGCTGGGGCTTGGGTGGACCTTCCTAAGCCTGTCTGATCCTGATCTCCAGAACCCGCTTTTAAACACACACACATATTCACACACACACTCACGCTACAACCAGATGGAGTTGCTCTGTTTTTATCTCAAGCGTGTTTATTGTTTCTGTTAGGCTTTGAGGAGTCGGTGTGTTGTTGTAAAAGACAGAATTGTGCTTCATTCCAATGTAGGTCACTAGTTTTCTTTAAAGTATTGTAATAACTTTTTTGGGGAGATATAAATTGTAGGCCTATGCATGAACATAACAGTTATGGTAAAGTTTAGTTAATTTACCTGGAACATGCTGAAAACAAGAAAACACGTTGTCAAGAAACACAAAGTATATGAAATAGACAAAGTATACTATCAGATGTTTTACTATTATTCTGTAGGCTTATCTTTATCCGTTAAGTATTATAAAAAAAGAAATAATAATAATATTGTTTTGGTTTTTACAAGACATGTAGGGGGGTGACAGGTAAGGGGTTAAAAGATAGATAGTAGATAGATATAAACCATGTTCTATTTTTTTCTGGGATTTTTTGATGAATAAAATGTTTAAGAATAATTTATTTAAAATACAAAGTTCTGTCATGAAACTCTAGATGGCGCAGGTCCTCAGGCCACAGCTGATTGGTCTGAAAAAAAAACTTTTTCTTTTAAATCTTACAATTCAATCATATGAATTGTAGTGTACTTTGGTGTTTAAATATGGAAATATGCATGGAAGATTTTGCTGTTAACTTTGTATATTGTATCTACAAAGTAAAGTCTTGTTTTAATAATCAATATAATTTAAATATCTGGTCAACACATCAAACACAGAATGTTCCCCTAACGTTCCCGAATGGTCCCATGAGGTTATTTTTTTTGGGGAACCAAACAAGAACGTTAAAGGAACGTTCCATGTAGGTTATTTTTAGGTTCCATTTTTATAACGTAAGGAGAACGTTACAGGAACCATAAGGGAAACCAAAACCTAACGTTCCCGGAATGTTCCCAGAACCTAAATTTGTTTGCTGGGAAGATATTTCTATCCATATTTCCTGCTTTATGATTAAAATGAGGAATTATGGTCTGCTACAACAAATAAGTAAATAAATTCAAGACTGAACAACTTTCTTTTGATATACTGTAAGCATTAACCACACCAGTGCAGTAAAGTAGACAGTTTCACACAAAAACAGTAGCCATTTTTTGTTTTTATTATATCAGGGGTTTTAGATCTACATGTCTCTGTATGGAGACCATCCTCTATTCTACAACAACTGTGACAATTGGCTTTTCATTGCTTCAAAATTAGTGCCTCTAAAATCATTCCTATAACATCAATAAAATCTTTTCTACTCGCCTTTCCAAACATGTGCACAGTGCTGACTCTGATCTAAAACATTAAGGACTGTCTGTGTGTGTGTGTGTGTGTGTGTGTGTGTGTGTGTGTTTCTAACCAGCATAAGGATAAGACAACAGAACAGCCTGTTTGGGCCCAAGCTCCAGCTTCTCTACTGACACCTTGCGATCCACGGCTAGATTCTCAGCATCTGTGGTTGCGCGGACCCGAGCTTGAGCCGGCAGGTCACTATTGCTCAGAGTCATGGTGACTGAGTCGTTTCCCCAGTTTAAGGCGACCAGGAAGCGCTCGCTCTGATCCCAAAGGCGGAGAAATGCTAATGAAGTGGCTGAACTGTGGAGACTGACATATTCTCCGTGGAGAAGCGATCGCTCTTTTCCTTTCAGATCACTGAGCGCTTTGAAGAAGCCACGCAATGTGGTGTGCTCTTCCTGTACAGCCTGAGTCAGAGGAACAACAGTGTGTGTTTTTAAAATGTGCATTTGCTACAGCGATATGAACAGAAACGTGAAATAATGCGATACCTTTGCCGTTACATTGGCATCTTCTGCTTTACTTTCCAAGTCCCACATTGCTTGAATCTTCTCCTGTATGGGTTTAATTATGTCAACGTCATGAATAAAGTAAAGGTTTATAGACATCTTGCTTGATTTTTATTGCATGCTCCACTCACCCCTGCCTTGAGTCCGATCTCGTCTCCAGCGCTGAACACAGGAGTGCCGGGCAGTGTGAACAGCAGTGTGTGAAAGAGCCTCATTGGCGCCGCTGGAGATCCCAGAGACCGACTCAGACTCCAGCCCAGACTCGTCTGCAGGTGACCAGAGTACAGCTTCTGTATCGCCTGTGCCTGTCTCACGCCGGACCCAGCCGGAGCAGCCAGTTCAGTCAGGAGCAGGTCAACACCTGAGCGGTTCAGCAGGAGAGAGACGTCCTCCACAGAGAGACCGGTGACTGATCCCATCAGAGCTCTGACAGTGAGCAGGAGACAGAGAGAGAGGTTTGAGTAAGGGGAAACGCAGTACTCTGGAAATTCTGGAAGTTTTCTATTCACTCGCTGTGAGCCGCAGTACCCCATTCTGTCCACCAGGTGTCTCTGTTTAACTAGTTCTATTTCCCCAACAGAGTTCTGACCCCATATTGGTTCACATACGTTTTTTTGGTGCCGTCAGTTTGGTTGAATATGTCTTGAATAGACGGCCAGGCTTCGGTGTTTGCGATGTCGTTCAGATGAGACAAGATGATGCCATCCACCCCCTTACTGAGCCAGTATACGCATGCTTCCTACAATGAAGCCATAGAATGAATGGATCAAATAAATGAGTACTGAATTACACTTTCTTAGTTTCCATTTACACTGCCGTTCAAAAGTTTGGGGTCAGGAGTTTCATCTGCATTTTTGATTTATTTGATCAAAAATACCGTAAAAACAGTAATATTGTGATATAGTATTTCAAATTTAAAAACAAAACAAAACTGCTGTCTGTTTTTATAGATTTTCTTCATGTAATTCCAAATTCCCGTTTACACCTGGTGTTAAAATCATCTCTTTTGTCCACTGTTCAAAGGGCTTTAAACGATTACAGGCGATGAATAAGGGTCTTATCAAGCGAAACGATCGCTCATTTAATAAATAAATAACAAAGTGCTTTGTTCTGATGTGCGTTCGTGACTCTTCTGTTCGAACTCAATCATCAAAATGAACAAATCTTTTCCAGAGTCAACTCGTTCATTTCGTTCGTTGAATGAACCAAATGACACGAAAAAAGATTCGTTCATTTTGATAAACGAGTTTGAACAGGAGAGTCACGAACGCGCATCACAGAACAGAGCAAGGCGACCATTTGCACTTTGTTATTTATTTATTAAATGAGCGATCGTTTCGCTTGATTCATCGTCTGGAATCGTTTAAAGCCCTTTGAGCAGTTTGCACTGAAACTGTCATTTGGACCTTGAACCGTTTGGTTCCCATTGAAGTCCATTATATGGAGAAAAATGCTGGAATGTTTTCATCAAAAACCTTAATTTCTTTTCGACTGAAGAAAGAAAGACATGGACATCTTGGATGACATGGGGGTGAGTAAATTATCAGCAAAAGTTTTTTTTTTTTTAAGTGAACTACTCCTTTAACTTGAATATGATTTAAAGTGACCCCAGACTTTTGAACGGTAGTAAACTGCTATGCTGATATTTTCCTTCCCTGCTTAGTCTCTTTATACATCTCAAAATCTTGTTGGCTTTTCTCTCATCAGTAAATCTCCCCTCTTCCTTATCAGCACTTACTTTGAGTCGCTCAGCAACAGTAGCAGCATTGTTGAACCAGGCTGAAACCCCTTCATAATTGGGTGTCAGATCCAGCACTATGGAGATTCCTGAGAGGGAGAGAGGAAAACAAGGAGAGGGGGGGGGGTTGAGTTAACAAACCAGGAGGCTGTTAAATGACCTTTCCTGAGTTTATCCTTCCTGACAAAACCAAAAGCCTAATGTTTGCATTGTATGATGCCTTTATTTTCAGGAAATACACACAGTGATGTTCCTGCTAAATCCACACAACGGTGTTTGATTTACTGTCAGTGTGAAGACTCTAAAAATGGTACAATATCTATCCATAAACTGCCAGGGGAACATACAGATAGTTTGTGAGGTGATTAAGTTCTGTATATATCTATATATTTTTAATATAAGGAACTAGTTAAAATAATGACGCTAATTGTATGAAAAAAAATTTTATGCCGCATAGGTTAAACTGGCAGTTTCAGACAGCCTTCCCCTAACACAGAGCCGCAGGATCTTAAAGGGATAGTTCACTTTGAAATTAATTTTTGATATGTTTTAGCTTACCTCAAGGGCATCCAAGATGTAGGTGTCTTTGTTTCCGCAGTATTTTCAATTTTGATATTTTTACGTCAAACCGTTCTTGTCTGTCAGTCATATAATGGAGGTCTATGGTCACCACCTCAAAGAGCATGCACAGAGAAGTCCAAATTAAACATGATTTAATGACTCGTAAATGTAAGTACACATTGATGGCCTAAGACACGAAACGAGCGGTTTGTGTGAGAAAACGAACAGTATTTATATAGTTTTTACCTCTTGTTACCACCCGCGTCCTCAGATCACTTGGACGTGGCTGTGATTACAAGAGGTAAAAACGATTTAAATACTGTTCGTTTTCTCACACAAACCGCTCGTTTCGTGTCTTAGGCCATCAATGTGTACTTACATTTACGAGTCATTAAATCATGTTTAATTTGGACTTCTCTGTGCATGCTCTTTGAGGTGGTGACCATAGACCTCCATTATATGAGTGATAGATACGATCTTGGATGCCCTTGAGGTAAGCTAAAACATATCAAAAATTAAATTCAAAGTGAACTATCCCTTTAATGATAAGGTCTTTTCCATTGATTTATTTTGTGATTTCAAAAAAGATCAATATGTGACGACGAGGCTGATATTTTATTTCGAACGAGTGAGGTCACCTTTTCTATGTGCTCGTTCCATCAGAGAAGTCAGCTCGCTTATAGAGCCAATTTCAGGGTTAATGGCAGTCAGTTCCAGTGTGCTTGGCTGGTCTGCTTGCACAGTGTGTATCGGACCCAGAACAAGCCCCTTGACCTTCATCTGGGTCAGATAGTCCAGCTTCTCCTCCACTCCTACAGACAGAATGAGTTAAAAAGAAGAAGAGGAAGTGAATGAGAGATCATCATCATCATCAGATAAGCTGCTTCCTTTAACTCCAGCCACAGAACGGTCTTTCAATTATTAATCTGCTTTGATTGATTAATCACAGTACTGAGCACAGCTGAAGATATCAGGGTTTAAGGTCACTGTACTTGATTATCTTAATTTAGTCTACGGTGCGTGTGACAATTACAAACTCAGCCAAAGTTGTGTTTAGAGAGGGCAGGATCTTGCGCAGATCAGCACATGCTTCCTCACACGAGGGAGTCACAAGACATCAGCATCAGCAAATCTGCTATTTTTTCTACCCCAGTTTCACAGACTATCTTAAAGGAGAAGTTCACTTTTAAAAAAAACTTTTGCTGATAATTTACTCACCCCCATGTCATCCAAGATGTCCATGTCTTTCTTTCGTCAGTCGAAAAGAAATTAAGGTTTTTGATGAAAACATTAAAGGATTTTTCTCCATATAATGGACTTCAGTGGGAACCAAACGGTTCAAGGTCCAAAAGACAGTTTCAGTGCAGCTTCAAAGGGCTTTAAACGATTCCAGACGATGAATAAGAGTCTAAGTTTTATAAGCACACATGCTCGTATTGCTCTGTTCTGTGATGAGTGTTCGTGACTCTCCTGTTCAAACTCGTTCATCAAAATGAACGAATCTTTTTTCGAGTCATGACTCAAGGGGTCAGAGATAAGACACTTATTCATCATCTGGTGTCGTTTAAAACCCTTTGAAGCTGCACTGAAACTCTCATTTGGACCTTGAACCGTTTGGTTCAAGTCCATTATATGGAAAAAATCCTGGAATGTTTTCATCAAAAACCTTAATTTCTTTTCGACTGAAGAAAGAAAGACATGGACATCTTGGATGACATGGGGGTGAGAAAATAATCAGCATTTTTTTTTTAAAGTGAACTACTCCTTTAAGCTAGTCCCCAACCACATGCATGTTTGAGCTGTTTTATTTGCACAACATTCTCTCCAGTAATGTTTCTTCTAAGGCACATTTGTAAAATCTACATAACTAAGGCCTAATCCTGGTTTAATCTAAACCCTGTTTATGAAACCAGACCGTTGTGTTTTATCTTAGCAAAGAGCCAAAATACTGGGAATTTAATGTACTTGATGTCTGATTTGTTTATTAAAAATGATTACAGATCATTATTCAAGTATTATTTATCAAGAGCGTATGAAGTTGAGAGATGATGGCAAGATGTGTTCTCATTTTTTCAATGATTAACACAAATAGTAAACAATTTGCAAATGACTCAAGTATTAAATGGAGACATTCTCACCTTTCAGTCCATTGTCTGAGAAAGCGTTGACGTCAGATATCTGGTACAGAAGACCTTCGTTCCACCAGTTCATCTCAGGAATGGGTTTACAGCGTGGAGCCTGTACTATGATCACTATTGCTCCAGCTAACATGCCGACCCAGCCGAGCCAGAACAGAACCAGCAAAGCCCAACGAGTCCGAACCCACCTGGTGAAAATATGACAATGATAGATAGATAGATAGATAGATAGATAGATAGATAGATAGATAGATAGATAGATAGATAGATAGATAGATAGATAGATCATACCCAGTTGTACCAGCGACTTTCATTAACTCCTCTTTGGAGAGGCCCGTAAATTTGACTTCTGTGTCCTCAGGCACTTTGACCTTTACAGAGCCATTTTTTTCCGTGCCTGTCAGAGTTTCTCCGGTCATCGGCAGTTTTTCCTGATCCATCTCGTTCAGTTCTACATCCTTCATGTCGTCTTCTTTATTCATTTTTGATGGTGATTTCGGAGCGGCCCGTTTAACACTCTGTGGAACTACTTATGAAATCACAGAGAGAAAAAATAAATGACATTATATTTCACATTTATTTAAGAATCTGACCCTTTTGCCTTTATTATTGTTTCATCATTTATAATTGACTCATTAGGGTAAATTATTTTTCACTATCATCAATACTTTCAGGAAAAGTACAGCTTTTTCTCCCAGTCTTCTGTAAAACTTACTAACATCAACCTACAACACAGGCAAAAAGGATATTGTACTGCCTGCCACTGCCAGTAATGAACAATAGTGCCAGCTACACAGAAAATATGTATCCCCTAAGGACACAGATTTTTTTTTTTTTTGGTCTTTGAGTTATTGACTTTACAAAATGTGCATTAAAAATGACCAAAAACTTTTAGATGTACAATGATATATTTTTTATTGAATTTACGTATTTCCTAATCTAAAATGTACCCACAATGGAGTCTTAAAACTCAAAAGCATGTGACCTAACATTTGCTAACGTCTCTTTCACTTCCTTTTTGCCAAAAGTGTCAAGCACATGGCTAATATTTTAATTTTATTGGCTGAAGGGGAGGTCAATGGTTAATACTAACCTGTAATTATTATTATTATTCTTTTGTTAATGTTTAATATTTTTGTTTTCTTTTAAATGCAATTTTCTCTGTGTAAATCATAAGTGACGATACATAGAAAGTAAAAGGAAAATGATTACCCAATATAACTCCTAAAAGACTAACTCAAAACAAACAAACACATAAATGTCTTACTAAAATCAACAACAAAAAAGAAAGATTTTGAAGGCGTTTCAAATTTGTTTGCAGCATTCCATATTAGGCTACTTTACATAATTATGTTTTTATAAAAGTAGTCTATGTTAACACAGAGTAGTCTTAATGAATGAATAAATGAAGGAGACATACCTGCAAAAAGAAGACGCTTCCGTTTCAAGCAGGACTCGCGCCGTTAAACTCTACAGAGCCCAGATCTGATGCTCAATGCCGTTTATATAGTGGCGACTCCACTTGCATCTGCCCATTCGCTATTGAAGGAGGAACTCCAGTAACTTGGAAACAGATAAGACTACAATAGTCGTCTGCGACGACATCAAAACTACACTTTTTAATGTACTTTACTGAATTTGCATAGGCTTACTGCTCGAGAAGTTACAATACAATCACGACGGTAATACAATCATAGATCCTTAAAGAGCCACCTTAAATATTCCCTCCTGACCGAGCGCATCATTGAGCCTGAGTTCACGTGAGTGGACTGGAATTCATCATGAAAAAACATCCCCATGAGAACCACTACATCTCTCTCTGATGAAACAGAAAATAGTTGAGGAGTACAAGCACTAAAAAAAATCATAGTAATCAAAAAGCGCTTACTCACAACATTCTGGCAGTCTTCTTAAAGGAGTAGTTCACTTTTTAAAAAAAACTTTTGCTGATAATTTACTCACCCCCATGTGATCCAAGATGTCCATGTCATTCTTTCTTCAGTCGAAAAGAAATGAAGGTTTTTGATGAAAACATTCCAGGATTTTTTTTCCATATAATGGACTTCAGTGGGAACCAAACGGTTCAAGGTCCAAAAGACAGTTTCAGTGCAAACTGCAAACTGTTCAAAGGGCTTTAAACGACACCAGACGACGAATAAGGGTCTTATCTAGCGAAACGATCGCTCATTTAAAAAAACAAAACAAAGTTTAAGTTTTATAAGCTCAAATTGTCGCCTTGCTCTGTTCTGTGATGCATGTTTGTGATTCTCCTGTTCGAACCGGTTCGAACTCGTTTATCAGTCAATTAGTTCATTTCGTTCGTTGAATGAACCAAATGACAGAAAAAAGATTTGTTCGTTTCAATAAACAAGTTCAAACAGGAGAGTCACGAACGGGCATCACAGAACAGAGCGACCATTTGAGATTATAAAACTTAAACTTAGTTGTTGTTTTTTTAATGAGGGATCGTTTCACTTGATAAGACCCTTATTCATCATCTGGAATCGTTTAAAGCCCTTTGAACAGTTTACAGTTTGCACTGAAACTGTCTTTTGGACCTTGAACCGTTTGGTTGCCAGTAAAGTCCATTATATGGAGAAAAATCCTGGAATGTTTTCACCAAAAACCTTAATTTGTTTTCGACTGAAGAAATAATGACATGGAGGTCTTGGATGACATGGGGGTGAGTAAATTATCAGCAAAAGTTTTTTTTTTTTAAAGCGAACTACTCCTTTAAGACTACCCTGAATAGCCATAAAGTGCAGTGTTTAAACTGTATTTATAGCACAATCATGTCATAAAACATTGGGTTGAGCTTTCTGTAACAAAGATCCTGCACACAAAGGCTGGATAATTTGATCAAGATAATGTCTGTTGATAAGAGATCTATCAAAGCAAGTTTCCCTCAAGTAAAACATTAGAAAGAAAATTGCTTATCCTGATTGCCTTTGATGAGTTGTTTCATATATGAAAATGAAGGCTAAAACACATGTTTCATTTTATGTCTGTTTTTCTTTTCTTTTCCAGAAAAAGTACATGCCTATATGCCTGCTTGCTTTACAATGGAAGGACGGAACAACACAAGTGAGGGATTTTATAATGACACATGGCATACTTTCCACACTTGTTGTTGGCTCGACCAGCATTGTGCAATGTGCAGTCAGTAACTTACTTTATCTCATGACTGTAGTTGTCATGATTCCTTCCAATAGCAATCTCATCACAATGAACATTGTACTTCCAACTCTACTGTGCTTCCCTCTTTATTTTGAACTTTTATGGGGTTGTTCAGCAAATAAATACTCGGAAAAATTCGCTCTCCTGCCAATGTTCACTTTCCCTCTCAGCCTACCAAGAGAACAATGTGCGAGTGTTTTTCCCATGTGACAGAACAGTATGTTGGCCCCTTCTGCCTCACAGTGAGGAGAATTTCAAACAGTCCCTGGGCGGCAGGGTCACAGGGATTACCAATAATTCTCTCTGTGCTGGGACACTGTCTTTTCCAAACTCAGCTTTAAAGCATCCTGTAGTGTTCTAATCTAATCAGCCTGAGATTGTCCATAAATTCCTATAGATTTGTGCTTGCAAAGTTCATAATTACACTGTTCAGAAGTTTGAGGTCAGTTATATTTTTTATGTTTTTGAAAGAAGTCTCTCATGCTTACCAAAACGGCATTTATGTGATCAAAAATACAGTAATATTGTAATATTATTACAATTTAAAAGAAGATATATTTTCAATTTAAATATATTAAAAGCTGAGTTTTCAGGATGATTACTCCAGTCATTTCGGTTCAAATTGTGAGGCCACCAAGCCCCATTCACGTGGGATGAAGTGACATGATCCCATTTATTTTCAATGAGGGCTGGCAACTTCCATTAGAAGCCGATAGAATGTCAAGCAGTGCGAGTCAGGTGACAAAAATGTTACTTTATGCAAATGAGCAGCGACAGGGACCCCTAGAATAGTCCCCACCTTTCGCCCTGCTAGTGATAGCTAGGGTTGGGTATCGAGAATCGAGTATCGATTGGAACCGGGACTAACTTTTAGTTTTTCCCGGAATCGTTCAAAAGTTAAAATTTAGATTCCTAGTTTCGATATTCAGTCTGCCGAGCGGAAGAAGAAACCGCTGAACACCACCAGTGAAGAAGAGTCTACCGGAAGTGTTGGCATAACCGCGCGAGTCGAACATGAGTACCGTACGTCGGCGGTCCAAAGTGTGGCTTCACTTTTCTAAAAATGACAAAATCTCGGCAAAATGCTAAATTTGTGACAAAAGGAGTATTTTTACAGAAGGAGTATTTCCTTCAGAAAGGATTATTTCCTTCAGAAAGGCCGTTGGTTAACAAGGTTAGCTAAACTTTTTTGACCCTGCCTCTTAAAAGAATCGGAATCGAGAATCGTTAGGAACTGGAATCGAAACAAGGAATCGCAATCGGAATCAGAATCATTCAAATTCAAACGATACCCAACCCTAGTGATAGCCCTGCTCTCACAAAACAAAAACAGCAGACAGAGTGGATGAAATTGCAAATTCACTCTCTGACAGTAGGTGGCGCTTATCGAACAATAGCGAAATAGCATTTCCTTAGTTACCGCTGTACTTTAGAGCATAGAATGTAGGTCAACCAACAGACATCCATCTAAGGCGACCATTTGAATTCTCTGTAGTAGAGAGTGACATGGGAGTGTATTTTCAAACCTCGCCCATCCCACTCCCCCCCAAAAAAAAAAAAAAAATCCTGTCCCATCCCAATCCCACGAAAAAACATCCAATCCCATCCCAATCCCGGAAGAATGACTCCGATTCCCTCCCACTCCCGTCCCATGTTGTGTTTTTTAGACCGGAATCTGTCAGTTACAGTAAAACTGTAAAACTGGGTTGTTTGGATGACACGCGCACTCTCTCGCTCGCTTTCCCTCTCTGCCGTGTGCGCGCGCTAGGCGATTTGAAGCACAATCTCTGTCTCGCGTGCACGCTCGCTCAAGATTCCGGGGGAATTTAACTAATTTGCGGCATAACTACTCAATCACGAGTGGCTCAACAGGTAGATATATTGAGCTGGTAAGTCCTGCCCCTTCCGCTAACCCCGCTGGACCTCTAGGTTAAAAAATCTTCAATGCAAGTGAATTAGAGAAAATAATTATTTTCTAATCCCGTTTGAATTTTGCAATGAATGTGAACATAATGTTGTCTGTGAATTTTTAATATAATTTTTCGTGTAAAGAATGCTACAATTTAGCGGGTAGAATTTTCATACGGTTAGACTTTGTGTGAGAGCAGTTTGTGGACTACAACTCTTTCGACGCGTTTGATATACGTCACCCCCACTAGCACACGGATCCCGCTAAACATGCCTTTGGTGCACTTCACCGCCTTCAACACACAGGCATCTCGATCTAATTCCTTAGATTATCGCACCGTGATTTGTGGAGGGAAAATGTGTTATGCGGTGACGTCACATATTCGACGTGTAGTCTTTCTCGTTGTCTATTCCACAACTGCTAGCCAAAGAATCATACAATATACTGACAAACTCGTTACATGAGAAATTATATAAAAAATTCAAAGACAACATATGTTCACATTCATGGCACAATTCAAACGGGATCAGAAAATAATTATTTCTCTCATTCACTTGCATTGACGCTTTTCAGTCTAGACGAGGTCCACTTGGAGTTTTACGGATGGGCGGGACTTACCAGCTCTATAGAAAAACTCATCTTCCAGGCGTTTGACTGACCAGGTTGAAACTTCAACGTGAGAAATCGGGGGTGTGGCATGTGAAACCAATCAACTGCGGGTGTATTACGGACAATTTGCATGAGAGTTGGCAGCTATGTATATCACAGCCACCAACTGGAACTGGTACGGTACTGGTTGTGCAGTGCTCTCTAGTGTTGTGCCTGAAATTACATTCAACAGCAGACTAGGGTTAGCTAATGAAAAAACTGTTCAAGAACAGATAGTACATTCACATTTTAATTATCTACAGTTCCTAAATTCAGATCAAAAAGGAAACAGTTTACAAATCTAAAAAGGCCACATAAATTAATTTTAGGACAGTGCATTCAGGTCTTTTGCAGGTGAGCCGGGGTGAATGCCAAAGGCAAGAGCTCTCTTAGACTGGTCTTCTTATAGGTCCCGTCTGGCTTAGTGAGGTAAACGTCCCATTCAGTACCAAACTAACACAACACATGATTGGAGAGAATGATAAAATAAAATTAAGAGAGAAAGGCCATGATGTTCAAAAGTAATGACTGATAAAATATGAGCACACCCATACCTCCATTAATACCTGTCGACATGCACCACATGGTCCTACAAAACTATCTTTGATATCACTGTTGGTCAGATGGAAAAAAGGAAAATAAAATTTCTGTGTGATTCAAAAGGCTACATTTCAGTATGTGGAATATATGACATACCATGTGACAGCTATGGCTGTAAATCTTCGGTATCCTTCAGCGACCGCTCTCTGGATCGCAGTTCTCTCCGCACACACGGTCAAACCATAGGAGGCATTCTCGACATTACAGCCTAAAACAAATAATAGAGGTCCAGATCACTCGAACAGCATTATATCATAAAGAGCTGAATATATGCAAGTTAAAATGTGGTTGAATCGGTTTGCTTCAAAACAAACATGAACAAGTGCATCTGGTTACCTGTGATAATGGCGCCCCCTGTCGTCAAAATGGCAGCGCCGACTGGAAACCCACTGTACGGACAGTAAGCCATTTCCCTTGCTTGCAAGCATTTAGCCACTAGTTCCGCAACTTAACCAGAACCGTACCCATAACAAAACAACAAAACGGGACAAAACAAAACCGCATGAAAACACATTTATTTACATAAATATAATGTACCTTACCACAAATGCATTAAGTACGAGGGATGCATTGCAAAACAGGTTTCGGGTTACTTACACATGCAAAACATACCAACTCTGTAACGTTCAGTAAATGCAAAGCCGCGTTAAATGGGTGTAACGTTACATATGAAAAGCGCTATTTAAATGCCCAATTCATTCTAAAAATGTGTGTTATTTTACATGCAGGCTATTTTTGGATTAAATGTTTTACCTACCAGCCATAACAACCGTCTCGCTGGACTTGAGTATAATTGACAGCGCGTTTTTTTTGTTTTAAAAAAATATATATATACATATATATATATAAAGAGGTTTTGTGAACAATTGTTGTTGACTTGCCAAGAATAATGATATTTCTGGGACGGGTGCTGTGACAGGACAACTGATGTTGATGATGCACGTGTTGTGGGCGGGGCAGACAACTCTAACAACCTATCAAAGACCTCCTTGCTAACAACCCTCCCATGAATTATTCAATCAGGTAACACTTTATTTCTATGGTCCACTTGACTTTACATTCTGAATTTATTTTTTTGCTCCCCCAACAGACGCGAGTAACTTTGCTACTACATGTACATGTCTATTCTACTTACAGTAGGGTTAATATATATAATTGATGACTTTTATTGTTTTTAATTTGTGTATTTTGATAGTTACATTTTAAGTGTCTATACTTTCATGTAAAAAGAATGTAACGAAGTTAAAATGCTAAAAAAAAAAGAGAGACGGAAGCAGAGCAAGACATGGGTACCATAGATGTATAAAAGTCTGTGCCTTGATTGCTTAAAGGGATAGTTCACCCAAAAACGAAAATTCTGTCATTAATTACTCATCCTCATGTCGTTCCAAAACGATTGTTTTATATGAAACAGATTGAATTAAAGGCTTTTATTAACATATAAACATTCATCAACTCATAAACGGAAGCTAAAGCATGTTCGGTTCACATGCGAGAACCAATGAGATTCATTCTTCTGTTACGCATCACGTCTGAGCTTCAGCAAGAGGTTCAGCTTGTTTATGTTCGCTGATCAATGTTTATACGTGAATAAAAGCCTAAATTAAATCTCTTCATAGATTTATCATAAGCAATCATGTCTCTTCAGAAAAAAGTGTAGCTTACTAAACTGCTCAACTCATATGGATTAGTTTTATGATCTCTTTGTGAACTTTTTTGAAGTGTCAAAGTGTCAGTTGTGGATGTCAATGAAGGGACAGAAATCTCTCTAAATTCATCAAAAAGATCTGTATTTGTGTTCTGAAAATGGACGAAAGTCTTGCAGGTTTGAGGATGAGTAAATGAGAACTGAATAAAAATTTATGGGTGAACTGTCGCTTTAATTTGCAACACTCAAGCAATGTTTAATTATTAAATAAAAACGTATATTAATAAAACAACCACTATAAGAAAATCTTGTAACAAATGATTAAGATATATTAATAACCTATACAGGCCTGCATCTAAATTTTAACATGCCGTTCTATCAGTGCAGACAACATTAGTGTAGTTGTACAAAATGGTGTACAAACAAAAGACAAACAGTATGGACACACAGAGAAAGCATATATTGTTGAACCAAAATGCAAACAGATACAGGGTTCTATGACAGTGGTTTCCAGTCCTGGTGGAGTCATTGTTGGGAGGATATATGGAGTAAATCCAGTAGGTACCTGAAAGAACAACATGCGACCATCATTTACTTTAGTTTCACTATTATTTATATTTAAAATACTTACTGGACTGTCAATAACTATCTCTTTCCCTCACCAGCGATAAACCAGCACACAATGAATACACAGAGCATCAAGCTGAATGCAGCGCAGAAGCGAGCCAGCGGACAGTCATCCAAAGTGTTCCTCAGGTACACGAGCAACAGCGCAAACAGACCAGTCGCCCCGATCACGGCCATATAGAGGGGGAGCTTTGGTTGAACAGGGCACTCGTGAAAATGGATTGTTCCTAGAAACATTAATCCAAACAGCCATATGACAGTGCAATTAAACTTAACATACAATTCTTCATTAAAGGTGCATTGCGCAAGTCTCTGAGTTTTTGCAGAACTATGCCCCCTCTGGCGAGAAGCGAAACTGCAACCAGAGGTGTAACCTCACGGACCACGTGCACACGCACGCTTGCACAAGCTGTTCATAACCATAGGAGCATCAGCCGCACAATTCTTTTGTTACAGTCATAATGTCTTCAGAGGTAATAAAGTTATAAATCTGCAAGTCATTTTAAATATATGAAGGAAAGGCGTTTGCGTAAATTACACACTTATGTGTGAGGGGAAAACGGGGGTAGTAGAAAACTTCGTTTTTTGTTTCCATCTATCTCCATGTTGAACTGTTTTGTGTTTACTGTATCCCTTATGATTGTATTATTATGGAAACACGTTCATGAACAATATAAGCTATTACTTTGTATAGGATCCTGTTTGAGCCCTAGAGCCGACCGGAGATCTCTCCATTTGTTGAAAGCCTTCCCGATGTTGACTCTCGTCTTAGTCCAATGCCTGGCACTAGACCAGTGTTGTAGTCGAGACCACCTCATTCGAGTCCGAGTCGACACCGAGACCAGAGAGAGTCGAGTCCGAGTCAAGACCGAGACCAGTGAGGGTTGATTACCTAATTTACTTTTATTTACTTAGAGAAATCCTTTTTTTTATTTTACTGAATTTACTTAAAAATATGATCAGTTTAGGGTAAAAAGGCCACATAGTAGGTGGTGTTAAAAGTAATTTTATTACAATTTGTCATGCGCAGTTGCGCACTAGAAAATCACCAATCACTGGGCTTGTCAATCAATTTAAAGAAATATTTTATTCACATACATTAATAATCATGAAAAATATTTTGAATTGAACTCGAGTGGACTCGGGAATAATTCCGAGTCCTAAAAAAAAAAATGTTCGAGTACGAGTCAATTCCGAGTCCAAATGGACACGAGTCCATGACGAGACCAAGACCATTAAAATATGGTCTCGAGACCGAGTCTCGAGTACTACAACACTGCACTAGACAATAGTTTTTTTTTTATTTTGTCTTACGTGGAGTTTGTGTTGGGGTCTGGAATGTCTTCTACTTTTGTCGAAAGTTGATTAAAGTTTTGTCGCTCGAGTTGTCTTCGCTGATACGAATGGCAGCAAATACACAAACCTGCCAGACATAGTCAGGTGAGCGTGAACGCACATGACGTCACGCCCAGTCTCAAATTCTGTCCCGAATCCCTCGCAGTGATCAGAGAAGGGCTCATTCAGCCCATCAGGCAATTGTTTAGGCATGTATGGGTTACAAAAACTGGTATTTTTAACATGAAATGTTGCGCAATGCACCTTTAAAATCAAGCATTTACAGCATTCCCGATTGTGATTTTACAATGGATTGTTGAGGAGGTTAAACTAACTTCTTCTTAACAATATATTTTATGTTGTAAATAAAAACTGCTCTTTACCTAATCCAGTAGCTGTTATTAAAATCATCCATGCAATCATGTTAATCATCACTGGAAAACAAACAAATAATTATATTTCTTTAAATAAAAAAATTAGTTATTGAAAAAAACATATAGCTTTCTTGATATTCTTACCAATGAAAGATTTTCTGGCAGCTCTCTCGGTAGTCTCCATCTTTAACGATTTCTTAAACAGCCCATAGAAATGTGAATTATCTCTTATTGATTTTCCTCAGGCTGTCTGACCCCCAGAACGAGCTTCATCATGAAGACTTGATGTGAACGGGACTGAACGAGCTGCTCTGAGTCAACCGGTATGTTTTCACAGTTCTGTGGTCTCCAGACTTGCAAAGTATTTTTGAAACACTTCCTTTGGTGAAATGTTGAGAAACTGTTTTAGCCAACCCAAACTGAAAGATAAAAACCACCTATTTTTGTGCGCGTGTTGACAAAATCTGAGTGTTTTGAGTAAATTATCATATATATTTTATTCAGTAATTCTGTACAGTATCTTCAAGTCTAGGTCTTCATTTTGAAGTAGATGGAAATAAAGTATACATACAGATAATGTCTAAAAAAAAAAAAAAGGTGCTTTTCTGTGCTCTGAACTAGAAAACAGGATATATACAGTAATGCCACAATCATGGGTTTTAGTTTTTGAGAACATATTGATAAAATTGATTTGATTGATTTGAATAAAGCATCTGCCAAATGTAAAAATAGTAGGCCCTAACACTTTACAATAAGGTTCATTATTTACCATTAGTTAACATGAACTAAAAATTAACAATACCTCTAAAGCATTTAATAATCTTAGTTAATATTAATTTCATATAATTTCAATATTAAATTCAAAATTTGTACATGAACTAACATGAACAAACAAAGAACAGCTGAAGTTTTATGAACTAACATTAACAAAGATTAATAAATAAAAGTATTGATCATTGTTAGTTAAAAAAACATTAACTAATGTGAACTAATGAACCTGTTACCACAAAACCATAGGCTAATACTTTCCAAAGAAGTCTTACGCTTGTTGCTGAGAGTTTGAAGCCGATGACTGCGGTCTTTGGCAAGTATTTTGTACACAGATATAAAACACTGAAAACCCAATACAAAGCAACAGGACAGCCAGACAGCCGTAGCAGACTGTGTTCAACCAGAATGCAAAGAGGTACAGAGTTTTGTTGCAGTAGTTCGGTTCATGTGTTGGGTCATAACTGGGACGATGAACAGAGTATATCCAGACACTCCCTGCAATACACAGAGAAAACATTTCTAGTTGAGCTACATATTTCATTTGATATCTGTGAAATTTTAACAGCAATGGCAATTTTCTATTTTCTCCCAATATCTTCTTATTTAAGTTAAATAAGCGAAAAATGTGTGGCCGCTATACTTTATATTCGCCAGATTTTTGTGACAACTCCAGGTCGAACGTCCACATTTTTGTATTCCCCCGAAACACTCACAAGTTGTGTTTGAAATCGCTCCCTATATCCCCATTCACTATTCCCTAAATTAGTCCACTAATATCGTTCACTTGAAGGAGTGAATGCAAACGAGTGACTGAATTCAGACACTGGGAGCGAAGGAAGAGCTGCTGCTTTTGCATAGTTTATGCTTGCTGTTTAATTGAAACCTAACAAACTGGCAGCTTCAGTAGTAATGAAAAGATTTATCTTGAACTCTGTCATCTGTCCCTTTAACTCTGCAGCTCCACATTCCTCAACCTGTCATCACAACAGCTTACAGCTTTAACTTTTATTTCTCCAGAGAAAGTTTGAGCCTTTCACGTACATTTCTCATTTGTTCTTTCTAAAAATAAATATCTGCACCCCTCCTTCTATGATTCCCATTTGCCAAATCCACAACCACTCACCTGCGATGAACCAGCAGAAAACAAACAGGTAGAGGATGAAGCTGACGGAGATGACCAGCAGAGACAATAGCAGCAATTCAAAGGTGTCTTTTGCGAGCAGACCGTAGAACAAGCCTAGGCTCACTATCAGCACAAGCAAAACAAATACACCAAATACTATAAGGTAGACTGGGATGTGAGGCTGGACAGGACAGTCTCTCAGAAAGTAGGCCCCTAAAAAGAAAATTCAAACAAAAAGTGCATCAGTCTTTGGAGAAGAGCAGTGTGTAACGTACAACAAAACATGTGAATGTTTCTGTCAATTACACTAGAATCATACGTCCACATTATTTGTTTACAATGTAAGAGATAACAGTGAATAATGAGGTAAAAATACATGATTTACCTATTCCAATTGCTGCAATTAAAACCCCCAGTACAACAATAGTCAGTATCACTGAAAAATGAAAAGATTACTCAGACAAGAATATGTTTCACAGTTTGCCAAGTACAGTGAAACCAGGACATTTGGAAAACACACACACATGCTTAACATAGATTTTTTTAAAGTAACATTCTTAAAATGATTGTTAATACGATTCTTACCTAAAAGTGATGTCAAAAATGGTGATGGCTTTGAATTTTCCATCCTCAGAATATCATTGTTGATGACTATGCACAATGACTGCTTTAAGTTTAGAAAGAAGTCAAATAAGACATTGCAGAGTACATAGGACTAGTAAGATTTAGTCATCGTTAAAAGTCTCACAGAAAAGCTTCCTCTTGCGTCGGTTAAAACAGCCTACATGTGTAGTAGAGTTCACAAAAAAGTTCTTCTGTTGTCCGTCTTATTGACAGTAATTTCCAATATTTCCTAACTGACCCGCCATGTGCAACCTAGAGCCGCCGTGGTGGCCACCTTTCTGAAGTGCTCATTTAAATGCAAAGGAAATTTTTCATTACTCACCAAAACGATTTCAATCAATGGATTATATGCAGTTTACTATAAAAACAGCACCTCGAGACAATCTTTCCTAAAACCAGCAACGGAAATAACAATACTACAGCGCAAAAGTTTGGGGCTCAGTAATATTTTTTCACATTCTTTTACTAGAAAGAATGCGTTAAATTGATCATAAGTGACAAAGCCTTATGAAACAAATAGGTCTATTAAAAATCGTACTAAACATTTGAACGGAAGTGTTTTTTTCCCCATCGTGACAATTCAATTCTTCTACTTCTCAGGGAAGCGCATCATGTCATCATATGCCACAATATTGTCTTATGATGACTATTACTAAACTTCAACTTAATGTTTAAGCTTACATTTAGTAATGAAGGTTACTCACAGGCCTACTCGTTATCAGTTTTACTTTTAGATGTGAGTTTTAAGTTATGTCACTGTTAATCTCTCAAGTAGCCATTTGGTGGCTTTGGCTGTTAAGACCCAAAAATATGTTCAGATAAAATGGTGTAAATTTAATTACAAAATGCTCTCTTTTTGAATATTAAAAAAAACATAGCCTAACAAAGAAAATAATTAGCTAAACTACGTAGCAAAGGACTAAGGAGGCTGTCATGTCACAGCCTGGACGCCAGAGGTCATTGTCTCCTTGTATATCGAATTGTTGAGTTCACTTGTTATTCATTCCCTGTTCAGTTGACAGTTGATAAAGACAGTTGATTAACTCTTGTTGGTTTGTAATGCAGTTCTGTGCAATTATGTTCATTTTTTCTGATTTGATAATGTCAGGTGTGTGAGTGACTGGATTCTTTTATGAAAATAAAGCTCTGCACATGAGTCATAACTGTTGAACTGAGACTGCAATGCACACATTTTTCACATTTGTTTTCTTTACCACTCTTTATCTCGGATTATTTCCATGCTATTTTTGTAAAATTGAACAGAATAATAAAAAAACACGTTCTGCATGGGTGGCTAAAATATAGTGTTTTATAAAGATGATGTTACTCAGTTGCTAGCTCAAAGAATATTCAAAATAGTTAAGGTATTAAGGTAATTAAATGTTAGATTATTATTATTTAAAATCTCCATACATTTGTAAGCAAGCAAAAAAATAAAAAAACAATTACTTCAAATACAATTAAATATTTGTTACTAAATACATATGTGTAAATGTATATCTTAATACACAAAGTTCAGTTGAGTTTATCCTCCAAACCATCAAGAACACTGTCATCAATATCCATTAAAGGTGCAGTAAGCAATTTCTCTGAAAGTGGCTCAGACCAAGCAGCACAACACCCTTAGCCAATCAGCAGTAGGGGGCGTTTCTACTCATGATGGGGGAGGAGAGAGAGTGAGCCAATTAGCAGTATGGGACGTGTCCACTCATGATGGGGGAGGAGAGAGAGTAGGCCAATCAGCAGTAGGGGGCGTGTCCACTCATGATGGGGGAGGAGAGAGTGAGCCAATTAGCAGTATGGGATGTGTCCACTTGTGATAGGGGAGAGAGAGCCAATCAGCAGTAGGGGGCGTGTCCACTCATGATGGGGGAGGAGAGAGTGAGCCAATTTGCAGAAGGGGTGTTTACACGCATGATGGAGGAGGAGAGAGATCAGAGGGAGATTTGAAGGAAGACTGTAGAAAGAGAGATGCTGAGAGACATTACAAAAGAAAAAAGCTCAGAGGAATATCACTGGAAAAGACGGGTTATGATCAGGCAAGAGCTTTAGGACCCGCGTTAATATTAGAAAAGCTTTCCAGCGCTGGAGAGACCGAAGCGGGAAGACCTGAAAAAGGACGCAGAGGTTGCATCGTTTCTGCTCCATATGTGAGTAACATTGCTTTTGCTGTTTCACAGAAGATTTACTGTTGTTGTAATGTAAACTATAGTAACAGGACAGTTTTGAGTGTCATTGTTTGTATGGATCTAACAAACAACTCTTGCTCGTATTTACTCTTGTGTACTGTATGTTCTTTCTCGTTGTTCATTCGTCATCTTTGCCTAATTTTTCTCAAAGCATAGCATCTGGGTAGGCATAGATTTGGGCCCAAGGCTTACTTGCTACGCCACTGTCGCAAAGCATGATTTTGCTTAGCTTCAGCTATGAGAAAGAGACATCCACTCTTACAATGCGTGTTTATGCATTTTGGGTGCGGGCGAATGAAGGGAGGGGGGTGTTTGTTTGGGGTAATTTCTAATATCAACAGTGTTTCTCAGAAATCGATTACTGTACCTTTAAGATGACCCACAGTGCTTTCGCTAATCTTTTGCTATTGCACAAATGCAAGCACAGATAAGAAAACAGCATCCGAGCAACAGCGCCACAGCTAACAGAATGTATCCCAGAGTGGTGGTCCAGAATGCAAACAAGTAGAGGGTCTTATTACAGTAGAGATCTCCACCCATGGTTTGGTTGTAGTTAGGAGGGTAAATAGAGTAAATCCACACACTGCCTGTTAAAAAAAAGAGAGAGAGAGAGAGAGATATTTCAGAAATATAAATTACTAGAGATTACGACTTGATGACATTGGCTATTTGAGGAAACAGTCTTCACTGATCCTGTTACATTAGAGTATGATTAACTTTAAAGGGGACATATCATGCAAAAGTGACAGTGGTGAGAAAACAGCAGTTAAAGGATTAGTTCACTTTTGAAAAAAATTTGCTGATAATTTACTCACCCCCATGTCATCCAAGATGCCCATGTCTTTCTTTCCTCAGTCGGAAAGAAATTAAGGTTTTTGATGAAAACATTCCAGGATTTTTCTCCATATAATGGACTTCAATGGGAACCGGATGGTTCAAGGTCCAAAAGACAGTTAATAACAGTTTCAGATGCAGCTTCAAATGTCTTTAAACGACACCAGACGATGAATAAGGGTCTTATCATGCGAAACGATCGGATATTTCAAAACTTATTCCAAAAATGTAACTTTTCTAAGGACAAATGCTAGCCTTGCTCTATTCTGTGAGGCGCGTTTGCAACGTCACGTAATACGTAATTACGTTCAAAAGGTCACGGGCGACGTAGCCGGAAGTACAGAGTCAGTGTTTACAAGTTGAACGCATAGGTTGAACGTGCAAACTAGCTCAAACACCGTTTACAAAAAAAGAAATTAAAAGGAAAAACAACGATGTCGGACGATTTTGATTCTGTACTTCCGGCTAAGTCGCCTGTGACCTTTTGAACGTAATTACGTATTACGTGACGTTACAAACGCGCCTCACAGAATGGAGAAAGGCTAGCATTTGTCCTTAGAAAAGTTAAATTTTTGGAATAAGTTTTGAAATAACCGATCGTTTCGCATGATAAGACCCTTATTCATCGTCTGATATAGTTTAAAGACATTTGAAGCTGCATCTGAAACTGTTATTAACTGTCTTTTGGATCTTGAACCATCCGGTTCCCATTGAAGTCCATTATATGGAGAAAAATCCTGGAATGTTTTCATCAAAAACCTAAATTTCTTTTCGACTGACGAAAGAAAAACATGGGCATCTTGGATGACATGGGGGTGAGTAAATTATCAGCAAAAGTTTTTTAAAAAGTGAACTAATCCTTTAAGAAAGCATCTGATCGATGTGGAGACTATAGATCTGGTATTGTGAGACTAGTTTGAATGAATCATTTTTCTTTGAATAACACATTGATATTACTGTCCAGAATGGCTCTTTCTGCATTATCCTGAACATTGTATAAGCATTCATTCGCTTCATGTGTCACTGAAACGGAAGAAAGGCTCTCGCGTAAACATCACATCTTTTTGATTTTCCCGGCAAAAAAACAAACAAACTCCCGAGTCCTTCACATAAAAATCAGTCAACAGGATTTCATAGACAACCTTGAAAGTTGGGGAAGGTTTCAATTTTTAAGTTTTGTTACAAGATAATACAAAAAAACCCCAAACGATTAAGACATTCTTACATAGCCCCTTTAAGTTAATGAATGTCAATTGTTAAAGTCTGTAGCTGTTAAAGTAAAAATTCCAATCTATTAAAAAAACACCACAAATATTGTTTGTTACAAAAGTGCAAACCTATACAAAAATGTTTTTTTCTTTATAAAATTCAATTGCAAACAAAGTTCAAACGGAAATATCGTTTTTTTTTTTTAGTTACACAGCCTATTAACCCCTTAACTGTCACCGCCCCTTTTTGAGAATGGGGGTTAAATGCTCTATTCACACTTAAATGGTTGTAATTCAAGAATGCTTTGGAATATATACCCAAGTTTGGTCTTGTTTTAAAGAAAACACTCAGCAGATTATTGCTGAAGTGAAAACACTTCAAAAAATGAAAGTATGAAAAAGTTATGGAAGTTTTAATTCACAGTAAATCAAATATACTGTACTATATATTTTTTATTTTATATAAAATATATATTTTACAAAATATTTTTTACTCTAAAATTACTATAAAATCAAAGCCATAAATCTAACCAAGTTATGTTCCAAATTTGAAGTTGATATCACAAAAATTGAAGTTCCCATGAGATTTTGTTTAGGCGTAGTACCAAAAATAGCCACCGGGTGCCATTGAATTCCATTGTATTTAGTTGTGTACATTCTGCCTTAACAAATTAATACATTTATGTCCAAATATCAATTTTGTCACAAAATTTGGAACCTCGAGACCCAGACCTTTCTGACAATATGTGTTTTGTCAAGATTAGAAAACAATTTGTTCATAAATTATGAAATATAATGATACCCAAAATGGGAGGAGCCTGATAAAATAAGTACCGTTTCTATGGTAACGCAACGTTCAATTATAAAATGGTTTTCACAGGATGAATTCTGAGTTTATAAGCTTTCAAATGATGACCTAATTTATGATAACTACTAAAATATGTGATATAATAAAAAAAAGCGATAAAAAATATTATTATATTTTAGAGGATAATATATACATATATATTTTAATTTTATACTATACTTTTTATTTTTTATTGAAAAATACTAGAATATATGTTTTATTATGAATTTTTAGCATAAAAACAGAAGTTTCAATGATTAAAAGTGGGTGCATCAACTTTTTGTGACAAAGGTCAGACCTGTTATGATGCAGATTTTTTTAGGTGCACTCTTGTCATAAATTCATTAATTACTCTTACTACATAATTTGAAACACAAAAAAGGGGTAGAATATTTATTTAGAAGTCTTAGACCTTTCCAACAATATATAATTTGTCATAATTAGATTAGGATTTAATAGAAATATATTGAAGTAAAGTTAGGCGTCCCGGTACCGGGACGGTGACAGTTAAATTGTCTGAGATATTTTACAGAACAAAAGTTCATATTCACACCCAAATGTTAGGCAGATCCCACACACAAAAGCACAATGAAAGTGTTTTGCATTCACAGAATTCAAATGAAAATCTGTTTGTTTGTCAAGTTTCTTTGTATTGGATTAACTGAATAATGCACAGAATATTACAGAGACATATGAACACATTAAATGACCTCTTCCTCCCACATACACCAGCCAATCTTACCACTGATCAGCCAGCAGAACAAGAAGAGAGCAACCAGAGCGTTCCACACAGAGCAGATGAGGCTGAGCCAAGTACGATCTCCCTCCTCCGTCTCCCTGGAGCAGGGAAGACAAGACAGCAAGGCCAGAAACATACTAAACACTCCACAAACCAGCACATACACTGGGATATAGTGCTGCTGGGGACAGTCTTTGAGGTAAACGGCACCTGTGGTGATAGGCAACACAACACCACCTTAAATAACTGAAGGTACCAGAAAGGAATAAATACAGTACTCACATTCACTGCAACGCACCTATTGCAATCTGAGCAATGGGAATACCCAGTAAGAGTAGTTTTGAAATCACTGAAATGCAAATCAGTCCAAAATTAGTGTCAGTACACTTTATGTTCACAAGTAACAATTGTTTAGGGAGTAAAACTCTCATACCAAGGGAAGCTGTACTAGTTTTCGGAGGAGATTTCACGTAATTCCACATTTGCTTTGGATCCATGGTTCCTATGAACATCACAACCCAAAATTAGCTGTCTTTGAAAGCAGTTAATAAATCATTATGCCCTAATGACTTTTTTAACAAAATTGACATCAAGTATAGTGTAAATATAATATTGGTTTTAGTTAGTATTGAGTATTGTACAGTAAAATACAGTATTGATCAATTTAATTCCACTACATTAACAATATACGATTTTTTGAGTTTGCTCAAAAATGCTTACCTGAAGTTCTGGTTCTGGAAAGTCTTTACCTGACACACTCCGGGATTAGAAACAGCCTGAAATGATTCTTCATGGGATTTTATACTCTCTGTTTTAGAAGGTTTCAACATTCTTTTCCTTTTTTTTTTTTTTTCTTTCTTTTGCAGCTGTAACATTTCAGGATAAACTGGTTCTTGCTGTGTGAATAAAATGACAAACATGACAAGCATTATGCTGGAATCATTGATGCCTTGCAGGTTGGCCTCTTACCTCAAAGACAGAACCTTCTCAATGAGCAGCAGTTTGTCCATTCAAGGCTCTCTTCTCTTTTCACTCCATATGCTACCATTGGGTGCCATTTTTAAGAAGTATATAAATTCCTACCATGCTGACGATACACAGTTTTATCTACCAGCTAAAACTGACAGTTTTTTACCCTTTGGACGTGCTCTACAACTGTTTTGAGGTGATCCGATAGTGTCTTTTTTTTTTTCTTTTTTTTTTGCAATTAAATGAAAGCAAAACTGAAATTTTGATTTTAGGCCCCTCCAGGTCTTCATCTATTTTTAATTTGGATTATATTGCCGCCAGTGTTCAACCTCACAAGGTCATACATTCATACATACACAAGGCTTCACATTGCCCCCTAGCCGCCTGGAGTGCATACAACATCGAATTTCACACACTTTTGCATCACCATATCCATGCAGGTTTATAACGCTCGTCTAAATGCAGAATACAAGTGATAACGCAACGCCATCAGATCGTTTCCGTGTAAACATAGCCTTAGATCCATTGTAACGATCATCAGTTTTTAAATTAGTTCATTTCACCAGCTTGGTTTAGTTTACATCCAATAGTGTAAGTGCAGTCAAATCAATAATATCGTTCAATAATAAGTGTCCCGCAGATATGATGACTTTAGGACTTCTGTGCTGAAGTTTAGTTGTTGTTTAATTATGAAATGTAGTTGTTTGTCTCGTTCAGTTCATTGATGATATATCATCAGGCATTGCCTTGAGCACACCTGCCAATCACAGGTCTGTTAGGCACTGGCTGGAGGAGGTCTCTACAAAAACACAGCCCTGTGATTGGCCACCCTGCAAGTCAATCACTCTGTTTTGTCCTTGTTCATTTCCTCCTGTCTGAAGTCGTGCTCCACCCAGGAAGGAGTCCAACAGCAAGCCTCTTTTCCACAGCTATGCATAATCCAACACACACAATTACCCTTTGCCTCATAAACAAACTTTATCAATATATATAATGTAGTATAGCATCTGACCTCAATGGAGATTTTTGACTTTGGGTTCCTGCTGTAAAATATGGCTTTGGTGTTGAATTCAGGGCTTCCATCTTTTTGGAAAATTCTAGTCCTGACAGAGTCTTCCTCACACCGGATTACAGCATACACATCAGGAGCTGAAATATATACACTCTTTAGCGGGTTCAATGGGGTTCTATATAGAACCCTAGGGTTCTTGACTGAACTATACAGAATCGAATTATATATAGGTTTTATATAGAACCTTTTCTTCTAAGTAGACTAGAGTATAATTAAATTTGAAACAGTGCTTCTTCAATGCTAGAAATAAAATATGCTTCCTAACAACTTTGTGAAAGCTGAAAAGCCCTTGACCACAAAACCAGTCACATGGGTAAATTTTTTTTGGAAATTGAGATATTTACATAACATGAAAGCTGAATAAATTTCCAGTCAGTTTTCCATTGATGCATGGTTTGTTAGGATAGGACAATATTTGGCAGAGATACAACAATATGAAAATCTGAAATCTGAGGGTGCAAAAAATTTGAAATATTGAGAAAATCGCTTTTAAAGTTGTGCATTCATGTTCGCGATTATGCTGCATTCACTCACAAAAATACATTTACGGAAGGAAATTTACTAAATATCTTCATGGAACGTGATTTTTTCCAAATCATTTTTGGCATAAAAGAAAAATTGATCATTTTTGACCCATATAATGTATTGTTGGCTATTGCCGCAAATATACCCATGCGACCTGTGACTGGTTTTGTTATCCAGGGTCACAAATATGAATTAATTCAAACAGTTTTCTTAAATGGGATTATTTCATTCTAAACGACATGAATCAGCATGAATGTGAGTAAATAATTACAGAATTTTCTATTTGTTAGAATGTTTTACATTCTTGACTATTTCTTTCATTTTCAAAGATGTTTTCAAGTCCAATTTGTTCTTAATTAGTTAAAACTATGGGTGTGTTCACACTTGGCATGCTTGGTTGGATGAAATCAAAACTTGGTGCGATTTCTCTGTTAGCGCGGTTCATTTGAATAACTGTGAGCGCTGACATCCGAAACAAGGTGCCACCAAACAAGCGGACCGAGAACGCTGACAATATGGGTATCCTCGCAGCAGGGATTCGCTGTTTCTCAGCTGGTCAAAATACCATCATATATAGGCTAAGCACATACGAGCGCTTTTAGCCAAGCACACAGCATTGTTTTGGATGTTTGACAAGTTTCTGTTGCAAAATATACGTCATAAAAGCCTTTTTTAATCTTTAGGTTCGGTGTTAAAAATGAAAGTGTGTACGCTAAGTAAACCAGGACTAAATCTATCATTTTCTTTTTTTTTTGGTCCGGACCAAATGTGCCAAGAGAACCGAAGTGTGAACACACCCTAAGACTGCTAGGTCTGCTAACCCATTTTTTATAAACGAATGGACGCAAACAGAAAATGCTCACTAAAATCATAGTCCTGTTTGTTTTGTCAATTGTTTATGAGTTGAGTTTATGTAGAGTTGTTGAACCTGTTTGTTTGGGATGGCAAAGGACGGATGCTTTGAGCAGATGGACTGTAGTTACAGCGCTGGGCTCAGGAATACAACACTGCCAGACTGAAGGAGCAGGTCGCTCTTCCTTCAACTCCCTGAAGACGGTGGACAAAATAAAAGAATAGGTAGAGACAGTGACTGAGAATCCGGCTTAAAACTATTACGCTTATTTACTTATCAGTAGCTCATTTGAATGCAAAACAGCAGATTCACAGAGGGACCCAATCTCCTGTACCTGAGACGCACGTGTGAGTGTGAGAAAAAACGCAGAAGGAAACGACCAGTGGCACCAGGCTGGAAAGTAGTGGGGAGGATGACGTAGCGTCCAGGACCAAGAGTCACACGCAAAGTGACGCTACGAGAGTCCATGTACACAGAGCTAGCAGCCTGCTCACATAAACACTGGACACGACACACACGATTCACCTCCACCTGACGGAAAGAAAAGGAACGTTCTCAGAACATAAGCTAACGTTCTGGCAATGTTCTCTCAAAGTTCATCCAGTGACGTTAATAGAATGTTTGTTCAAAATGGTTTGTTTTTTAAGAATGTTCAGGGAACATTCAAATGTAACCATCCTGTAAAATAGAATGTTTCCTTAGAAAAACATTCAAAAATAACATTTACATAACATCATCGGAACATTAACAAAACATTCTTAAAGGGTACATATCATGCTTTTAAATCATTCATTTTTACTTATAAATCATACATTTGTGGTCTATATAAAGCATAACTGCAATGCATGGGTCTGAATTCCTCATTATTAAAGCTCCACAAGCCCCTTTTCTGATGTGCTTCTGTGAGCAAGTCGTTTCGAAGCGGCCCCTTTAAATAAAAATGAGTTGCGTCTTTCCCCGCCCGCTTTCCAGGTCGCTGAGTTCACGGTCGGTTCAACTCCCCGCGTTCGGCCATTATTGTAGTTTGATAAGAGATATACAGTACGATTACTATAGCTTCAAAGAACATTTTTATTCACACGTTAACAAAATGTCAACAACGGAAGACTTGTCCATCAAGCCTTACATATTCGAGCCAGAGCGAGCGAGTTGATAAAGACGACGACGAACCTGCAGAACAATGTTTTCATATGGATGCAGCGGTATGTCAGTTAACTATGTTGTGTTATTAGTGAAAGTCGACTATTTCTCTTGTTAAAACAATCACACTGACAAGATAAATGACTGCGGTCTGATCTTACCACTAAAAATCTGTATTGATAATAATATGATAACTTACGTTTAAAAAAGCGTCAGAAAACACAGCAACTAATGATAGAAGGAATTTACCCCTCATTCAGAAGAAGTCGATCGGCAACCTCCGCCTTGTGTATACTGAATTGCTTCAGGTCACTACATCCAACAACCAAACATTTTGACTAGCCCTCTCGTAACTTCTGCATCATTGAGCTCGGACTACAAAATCGGAGCGAGAAATAATAATGGCGGATTGCTCGAAGTGTTGGACCGGTAGTCAATGTCCTTATTTGTCAGTTTCGCTGCAAATACTGTGATGTAATTGTTCAAAAAACATAATAGAGAACAGAAAAATCTGAACAGGTTGAAAAATAGGACCGAAACAGAATATAAAGATATAAATGAAGCACCTGAAGAGAATAATTTCATATTTTCTGTACTTATAAACACTCCAAATATACAACAAAATGCATTTAAGGGCTAAAAAAGTGGATTTTGCATGATATGTGCCCTTTAAAATGTATTTTAGTTAGCTGGAGGGATGGAAAGAAGAAGACCAAATGTACATTCATACTAAAGTCTACAGATTTACTGTGATTTAGTTAAAATTACAGTTAGTTACACTCCTCAATTTGTGTTTGTCAGTTTCAGGTTACATTTATGAGTGAATCATTCACTCAACCGTTTTGTTCCAAAAACACTGATTCATTCAGAAACAGATATGTCAACTATTACAAATAAAAATATAATACACACAACCGCATGAATATCAGTTGATATTCGGAACAACACCACTATTGCTCGTGTGATATTGCGTGGACTGATTTATTTGCTTGTACAAAATTAAACAAACCCCAAAATCCACAAAAGTGAAACAGATCTGTTTTTGTAAATCTCTGAGTCACTTACCCTTAGCACCTCAAAGCCGATTGGTAGGTTCTCCCCCCTTCCTTCCCTCCTTTTCATCCTCCTGTCCTCCTGTTGCAGACTTATCAACACCTCTGCCCCGTCTCCAACCAGTTCAAAAAGGAACTAAGAGAGAGATGAATGACAAGCATGTGAATGTGAAATTAGGGAATATCTGATTAAGAGTGCTAGCTCACGGAGGCAAAACAAGAGTGAAAACTGGAGGCGGCCAATACAAACCAGCACAGATTCGGCTACATAATAAGGAGCTTAAATTACTTTTATTATTATTAAATGTCATCTTCTTGTGTTGTTTGGTGCAAGTATGAATGAAAAAATAATATGCTGTATCAGGATTTTTTTATTTCTAGAAAATATTCACATGATTAAAATCGCACTGTAATGTCACTGTTTACATTGTCGTATTCTCGGCGCTGGCTCGGCAGAACTGCGGATCGTACACACAAGTCTTGTACAGGACCATATAGGCATCTAAAGATTTATATGCCCTCAGTTTCTCTTTACGATCGGTTTCTGTATAAGGTAGGTGTAGAAGTCAGGCCACTCACCCGAGGTAATGTAACGTTAATCCTGTCAGATCGTCCATGCATTGAGTGAGCGTGTAGGCGGCTACGGGTCGGCCAATCTGGTTCTGTCCGTTAAAAATAACTTTTGGAAATACCAATCGCGGTCCTGCACACTGAGTGACCTTACACATTAAGATAATATTGGATTTTCTTCAGTCATTGTTAAAAAAACAAGCTAACAATCCTTGCTAACTAGCGTTAGTGAAGCGGCCAGAGGGATCGTTCTGCCTCCACCTAAGCTCCGCCCACAAAAAACCGCCACCATGTTTACCAACTGTAAAAGGGTCTATAGAGCATCTTTGGGATGTGGTGGAACGGGAGCTTCGTGCCCTGGATGTGCATCCCACAAATCTCAATCAACTGCAAGATGCTATCCTATTAATATGGGCCAACATTTCTGTCCAACACAGTATTACTGTAGTATGGTGTTCCCAATAATCCTTTAGGTGAGTGTATATACATATACTTTAATATCATTTTGGTTCAGAAATTCCCAGAGTTATTCACCTGGGGGTTGTGTAGAAACGTGTCTCTGTGATTGATACATCCTCCACATCGACTTCTCCTGTCAAGTTGCCTCTCCCATCTCCTCTCCACCCCTCCTTGTTTATTCACACGCTCTCTTCCTCCCTTCATTTGCTTCGGTTTTACTTCTGCACGCTCTTTCTTTCTCTGTTTTTCTCCTTGGGCTGGTCCCTCCTTCTTTCTTTCACTCAGTCTTTGCTCTTTTTTATCTCGTCTCTGAGCCGGCCTTTGTTTGGACCACTGGAGCCCTGTTGAAGGCTTCTGCCTCTTGATGTTCAGACGACAAGAAGATGAGGAAGGAAGCGGGATCCCGGATCCGTAGGTCCAGGCCCCGTGGCAGCACACCTCCCTCCAGTGGGTCTGTGGCCAGAGGAACGATTTTTCTGCCAACCTACACACCACCATGTCTGTGAAGTAACGACAGAAGTCCTCAAACTCCATCCTGAAGAAAATGAGAAATGTACAATATTGAGTCAAAACATGTTTCACATCAGAATAATGTGTGTAATTTATCTTTTTTTTTTTTGCTAAATACACATACATATTGAAATATTGTAGCTAGGGATGCCGATATACATATCGGTATTGGCTGATATATTTTCATTTTTATTGTTATCGTCATTGGCCCAATAACAAAATTTGGCACATATTTATATTTGATTTAGTTTTATCAGCCAATATATCTCTTATCAGCTTTCAAATATAAAGAATTATCGGTTATCGGTATCAGCCAAAATGTTCATATCGGTACGCCCTAATTGTAGCTTAATTTACATTACCAAAACTCTCCAACATCTCGGACAATAAGTCCCATCTTCTCCCTTTCTCTGCGGCTCAGCTGCTCCCACTGTGGAGACCTGCGAAGGGAAACACAATGAAGATATCACAAGCATTAAATCTCAAATACCTTCATCATAGTTGTAAAATTTTGTCAAAACATTTGGAAAAGTCTTGTACGACAACATACGCTAAAGATTTTCCATTTCATTTGCAGATAGACTGGTCTTTTGCGTTAGATCCTAAACTCTTTTTCTTTCTAGATTCGAATGTTTCTTGCATCCAAAAAATATTTTCCTCGCGAGGCTTAAACTCACAACCTCGGCATTGCTCTGCTTTGTACTGCCTTATAAGTATCGTGTGCTGACCGATTGCACCACTGGAGCGGTTTTCAAAGAATTATGTCACAAAATAAAATTAAAAATACTGTGGAAACAAAGACACCTACATCTTGGATGCCCTTGAGGTAAGCTAAAACATATCAAAAATGTATTTCAAAGTGAACTATCCCTTTAACTAAACAAAGTTATATTGACGCTAAAGGGTGCCATGTGCGTCGGATTTAGACAAAATTTCAAAATATGACTATATGACGCCCTAGGATGAGAACGCGTTGGCATTTCAGGCTCACTCGACGTAAACCAATTGCTTCCTTGGAGGTAAAGCTTCATAGCTTGAATACACAAAGCCAAAATCGAAGCCCTGCTACAATAGTGCCTACCTCACTTAACCTGTTAACTGTAACCCCCCCTTTTTTGAATAGACATGAAAATGCACATGTCGAACTTAAATGGTTGTAATTCAAGAATGCTTTGGAATATAGACATATGATTGGTCTTGTTTTAAAGAAGACATTTGGCAGATTTTTGTAGAAGTGAAATAAATTAAGAAAGTGAAACAGAAAAAAAGTTATAGAAGTTTGAGTTTATGGAAATGTACAATGTAAAAATATTAATTATTCATATTTTACATAAAATATATATTTTCAAAACCTGGGCTACTCTAAAATGGCAGAAAGATCAAAGCCAAAAATCTGAACAAGTTTTGTTTCAAATTTTAGGTTGATATCTCAAAAAATGAGCTTTCAGTAAGATTTTGTTTGAGCGCAGTACCAAACTTTTTCACTAGGGCACAATCAGACTCCATTACTGCCCATATAAGGGCGCCTGCATTTCCATTCGTGTTTTGAGTGATATGAATCATTATTTTCACAATTTTCATACAATTTCTGAAGTAGAAATCCTATTCAGAAGTAGCATGGGAAGTTTGGCAGATTTTGATATGAATTGAACCTCTAAGAAACACATACAGAGAACACGCATGTAAGTCATAGCTAGCTGCCACGTCACAAATGGTGAATTTATTATTTTTTTCTTGATATTTCAAACTTTTCAGACCTTTTTTTCCAAAATAATTGAATGGATTCTATCTTTTGAACTTTTGGCATGAAAACAAACTGAGGTATCTACCATTTTTTCATGATTTTTCATGTTTACTGCTATTTTAAAATAAAGGTCTGAACACACCTTATGAGTATGAAAATATTCTTGTTTTATATTGATAAATTATGGCTCCTCTGTAATATATTTTGGAAATCGGTCACCAAATATGGAAACTAGAGATTGTAAGCTTTCAAATGATATATAGTTTGTCAATATTATTTAAGGTATTTACTAAGATATTATTGTTTTAAAAATATAGTGGCAAACGTCCCACCTGTGGGACGGTGACAGTTAAGTTAACTATTGCTAGCCAATGTTAATTAGACAATCTTTTGAAGACTCTTCTGACTAGAACGCATGGGAAAAGTCAAGAACTCAATTGTGGTGTCTGCTAACCAGTGGCATGATTGTTGATTATTGGGCACACATGAACTCACCCCTGGCTCCAAGCTCCTGTCCAGTCTGCCGTGCCCCAGGGGTTCCTCATCCGAACCATGTACAGACGAGCTGCGTTACTCATGGCATGCAGTGTCTCCGACATACGCAGTTTCCTGACTGCAGTCACGCCGTATGCATGACCCTTTATCAGTCCACAGGGCAGAACTGATTCCACCTGCTCTCCTTCTGCTGGCTTCAACAAAGAGACACACAGTGTGTACAAATGAAAGAGGTAATAAGTGCTGTATGGTTATATCATGTGTCATTGTAGTTATCAGGCCACACAGACCAATTATCATGTGGTATTTGCTTGATTTGAGGGTGTTTAGAATGTTTTTTCCTGATGATTTCTGACCCGAATGGAACAAGTGATGAGTGCTTTGTGGCTGTTTGCGTGGGTTAGCGTCTGAAACAGCATTTTTCTCCGCTCAGCGTGATTGATCAGCTCATCCTGGTTCAGACTCAGCGGTTCAGAGACGCCACCAGTAAAATCAACCAGAGCTTCGGCGGTATTACCTCCCTCTAGAGCCTCATAACACCCATTGAGCCTGGCAAAGACAGACAGAGAGAGATAATGATAATAATTGGATTTTTAAATTAAGGAGCTTGGTCTACTATGTGCATAGACATAATTTCAGTCCTAGTCCAAGACATAATTAAAGGAGTAGTTCACTTTTAAAAAAAAACTTTTGCTGATAATTTACTCACCCCCATGTCATCTAAGATGTCCATGTCGTTCTTTCTTCAGTCGAAAAGAAATTAAGGTTTTTTATTAAAAACATTCCAGGATTTTTCTCCATATAATGGACTTCAGTGGGAACCAAACGGTTCAAGGTCCAATTGACAGCTTCAAAGGTCTTTAAACGACACTAGACGATGAATACGGGTTTTATCTAGCGAAACGATCGTTTGGTTGATTTTCCACGAAAGAAATGAACGAAATGACTCGAAAAAAGATTTGTTCATTTTGATGAACGAGTTCAAACAGGAGAGTCACGAACGCGCATCACAGAACAGAGCAAGGCGAGCAAATGTGCTAATAAATCTTAAACTTTTTTATTTATTTTTTAAATGACCGATCGTTTCGCTAGATAAGACCCTTATTCATCGTCTGGTGTCGTTTAAAGCCCTTTGAAGGTGCACTGAAACTCTCATTTGGATCTTGAACCGTTTGGTTCCCATTGAAGTCCATTATATGGAGAAAAAATGCTGGAATGTTTTCATCAAAAACCTTAATTTCTTTTCGACTGAAGAAAGAAAGACGTGGACATCTTGCATGACATGGTGGTAGGTAAATTATCGGCAAAAGTTTTTTTTTAAAGTGAACTACTCCTTTAATTGAAAGTGCATATATGTTTAGATTCTGCCTTATTTTACAAGTGTCTCACTTGGCATAGGCTTTCTCCAGCAAAGCACTCCAGAATTCCCGCGGCGTTGCAGAACGACAGAAGAGCAGCGTTCCCTCCTCGCTGACTGGTAAGCGGTCATCCACCACGACATCTGTCCACTGGCCCAGTCGCCAGAAACGGAAGTGAAAAATTCCAGCGTACAGATCCGGGCGCTTTGGGTGCCACTCCTGTTCAGCGTGGTCTGGGATCACCTGAATATAAGACAATACAAAACTAAGGAGTGAAATACTGATAAGTAAGCAGCTTATAGTGTATATTTCCGATGTTTAATGTATTTTAAAATTTTCAGTCTTCATTGTCACATGATCCTTTAGAAATCAGCCTAATATGCTGATTTGTTGAAAACAGTTCAAAACAGAATTAATTAGAATTTTACAATATCATACAGTTCTTTACACTTTATAACGATTTAATGCATCCTTGCTAAATAAAAAATAATTTCTCATAGCCCGTACAAAATCGTATAGCCCCCAAACTTTAGTGTGTGAGTGTGTGTGTGTGTAAATATTATCTAACCTTCTTCCAGAGTGAGGATTCAGCTGCCAAACACGATGTGGCTGCCACCATCCAGCAGTTACCCAGACTGCCCTGGTGCAGATCCCTTGTGCTGATCCCATCCACAAATAGTCGAGGGTCTTTACACAGTTCCTGTGTGTGAGAGGTAAAGACCCTCAAACTACTTGTATGCGTTTATGGTCAGATTCATTTTATTAAAGGGATCGTTCACCCCAAAAATTGCCATTAATTACTCATCATATAAAGCGATCGAGTCTCTTCAGAAAATTTGGACGAAATCGCTCAAAATGGATTAGTTCGTTTTATGATCTCTTTATGAACTTTTTAAGCGTCACTGACAGTGGTAGTTGCTTAACTGTCAATGGAGGGACAGAAAGGTCTCAGATTCATCAAAAAGATCTTCATTTGTGTTCTGAAGATGAACAAAAGTCTTAAGGGTTTGGAACGACATGAGGGCGAGTAATTAATGACAGAATTTTCATTTTTGGGTGAACTATTGCTTTAAAGACATGTTTCAGAGTAATATACTGTGTTTTGTTCATTTTTCAAAACTAGATAATGAATAGAAAAAACAATAACATAAGGAGAATATCAATTCACAAAAAACAATGGTTTAATGACATGCACTATTTAGAACCAGAAATGGTTCCATCCCCCGCTTCATATATGGAACTCCAAAATGGTTCTATATAGAACCATTTTTTTTGGTAAAAGGTTCTATTTGCCAAGTATGGAACCCCATATGGTTCTATATAGAACCCAGAGGAACCCTTTTTTAAGAGTGTATAGAACCTTTTAGGGGTTCCAAATACATAGCACTGATAGAACCTTTTAAGGTTCTACATAGAACCTTTTCTTCTAAGAGTGTATAAATTGTTATTTCAATTAACTATTATTTAATTAAATTGTAATGGCTAAAAGAAGATTATGTGCAATAGTAGTCAAGTAGCCATTTAACTACCGTTTTATGAAATTATTCCCTAAATTATATTTTCTGATCAAAACAGCTTTTTAGATTTTACACTTGCAGTTCTAGAATATTGCTTTAATTGTTCTGTTGGTTTATCAGCAGAGCATGTGTAAATGTAAAACAAAATGTTGGTAATCTCCCTCATTTGAAGCCATGCACGCGAGGCAGACACACACATACTCCAAAGAGTCAGGTTACGGACGCCTTGCAGCCGGCAGAAAGGCCTTTAATTAAACACATCTCTAACGCTGCTGACTGTGCAGCCACATTTAGAATCACAAGAGTCACCAGGACAGATCCACTCACTGATACCAGAGCGTCAGAAACTACTGAGCTGCCACCAACCTTATGCACATTACATCAGACTTGCAGCAAACTATTTAAAAACAAAGCAAATAATTGTTTCTTTTTTTTCCCCAACACATTTTTCTGATATAATGATGTGAATCTTTTAGCCCCGACAAAATCTTTGAGGCCATCTACATGATAATATACTTCCAAGAGTTAACAAAATGAACTATTAGCACATATGTGCACAGACATACATTAAAAGCACCAGTCCTCGATCAGCTTCTCTTACCCTGGGTCTCTTCCACGTCAGGCCTGGAGGAGGCGTTCTTTTGTAAAACAGGGACTCGGCTGAAGGAGGAAAGAACGGATCTTGGAACAGAGCTCCTCGTCTCAGACATGATCTCTTCAGCTTATGATAACACTGACCTTGAAACCTGCACACTTTCTCTGGCATACTGCACATGTGGAAAGAAGGGAAGGGGGACAGATACGAGAAAGGAAAACGTAAAGAATTCAAAAGGGGTGGACAAAGGAGGAGAAATATCCAGAGGAGGAGTTGTGGGAATATAAGATGGGGGAAATGGATGCATTAAATATAAATACAACTCAATAAAATAATGTATGTAAAATGACGCATCCAAAATAAAAGTTTGAGTTTACATTTTATATATATATATATGTATATATAAATACTCACATATGCATGTAAAGTATATATTTAAGAAATATTTGCATGTATACACTTTATATATATGTATAAATAATTTATATTATATATAAATATTTTATATATAATACTGATACATTTTCTTTAATATGTACATGCATGTGTGTGTATTTATGTATACTAAATAATAATTACCAGTACACACACATATAATGTAAACACAAACTTTTATTTTGGAAGCGACACTGTAAAAACTAATGCACTTTATCTTTATCAAAAAAATTGTGGCAACAGATTACAAGCAATATTATTAATTAAATTTAACAAATTAGAATTGAGTAATAATTAATCAAATGAATTCCTTAAAATTTAACCATTTAAAATGAGTAAAACTTACAACAACAACCACAAACAAACAAAAAAACGTATAAGTCACCATTATGGTGGTTGGTGTTTGTTTTAGGATTGTTTTAAAATTACGGTTTTCTCCTTCAGTGATTCTGCTTGTTAACATCAGGTGTCTTCAATGTTGGCAATAAAATAAAGAATCGTCAAATATAATACAATAATATAATAATCTTCGACGTCTGTCTGTTATTCACATTTTTTGTTACATTTTTGGGTGTAAACTTTACTCATTTTAAATGACTTTTAAGCCATTTAACTTTTAACTTAACTTTTAAGGAATTCATTTGATTAATTATTACTCAATTCTAATTTGTTAAATTTAATTAATAATATTGCTTGTAATCTGTTACCACAATTTTATTGATTAGATAAAGCGTATTAATTTTTACATTAATTTTATATATATATATATATACTGTACATTTAATTTCCGATAGTTCAAAATTTCAATCTGATTTAGGCAATATCTTATTTCTGTTCCTTTATTTTTATGCTCTGGTATATCAGACAATAATTAAAACAAAATCTTCAGTTATTTAAGTGAGGCTTTTGTCCACATATACAGCAGAATCTCTAAACCACAAATGTTAAGTGTTGTTCTGTAACCTGGAGTTTAGCTTCAGTTTCGGGGATGATTGGGTAACGGTGTATTTGCAGACGGTGTAGTTTCTTTTGGAAATGGAGAAGGGTTAGACATGCCCTGGAGAGGTTAAAGTGTCAGGAGTCCCTTTGTACCCAAAACAGCTAAATAAAATATGTTTAGAGATAGAGTTGTGTTTAGAGAAGTTTGATGAGAAGTTTGGGATCAGGGTTTAAGAGTTATTTGATATCTCTTATTAAAGTCAAGCGTGTTCGTGTGCAAGAGAAAAAGGATATGATTTAGGGGGACATTTTATCTATTGGGGGTCTGGCAAGGGGCACAGGGAGGCCAGGGGCTGCTGGTATATGAGCCACCTGGGTATGAGTGTTTGCGTGTTTTTGTTAGTAGACCTGTAGGTTATGTGTGTGTGTAGTCTGGATCCACGTTTGCGTGCACATACCGGACAGACCAACACTCTTGACTTGAGGGAAACACGCTAAATAATTCGAGTATCTTTAACAAAAAAATAAAAAATAAAATAAAAAGAATCCCAACATACTTTAGAAACTTGCAAACGTATTTAGAACAAGTTTTAAACACATTTTGGTCATTTAAATTTAGGTGCCATGGGCTATGCAAAAAATATATAGCTTAATCATGTGTGAACAGGTTAAAAAAACTTAAAAATCAAACCTTTCCTGACTTCCTAGGTTATCTGTGAAAGCCTGTAGACTGATTTTTATGTGAAGGACTCGGGACGTTTTTGCCGGGAAAATCAAAAGAATGTGACGTTTACGCGAGTGCCTTTCAAACGGCGCCCCATACCTTTCTTCCGTTCAATAGACTCTGTGCACGAGAAAAATGCTAACTTCCGCCTTGAGGGCGGATGTTGGGTACTTCAGTTCCGGTTGCCGTTGTTTACATCCTACATCAGTGGACCGGCTATCTAAAGCTTAGCTATCTAAATATATTTGTCTAAAACTATGTTCGTTTGTTCATTGTCAAGTCAACCAACACAGTTTTCACTCATATTTGGGTGGAGCCAGGCGCTGCTGCATTGTGAAAAGTAAACGATATTTCACATTTTGTCACCGCACCCAAGCAGTCGCTTTACAGAGTGGAGCGTTGCGTATCCATGACAACTAGAAGGAAGTTTTTAGGCTACTAATTATTTATTATATTATACCCTTTAACCAGGAGAAGCCCCTGGGTTTAGAACCTATTTTGCAAGGGAGACCTGTTTAAAAATATGTGTGAACAGCCTAATATGTGTTAAACAGCCTAACTTGATAACGAACGAACCAACGTCGGATACCTTTACTCCCTGTATGACATGTATAGTGGTTGTCAACACTGATCTATATGACATTCTATATAGATAGTGGTTGTCAACCTCATAGCCTCTGAACATCATAAACAAAACAATGGCTAACACAAACTGTTCTGGAAAATGCACTTTCTAACGCATGATTTCGCATTTTATAATGTATAGAGAGATATAACAGTTACCAAATCGCATAGCTTGAGCACGTAGCATGGCAACATTAATGTCCGAGTGATTCCACGTGTACCGCGTACACGCCGTCAAATGTCCGAGCGAAACAAAACAAAATGTAGATCTACATCTGGGGAGCGATATTTATTTTTTCCTAGGATGGTAGGAGTGACGGGTAGGTTTAGGGATGGGGTTGAGGTAGGTCATATGATATATATATATATATATATATATATATATACAGTATTAACATTAAGTCAACGGTATTCATAAACACGCTGAAAAGAGATTGTGCGTGTTGATAGCATGCCAAAAATACGTGATACGTGTCATACATACGCAATTTCATGAGATCAGTCTGAGCATGGATGTTGTTGTGACTTAAAGCCACAATATGTATTTTTTCTGCTTTAAAAATAGCAAAAATAACTGTATCTATGTTATATATTTCTATTAGATGTGTACATTATCCCGACAGTTTCCACCAACTTTCAAATACGGAGAAATTTATAGTTTAATTCGAAGACACGGGACGTTTCTTTATTTCCGTTTCGTCGCCCGTCTATGGCGTCATATAACCTTTGACTCCTCTATTTTCTCTAACTTCCTTGCGGAACCCGGCGAAACCGCCAAACACAAAGGGGAACACTGGACTACCGCCAATAAAGCAAAGAAAATGACGAAGAAAAAAAAGTAGTAGCCTACGTATTTTTATGTGTGTAAATCACGTGCCCGCTCACGAGCGCTCACTCTTAACAGACACACTGTCCCCGGTGCTGCTCGCGCATAAAGTGCTCCCCGTTCATAGTAACCGGGTCGTCTCATTCAAAACAGCCAACTGTTGCTGTTAGCGATCCGCGCACATTGAATACTCATGAGTCAGGCTGCGAATGTACGTGCCCGCTTACTAAATAAACGCCTCACCTCCGGCGCCGCGCACTCACTACATTCCCTTTAGCCTTTAGCACATAGTGGATGAATAACGCAAACCCAGTCAAACGTTTGACTACAGTATCTTATGTGCTTTATAATCCGGTGCGCCCTATATATGAAAAATGTTCTAAAATAGGTCATTCATTGAAGGAGCGTAATATTTATATTCTTCTCTAGTTATGGACCACGATTATGCTTTGCCTGCACGTTCTGCTGCTACAGCCAGCTCAGTAAAGCTCAAACGTACGGGTGAAAAATATGACCCGAGAAGGGTTTGGGACAGGAGAAAAATGACACAGGTAAACATTGGGGTTGCATTTAAAGCTTCTTGACAAGCTAAATCTGCAGAGCTGAGCTGGTTGTCATTGACAGCGACAACAACTACCGTGAGCCCACGCTCTTTCCCGACGTCATCAAAGTACGTCTTTTGTTATTATTTTAAATAACACCCCTGGTGGCCAAAAATCGCATACTGTACGTTTAACGTTCCCTTCAAAATTATGCAAATACTGAGAAATTTAATATTTAAACCCTCTCTTGCTCTGGGGAGCTGGAGAAAAATCATTTGCCAGTCGATGAACATAATCGACTGTAATATTCGGCAAATGTTCAAGACATCTGGAGAAACATACATCCTCTAGTCTACGTCGTCCATCAGGCTACCGGAAACTAGACACCACATATCGGTTTCGCAGCCGGAACTAGCATATGCTAAGGTGCACATAGTCCATGGACTCCATAGGCTACATGAAGCGAATAATTAGTGCAGGTCAGGATAATGCTGAAAGAGCCCATACTGTAATATCAAATGTCTCGTGCAAAAAAATAGATTAACTGTCTCACAAAGCCAGATCTGTTTTCTATTATATAGCCTAGTCTCATAATTCAAACTATCATAGCACTGTAATTTTTATTACCTCATCTGTAGACATGATGCTGGTGAATTGCATAGTCGGTGCAATATCAGATGATTTTCTAAAATGTTCACTTTGTTATTGAGATAAAAGCGCACAGCACATAACGTTAGGCCTACAGTAAGTTATATTCATTTAAACGTCGCTCTCTGCAGCGTCTGGATGTTAACAGTAGCCTATCACAGCAGAGGTATTTCCAACTTCTTTTTTTACTTCTAAGCGAAGAACGAAGAACAACGTTGTGAGTATATTGAGGCCTTACGTGTGTGAGCGAGCAGTTTTGCAGGCTGCAGTTCACTTAACGGCCACTTACCATCGCTAATAACAAGGGATTATGGATTATACAAATAGACCCACCCGTTTATTAGAAAAATGTAAACAATTATTATTGCAATACTTATAGAATTTTTTTTAAACAACAAATAAAAAAAATATGTGTCCCTAATTCTTACCCTGTATGCTTTTATTAACCTGTTAAGCCCTGCCCCCTGATTTGAAAAAAAAAAAAAAAAGGCTAAAAATAGTATCCCCTAAAACAAACAGGTATAACTTTTCAACCGTAAGACCCACATACATGATTCTGGTATCGTTGGATAGATCAGAACCTAAGGGATATAAATACATTGTAAGTAAAAGTCTATCTTTTATTATTGAAGAATAATATCAGATGGAAAACAGCATAAATAAAATATGTATTTCTCACCTAAAGAAACACCACATTTTATAGGGAAAATCCCCTAGGTATAATGCTGTTCAAAGCCTAAAAACTGTAGAAAACAAAAAAATAATATCTCAACATCATCTGCTCAAAGTTTGAGGTCATAAGAGTCTAGTATAGCAGAGTTATACATGATATATTAGAGGCATATCTAGGCGAACTCTCCAAATTTTTGGAGCTCATTTGGGCACAATTTGGCACAATCTGTGCCATTTGAAATTTCTCAGGTACCAAACTGTAAAACTCGTTTGATTTCACTTACATGTCACTATAGCTATTTATTCCATCTAAAAACAAAAGTTTTGGCTTTGTTTTGAAAAATCAACCAGACCTCATTATAGTTTCCCATGCAAAAAAGACATACGAAAGGAATAAAGTTTGACTCCAAATGGAGCAGATTTATTCAAAACAAACTGAAAACAACAAAACTCAGTATAAATAAACTGGTGAAAAAAAAGACACACACAAAAAAAAAAAACACTAGCAATAGCTAGATCTGTTCTCCTAATACCACTAATGGCTGTCATGCCACTCCTGGAAACAGTTTTTCTTTGAGGTAAGGCACAGAGGGACCTGACACTTCCGGCAATAAATGGGGGTTTTTACTCTTTGGATGCCAGCCTCCTGGCATCTCCTGCAGTACCGCCGTGCTTGTGTGGCATCACCCCCATAATACATAGGCATGCAGGTGGGCTGTAGTGGTGGTGGTGGAGGAGGTGGAGCTGCTGAGGCCTCAGCAAAGCTCAACATTTCTGCAGCCAACCTCTCTCTGAAGGTTTTCTGTGTGAGAGGCTTCGTGAGTGTGGGCTCGTTCCTCATCTTGAACAACTCCTTGTGCAGAAGGAAACTGTTCACCACAGCGATGTCAATAAAATGGTAAAAGAAAGTCTTGTACCACTTCATTGTCTTGTGGTGCACAGTGTAATAGCCTATCAAGGCATCAGATACATCAACACCACCCATGTTCTTGTTGTAGTCCACCACAGCGTCTGGAATAGGGATGTACTTGATTTTCCACACACCAGCCTCTTTCACCTTCCTCTTGACAGTGTGTCCACTAAAAGCCTCATGGATAGTGGAGCACATGGTCACCTCCCGGGTATCCATCCACTTCACAAAGAGAAGTTTGCCATCTCTTATCCAGCGCATATCTCCCCGGGCAGCCTTTTTGTGGAGGTCGTTTTGTGTGATGTGTGGAAACCCAATACGATTTTGCCTGATGGTCCCACAACAACCAATGTGTTTCGTGTACAAGTCCAGAAACAGGGCAGGGCTAGTATAAAAATTATCTACGAACAAATTATAGCCCCCACCAAGCAGTGGAAATGGCAAAAGGTCCATGACTGAACTGTAGCTGAGACCATGGCCTGTGGTGTCCACACTCTTGCCGGCATACACAAAAAAATTCCATGTGTACGCAGTTGCTGCATCAGCCAGAACAAAGAGTTTGTAACCCCACTTTGTTGGTTTGTCCTTCATATACTGTTTCATGCTGCTGCGGGCCTTGGACGCGACCATCCTCTCGTCGATGCAAATGTTTTTATTCGGGTGGAAGTTTGCTTGGCAGGCAGTCACCATCTCAGTGTAGAGAGGCTTGATCTTGAAAAGCCTGTCGTACTGATCCGTGCTCCTCTTCCGCTCATTCTCCTCGTCTTCTTCTGGGTTACTCAAATGCAGGGACCACAAGATGGCTTCGAAGCGGTCCCGTGACATCTTTTCACCTGGGAAGTGGAAGTTGTATGGCCACGCCTTCCGCCAGTAGTCAGATCTGAGATGCACCTGAACGAGGCCTGTATAAAGTATGATGGCCATGAAAATGTAAAATTCCGGTGCTGTCAGTGCTTTCCACACAAACTTCATGCCAGCCTGTAGTCGCTTCGCAGCATTGAAATTTGTATTGTCAATTATTGTCCTGACCACAGATGCACTAAAAAAAAGCTGGAACAGTGTGAGGGGAGACCATGATGCTGTTGTATCAAAGGTGGGTCCTGGGGTCCTGGCTGGCATGAATCTGGGTGGGTCAGGTTTGTTGTCCTTCTCCTCTCTGTTGTGCCACGGCTGCTCTCGGTCTCTTGAAGTGGCAGTGGCAGACCTACTCCGACCACGCTTAGGTCTTGCTGACTTCTGTAGTGCTTTCCCCTTTCTTTTTGGACGGCTTTCTTGAGGCACATCAGAATCAGATGAGGTGGGGGATGTGCTTGATGGCTGTGGTTGAGGTGTTGATGGCCTTGCCTGTAACTGTGGTGCAGAAGCTCGTCGGGGGGTGGTGCGGCGTGGCTGGGGCAGAGGTGTTGATGGCCTTGGCTGGGGGGGGTGGGCTGGTGCAGAGGTAACAGAAGATGAAGGCCCCTCATAATCTTCATCATCACTGTGAAACAAAGGAGAAAGAAAAACTATAAAGATATATTCACACTGACACTGTATTTGAACAGAAATGATTCACTGTTACAGAAAACTGTAGTAACATAACCCACTGACTAACTGAAATGCCTAGAAATGTTTATAGAAGTTTAGAGAAATAACCCACAGTAACTGTAAACACTAGTACATTTTGTTTTTACTGGGAAAGTAAACAAACAATCCAGTTTGAGTGTGTGGTAAACATGTTTGGACTTAGAAAGTAAGCAAACAAACAATCCACTTTGAGTGTGTAGTGAACATCTTTGAACAAAGAAAGTAAGCAAAAAAGCCAGTTTGAGTTTGTGTATTCAGACGCTTTGTCCATATTTTTCACAATCTATGATCCATTCATTGTACGGAAGCTAGAAAGCTAACTAGAAAAACGGGCATTTTACACAAATAACAGTGAAACAGCTCCGTACTTTGATACCAACACAATAAATAAATTATAACAAAACGTATTTCACATACCTTTCCGTTGATGGAAGTTTATAATCTGGGTCACTGTCGTCCGAAATGCCCTCTGCAACAAACAGATCTTCATCCTCAGATGAAGAGTCAATGGCACTCACCGCAGCTTCTTCGTCCGCCTGAATCATTGCCAGTGCTTCGGCGGCCGACATCTTCTTCTCCCATTTTCTCTGTGCCATTATTTCTCCGAGAAACGAAAAGGAATGGCTCAATAGACAATATTATAATCCACGAGTGCAATCAGTGAATTCAGGTGTGCGATCAGCTGCGCGCTACTACTATTTATCCGCAGAGGGATCCTTTGTATTGGCTGTGCGCGCTGCGTCATGAAGGCAAACGTCCTACGCGCATCCATATCTCGGCAACCGATTGGTCAATTTGGATGATTGACACCTCTTTCTTATCGTCAGAACCAATAGAATCGATGGCATTTCGCAAAATCCGCGCAAACAACACCACTAGCCAACCAGGAGCCGATACGCGCATTGCGTAAGACTAGCACGTTTCACCCCACTCCTTATGCGCAGTCTGTTTCCAAAGCAGGAATTAGTTGCAGACTGTCCGGAATCATCTCAAAGTGACACAGAGGCATCGGAGTAATCGCAAACACAGTTGATATGGCATTGTACACATTTTTTATCTCAAGACAGCAATCGAAGACACAATTCATAGTGGTAAATGTGTAAATAAAAGTTTTTTTTCTGTTGTTCACTGACTGTTTACTTCGTGAGTTTTTGTCGTACAGTGATGTGAGTTAGACTGTTGGATTCTGTGGAGCCTCCTGAATCATTTGAGAGGTCGTTTGTCTTCATAGATCAACATTAGAGAGATTAGGAGTGCTGTGATTACTGGCATTGGCGTGTTTCAGACAGACAGTGTGTTTTACAATAAAATTACTCAATTGCTTCGTGTTTGATGTGTGTTTTGTTTTGGCGAAAATGGATAGCATCATTTTTTAGCGGAGTTCTGTCTGATTACGGGGATATGCGGCATAGTTAGGTTGCGCTCACACTCTTTGAAGTGAAAGGACATAAAAGGCGCTAAGCCCCGTTGCCCCCGGTACCGGGGGCGGCCGTTATTATTTTGTGGTGGATAAACTTGCAGCATACAGCACTGTTCAGGTTTGAAGCAGATTTGCGCCACAGGCTGTTCTGGTTAGTCAGATGCTGCAATTTTGAAAATCTGTCACAGATCATCAGCTGGACTGAGATCAGGGTTTTGACTGGCCAATTGCAGAAAAACATTCACCTTGTTGTTCTCAGGCAATTTCCATGTAAATTTGAGTCTGCATTTAGGATCTTTCTCCGGCTAAAATTTGCACTCATTCCTGCTATTAAACAAAATGCCTGATATGTGCTTTTTTCTTTTCTTTTTGAGGAGTGGGCAATGTTTTACTTGTAGTAGGCTACACATATGTCTTTGAATTATGACTAAAAAGTAACTCAACCACAAAATTCCTTGGACGCATTTTCACCTCCGATTCACGACCAGAATAATTATGCTTGACAGTGGGGTTGTCAGGAAATGTGGTAGTTATTTTAATGATTCACATATGGAGGCCAATTGTAAGGCAATCGCATCCTTGTTAGGGCAATTGTTTTTCATCTGTGTAGCTCTTGAACTTCTACAACAGGACTGAACCATGTTCAAGCAACTTCTTATTAAATCTTATTAAATCCCATTACCATGTTAAATTAAATCATGTATATCCAATATTAAAATAATAATAAAATAACATGTTATTTTACTCAAATTTAATTCTTATACTGTGAGAACCCATTTTCATTTATGATCCCAGTATATCAAACTGTACAAACAATACAAAATTTCTATTGAAGCCTAAATTCAAACCCACAGACAAATAGATATAGCACTCACCTGTACTTCACCTTATTTTTTTTGCTTTGCCTTTGCGTAATATGTTCCTCGTGGCGATGTATCCAGTAATTAAGCCAGTTTCAGGTAAGGCAGTTATTGGCAGTGTATCTGTGTATGATGATAAGTATAAGATTTCGGTCATCAGCCATTTTGCTGAGTCCATGTGTCTAATATAACAGGAACGGGGGAGCAGGTGTTGGCTTTCTGTTTGACGTCGCTGTGACAACCAGGATTTGTCCAGTAGACCAGGTATGGGTGTCCTCGGGTCTTCTTAGGTAAATACTCTGCCATTAATTTGGATTTTCAATATAATATTAAATTCATCTTTATAACATATAAAGTTGTGTATGTCGAGTGCCTTAATATCTGTGTGTGTGTTTACCTGCACGAGGACAGTCGTTTGTTTATGGATGTAACTCCATCCGTCCAGTCTAGCTCAAAACACAGTGACATAACAATTAGTGACACTGAGACGAGTGCACACACACACACACACGCATCTGGTTTACTATCTTTGTAGAGACTCTCCATAGACATAATGTTTTTTTATACTGTACAAACTGTATTTTCTCTCCCCTACCCCTAAACCTATCACACACAACCTTCTGCATTTTTACATTTTCAATAAAAGTCATTCTGAATGAATCCTCATGGGGACCTCAATTTGTGCCCTTTCCCCCTATTTTTCAGTGTATTTGGTCATGCCCTCTGTCTGACCCACAACTCCCCTCTCTCTCTGCCACCTGTCCCGGTCATCGCTGTCTTCCCGTGTCTCTCTCTCTCACACACACATTAACACATGGGGCTTTTCCTCTTTTACAAGTCCCTTAATTAGGCATGCAGCTCCCCCTGCAAACACGTGCATTCATGCGCATAATCACTCTCGCTCACCATTTGGCCTTCGAGTTCACTGAGTATTTCCAGTTTCTCACGTAGGATCTCAGCTCTCTGTCTGGATTTGTCATCTCTCTCATCATTCTCTCTCCTTCCTTCGCTCCTCAGCCCTCCTCCCTCACGGGACCCACCAGAAGGTTCATCACGCCATATCGGCTGTCAATAAACCTGTGGCACTGACACCTGAATCCCTAAGAGGGACGGATAGACACCCCTTATGTAGGCACACAGACTTTAACTAATTCCCTACCAACAGCTAATCCAACACTCTTAGAAGAAATGGTTCTATTTAGAACCAGAAATGGTTCCATCCCCCGCTTCATATATGGAACGCCAAAATGGTTCTATATAGAACCATTTTTTTGGTAAAAGGTTCTATTGGTCAAGTATAGAACCCCAGGGTTCTATACTGTATAGAACCCAGAGGAACCCTTTTTTAAGAGTGTATAGAACCTTTTAGGGGTTCCAAATACGTAGCACTGATAGAACCTTTTAAGGTTCTATATAGAACTTTTTCTTCTAGGAGTGAATAAAGGCATATTAACACCAATAAAAAGCCAAATTACTAAAAAGGATTTTTTTTTTATCTTCTCCAAATGGATTTTACAGATGACAGAATTGCTTGAAACTCGTTAATGTGATCTACATGTCACTGTTATAAATACACATCAGTTAAACTTTAAACCTGTTCAATTCACTCAAGGACAGGAGGAACAATAGATCACAGACACTGCTTCTGTCTTATTGACAGCCAAAAGGTCATGGGATTAAATCTCTATTATCTGTAGTAATGTCAGTTTGGATCTATAAGCCACTATAGGCATGGGTCGGCCTTTATGTTTTGACATAATGTACTACAACAATGACATTGAGGGAGTGCCTGTTTTCTCTCACGTTTAGTTCATGGTAATTTGATCAGGTAAATGCAGACTAATATTATATAATAATACAGCTTACATTTTTAGGTTACATCGCTCAGCTAAATTTTCAACTGTACACATATCCTTTTCTATCTCTTTCAAAATCGTACCTGTAACCATTGCAATTTATGTTAGACATTTAGAACTTATCAGATCTTAATTTAAGACTTAAACGTAAAAAGTTTGAGGAGGCAGGGGAGACAAAAACTGCATGAGAAAATAATCCATATTACAGAAATAAAAACACAAATCAAACACGAAACAATCATCTCTCTTGAGCATCCTTGGATTACGTGCTTTGTTCAAGGGCACTATACGTTTCCTTCAAGGAGGCAAGGAGTCAGTGCCTCCTCCAAAAAAAAAAAAATATTTTTTTTTTATATATATAATATTTTTTTATATTAATTATTTATATTTTTTATAAAGAAAATAAATAAGATGAGTTACTAATAATTCATAAAAATATAATAATGCAAATATAACATAATGTGATAAGTAACAGTCCCACAGGGACACTTACAGCAGGACGCTGCCTCTCTCTTGCCTGCCCTGAGCCAATTGACTTTTAACAGACCCCCGTAATTTGGTGCGGGGTAATTGAAAATGAATGGGGGAAATCACATGAGAGGAGGCAATGCCTCCATCCCGCTATGATTGGATGTGATTGGTTCGTACGATAAATCCCACCTCTTTTTTTTTCTAACTGTAAAAGGTAAGTAAACAACTGACCCACTTAGATATCACTGCATTGTCACATCAAATCAAACCTGAAAACATAGGCTACCAGTAATGTCTGCAGAGCTTTTTAGTGTGGAATCAGCTTGAGGAAATTCAAGATCGATGATCCGAAAATAAGTTGACTATTAAGAAGAAAAGCTGAACATCAATACACAAATAAAATATATAATTTACATTGTTACTGCCTTTAGTTCATTTGGAATAGGCCTAATTGTAAAGACTGCTTAAAACACTAACTTGATGACGAGATGATTTACTCAGTTTTAATAAATATAGGCTATGTAAAAAAAAAAAAAAATAGCCATAATAGAATTGCATTTTGGTTTCTTTTTTATATAATGTAAAGTAATGTTTATTTGACCAGGAAAATGTGACAACATTAAGTGTAACTGGTACATGATTTTACATTTGATTGATATTGAGGAGAAAAACTGAGGACTTTTCCTCCTTCAGACTGAACGCCACCGTGTATCTTTAGAATTAGCCTAATGAATGAACCTACTGTTGCAGTCTCCACAATCTTCGGAGATGTTTATCTCACGTCTTAAATTTTCTTTTCCACAAAACGATCAATTTAGGCAAACAAAGTAAGTATGGTCAATTTTGATTTCATGGGGACTTTAATACTGGCATAAAACCGCACTTTCTTTCAAGCCCGATCAGCTTTTGATTAGCTATGCCTAAATCGATAACGCGGTTTTCCAGTTTGCCCTCACTAACGTTACCGTCGGCTTTAGCAGTGCGCATGCTCTGTTCCACAAGCCAGAAGACGTGACCATCCTCAAACATGTCGATGTGGCTTTAATTTGAAAGAGTATTGAGTCAAAGTTTGTAAACAGAGGTCACTATGGATATGTTTGCAGTTCTCTTGCTTTGTATGTTCAGCCTCGTTTTGGCAAACCAAGAGGAGCGATTGCCAAATAAATGCGAGGGTAAGAAACAGAAAGTATCTTTTTCCCCGTATGTGTTGTAGAACGATAAAAATAAACTATTATAAAACGATCTTAAAATCTATTAAACTTATTCTACAAAGATCCACTAGTGCAGAGATATAGTATGTGCACTTAGCCTATGTTTACATTTTAAAATAGCACATGAAGAAGTTATTGCATTATTAATATTTTTTAAGGCATCTGTTGTTGTTTTTAAATAGTTTGTAAATTACTGACGGTGGAGTTGCAGGACGCCCTAGAAAAATCCGGCCGCTCGAAGGAAGTTTTAGAGATCGGAGAAGTTTTGGACACTGGAAAGCGCAGGCGCAAAATCAAATACAACACTTCGTAAGTAATGATGATGATGATATGATACTCCGTTCTATGGCAAGCCGTTTTGACATTTAGGCTATTCATTCCCAGGATATGAACAATTCAGTTGATATCATTAGATGTCTACTAGTATCAATGGCATTGAAAAAAATTAAGGTTTTTGATGAAAACATTCCAGGATTTTTTTTTCCATATAATGGACTTTAGTGGGAACCAAACGGTTCAAGGTCCAAAAGACACTTTCAGTACAAACTGCAAACTGTTCAAAGGGCTTTAAACGATTCCAGACGATGAATAAGGGTCTTATCAAGCAAAACGATCGCTCATTAAAAAAAAAAAAAAAAAAAAAAAACTCTCCTGACTCTCCTGTTCAAACTCGTTCATCAAAATGAATCTTTTTTTCGAGTCATTTGGTTCATTCAACAAACAAAACGAACTAATTGACTCAGAAAAAGATTTGTTCATTTTGATGAACTGAATTGCATTATATGGAGAAAAATCCTGGAATGTTTTCATCAAAAACCTTGATTTCTTTTCGACTAAAAAAGAATGACATGGACATCTTGGATGACATGGGGGTGAGTAAATTATCAGCAAAAGTTTTTTTAAAAGTGAACTAGTGACAATTGGGTGGTTGATATCAAGGATTAATATCCTGGCAATGAATAAAAGTCAAAACAATCTGTCCCTATGAGAAAACTGCCAGAGAGAGAGAGACAACCCTGAAGTTAAGGAAAAAATTTAAATCTATTGATGTTCTCCCTCCTATTGCCATTATTACGATTTATTTGTTTCCAGAGAGACACGACTCACTGAGGCCATGGACAACATCTGTGAAAGAATTCTGCAGTATAAAGTCCATGCGGAGAGACCAGGAAGCCTTCGCTATGCCAAAGTATGAAGCTCACCTTAGCACTGTTTCCCCAATCGCATGATATTCTGCCAACCCTCAGTGAAGAGATATTATAAAAGTGTTGCTGACTAATGTGCTGTGTTTGTCAGGGCACAAGTCAAACCATGAACACACTTAAGAACCTGGTGGATAAGGGAGTGAAGGTAGAGCTGGGTATCCCGTATGAACTGTGGGATGAACCATCAGTGGAGGTGGCGGAGTTGAAGAGACAGGTAATACACATTCAGTCATAGTTTTATACTAAGGTACAAATACACTACCTCACTGGATGAGCCTGTCGCCAGTTTCAAACAAGTTTTAAAGGAGACGATCACAAATTAATGTACATATTACAAAGTCAATCGCAAATTTTAAGGTGGGTGGACATTTAGCGGGACAAACCCTCCTAAAATGCACTCTTAGAAGAAATGGTTCTATTTAGAACCAGAAATGGTTCCATCCATTCCAAGCAGGCTTCATATATGGAATTCCAAAATGGTTCTATATAGAACCATTTTTTTGGTAAAAGGTTCTATTGGCCAAGTATGGAATATATAGAACCCAGAGGAACCCTTTTTTTTAAGAGTGTATAGAATCTTTTAGGGGTTCCAAATACATAGCACTGATAGAACCTTTTAAGGTTCTATATAGAGCCTTTTCTGAGTTAGTAATGTTATAATGGTAGTGATGATTGCATATATCTGGATATCCAAATCCAAATTCCTTTTGGACAGTTTTGTTACGTCTTATGTTTATATTACAGTGTGAGACCATGTTAGAAGAGCATGAAGAGGTTGTGGAGAACTGGTACTTTCATCGCCAAGAAGAGAAACTTGAACAATTCTTCTGTGCGACCCATGTCCTCAGAGACTCGGACCAAGGTAGGAAATACCCAATATAATCCTTACACACACACACACACATCAAGCCACTAGTTTCAGGCATTTTGTCCATCTCTTTCAGAGTGCCTGAATGAGGTATGGAAAGGTGACATGGGAATGAAAGGATCTAAAGAAGAGGGTGAGGGAGGACGGACCCACGATGCTGGAGAACTGTGAAAGCAGAGCCATAATGGTTGATGAACGCGGCCAACCTGTATGACGTACTTGCACAAAGCTATATAGGAACCGAGGAAACGTCAAAGAACGCATTTTCTCAAGCATCAGTGCATTTTCCAAATCTGGGGGATGTGAACTGTTGTTTTACCTCTTTGTCCATAGAGACATTTTTATTTTCTTATTGTTATGCATTGTTAAAGAATGTGCCTATTATTGTGTACCGTCTCATGTGTTAAAGCAGATACAACACTAACAGTTTTTAATGATAGACCAGTCTGGGAATTGTATTTGTACTGATCGTTACTGCACAACCATCATGCACAAACCAAACAGATGGTTTTATTTTTGTATTTTGGGATACTTTTATAATATTTTCCTCATGTGAAATCAAATGTACAGTAACCTTTTAAATGCCTTGTTGCTATAAATCATAAGTTTGTGCCTTATTAATTTGCGTGTGTCAGTCTTTCAGTCCAGACCTTCCGCGAAGAAAAACAATCCCATTCGATTATTGACAGTCAGTTGATATCTCACGCAATCGGTCAGCGCCGGTACTTATACAGACATACGTACAAAGCAGAGTGAGTTTTAAAATGTAGGCTATATGTCCTCTAGTCATCAATGAGATCGATGTGGAAATTCTCCACATCCTATATATATGTATATGCTTGTGTCCAATTTGGATTGCAGTTTAAAAACCAAGTAGAACAAAAGTGTTAACATATTTAATAGTGTAAATAATTAAGTAACAGGAGGACGCCTTTTGTGCTTACTGTGCAAATGGCTATTCTTCAAACTTTAATAAATGAAATATATATATATATTGCATGATAGATATAATCCATTCATGTTGTCGATTCCAATTGGCTGAAGCTATGATGTTCTCATGAATTGTCATCTAGTGGTTAAATTCATGGCAGGTAATTTCATGCTTCTAGGTCTGTCGATGAACAGTAAAATTATAACAAAAAATAACGCCCATAGAGTTCAATGCAACAACGACCCTTAACTATTCAGGGGTTTTAACGAAAAATACCACAATGGCGACCAAAAGGAGACTTTTATTGGACACCACAAGAGGGCAGAAGAGCTCCATTCATAAAACATAAACTAACAAACTGTCCATTCATAAAGTGCCAGTCCGTGTGGATAAACCGATAACTGATGATGTCCAAAGCGTTGTGACATCATCATAACTGCATCAGTTTTAGGGCAAAATGTATTCTGCATCAAATTGAATAGCTAACACAGGACATTGTGTCTACACTTTCAGGGGTTCTACTTGTGTGACCCAAGATGTCAGTTTTGTATCAGGGATCTGGTTAATGCTAAACAATTGAGATTTAACAGAAGTCGAGTTTATATAAAAACGGTTTATTAAATTTTTTTTTTGTCAAAAAAACTGACAAAAATATATCCGAATTACATTTACAAAGAAGGCCTCAAGTGTTTATAATGTAGACCTTTCGGGACGGTTTTAGCGGGAAATTGCGTACATACATACCTCGCTCGTTTCTCGTCAGTCGTCATATCCGTAAATAGAGAAGTAGCGCAGTCTTGTAGCGCAAGTCTTGTGTGGGATAGTTTCACAACGAGAAATGTTGACATGTCACGGAGCAGCAACATCTCCCATCTCCTGGGAATCACCCTTTAAAAAAAAACAAAAAAATACAACTAACATCTGCTGGTAAAAAGATAACCCAAAGAGCTTGTAACAAATCCAAAAGCAACAATGGCTTGGCTTTTCAGAAATGTTATGTGGCGATCAGGTGTTTTTTTACTCAACAGGTGAGTCAGTTATTTTACTGAACAGATAAATTGCCATATAGATCAGAAACTGAGTTCAGTAAAATTGTATCTATCGCAGAAGGTCATATTTATCCACAGTATGGCAGAGCCGAAGCACAACCAAAACAATGTTCTTCCACAAAATGCATGCCATTTTGTTTTTAAACCGCTCGAATTACAGTGTATTTAAATCTCTTACACGGTGCACTTTTTCTTAGGCTACTTTTTTTCGCTCTCACTTTCCGAAGAGATTTCAATTTAAAAGGTTTTGTTCAATAAACTTCCTAAATTCTCAAGAGAAAGCAGGGCTGCTAATGACTTCTATGACCAATTGCAGTCATTAACTTTACTACGCATTCTTTTAAACATTATTAATCACACATGTATGACTTACCACCAGTGCAGTTCTTTTGTTCTTGGTCATTAATAGGTCATTATTGTAGAGCACAGATCATTCTTCCTTCTTTCTTTTACAGTACTACCTGCATCACATGATTCAATGTCAGTTTGAACATTTGCTTTTAATGCATGCATTGAATCAGTGTTGCACTCTCTACTATAATATAGTTTTGAGAAGAAACCGTTCTGCACTTTAGAATAATAACCTGGGGATAATGTGCCTGTACCAAAGCAGTCCTGAACTTTGAGTGACTGTGAAGTGTAACAGGACAAAGCATTTTAGATTTCCAAAAAAATATAAATTCAAATAGTCATTTTAACTTGTGAAACATAGGCTACTGCCATTTTGTGTTCAACCACAAAAAAAATGATTGTAAGGTTTCAACATCTATTTAAATTCGTTTTAATTTCTGCCATCATATATCAAACTATATTTTCTGGCACCTTTGCCCCTCAAATGTTGAATGTTATTCTACGTGATAGTCGATCCAAACATTTATGAAATGTGTATCCATGGAATTAATTATGACGTGTTTCATTTGAAATCAAAACAGAAATGATGCCAAGGATTCTGACTTCCTCTCGTCTCTAGGAAAAACAAAGCTCTCGCGAGCAGCTGTTTCGAAATCAAACACAGTCTGCACTGTTTGCATCATCAAATACATGAAACCTAATTAAGGATGAAATGAGTGGAAATGAGACGAGTTTAGACAACAAAAGATGAAGGAGAAAAAACGTGGTGATAAATGACTGAAGCTGGTTTTAATATTTAAAGAGGCTACAGAGCCTCTAATTGCAATCAAAGGCTAATAGCCTACTTTGCTTTTTTTCTTTGAACAATAAATGAAACGCATAACATGATAACACTGACAAATGAAGTGCCATTGTAATATCCATATGTTTTTTTCTGAGCTGTTTCGCAGTCTAGCCACATGCAGTAGCTCTCGCCTCTTTTTGGTGATATTTGCACTTACTCTGGACCTTCTCCAGCATGCTTTCAATCTCACACGGTGTAATAGATCCAGCAGACACGTTTGTGTTGTAGTTCCCCAGTCAAACTGATCCGTGTGGTGAAAGAATGCCAAAAATATGCGATATGCTCAATTGTACCAGTTCATCCCTCAATTAAGTGTTGTTGTACTTGACAAGCATCCAAAAACATCAAACCTCAAAACTGCATGCTCTGTAGCATGGGTACACACACACCATACACCTGGGAAACAGTCCTCCAGGGAAGTCATCAATCAGTTTTATGGGACTGTTCTGGGAGAGTTTCTTTTGTTTCCCTTTCAATTCAGTTGTTCTTTTTTCACTCTCTCCCCTTGCCTCACTATTTCCACATGTGTCAGCTTTAGATCCTCTCCAGAGAGGGAGCGCCTCGTTCCTGCAGGGGTTACCCAAAGTGGTGTTTCAATTGCGCATTGAACTTTGAATTGACGCCCGCAAGGGTGCAAGTTCAAGATCACGGCGCAGAACCAAAATTGCCTTATAGGTGATATTTACTCAGCTGAAGAGTAGGAAAACCAAGAAAGTGTGCATATATAGCCTAAATGCATGGCGTTCCGCGCGCGTGTGTGTGTGTGTGTGTGTGAACGGTTGACGTCAGGGTGATACGTAACCTTGCTGACTGAACGCGCTGCTCTCCGAGAAGATCTGTCCACTTGTCGTGCTCTTATTGATCAGCCAGGACTCGGATACACCGGTAACGCGCATTGACACGCACATGGTAGGTAAACTCAGTTTTGCTCGTGCATGTGCACCTTTTCAGTCTCCGCTTCTGTAGCTAAATTAAAACTGGCTTGTTCGGGACTGCTGACAAGAGATTTAAATTTAGACTAACACACTGAGCTGTTGATTAGTCTTAAGCGGGGATAGTGCTAAAGTTAATTTTGTTCTTTGGGAAAAAGAAAAAAAATGATAAAGCGATTTTTTCGTTGGATTTTTCTAATCAAAATGTATTTTAGATTGCTTAGGGGCATAACATCAAGCAGGGATTTAGTTTTAGGCTATATCACAGTGTTCAGACATATAATTTATTTTACACGTCATTTTATATTATTTGTATCCATTTTCCCCGTCAAATAGGGCTAATAAAAAAAAAAATTTAAAAAAAAGATTTTGCATGTTGCTTAACTTATTCTTTTTCACAAGGCTTATCCGTATTCCATAGGCTATAGCAAATTGTTGTTGTCCTGTAAAAATAGAATAAATGAATAAAAAGGTAACTATATAGCCTAAATAAACAGTTTTACATAGCCTAAATAAAATGCTCCGGTCTACTTTAATATTTAGCATAACAAAGCAACCATTTGTAAATAAATAAACATTTTATTTCTGTATTAGGCCTATAGCTAGTCTATTGGTAAATATTGTTTATCGGGTCTTCATTCTATAGCCTAAACCTTCCAATAACTTTTTTATTTTAAGCGCTAGGCCTATATCATGACTCAAGGCTTACTTTTAAACCGATGTTAAACACAGGCCTATGAATCTACGAGATTGATTGTGATAGTCAGGACTCAGGAACCTGTAGCTGTCAGTTGCGGATGGGTTGGATGATCTGTGAATTGTACAAAATTGCCGGAAGGCTACGCGTAATTTAAGGATAATGAGCCCATTCGTCTACGCACACACCGCTAATCTTGTCAAACAATCCTGAAACAGTATTTAGGTTAGGCTAAGTCAAGGAATATAGCCTATTCTTTCACATTCTCTTGCATGTTAAGAATAATTTTGTTTTTTATTATAACCGTTGTTTAATTATATAAAAAAATATATAGCCTATATATCAGGCTACAGGGTAGATTGGCTGTTGTATTTTCCAGAATCGCGCGCGCATGTTCAAGTAACAAAACGTTAAATTCTGGCATTTTAAAGACGACAGAGCCCCACAAATAATGGTGTTTTATGTCTTATTAAGGTGCATAATTATCAAATGTAACGATGCAAACTAATTTAGAAATGTTATTAATTATTAAATAGCCGCTAATTTCCATATGGGACACAATCAGTTAGATCTTTGACTGCAACGACGTAAAATAAATAATTAATAATAATAACAACAGCTTAAGGCCATGTAGGTGGCCAGCTGCGAAACCGTTAGCTATATTAGAGTAAAAATGCAATTTCCGTTCCCTGTTCTGCGGGCGCATTTCGTGCCTCGTTATTCTGTGACATATGTCGGGTCAGCTGATAAACACGAATGGTTGTAATTATAGATCCATAAAACAGAATTTTTCATTAAATGATCATTATAGGGTTCGCCTTAGTTCACATCCCCTGTGATTTAAATCTCATTGCGCAATTCAAACACAGATATATACAGTATACTGGGAGGATATCTCAATAGGCCATTTTTTTAATTTTTAATAGGATGATCTGAATTTGAATTCAGCATAACTTGACAGGGTGATGCATCTTCAAAAACACAAGGTTAACCTTTATTTTGAACGTTTAATTAAGGATAAATGGGGTGAAACCCCCTTTGCTAATTGTTCCGCCCTAGGTTCATCATGGTATGTTGTGCTTGGCATAACTGAAGAGTGGAATCACGGACGGCGATTTCTTGTGCATCTGTTTTTCAACATTGAGACGAAACCTGCAGGGAGATTTCATGATTTCACTGCCAGGGCACATAGCGTGGGATAGAGAGAGAGAAAGAGAGTGATCGGTCTCTTTTTTTTCTTCTTTCTCTCCCTGTGCCGCTGTAGCCCTACTGCATGTGTTTTCCCATTCAAACATGAGGTATCCTTGCTCGGACCTATTAAGCATATGTTAAAGTTGACATAAGCGCACTATGAATATTCTTATGTAAACTTCAAAGCACAAAAGGTTACATATGGCTTGGCTGCTTGAAAAAGACTTCACAAAGCACTTCTTTTTCCTCGGGGTGTTTTCCCCCCTGTAACCTGCTTTGGTTTGGTTGTGCATCAGGTTCCCATGAGCTGTGTAGGATTATACTTGTGCTGAGTTTGATATTCACCATGGAAAACCGAAAGCTAATCTTATACTTTGTACATCTTTAATTATAAGAGGGTCATTTGAAAATAACCGGAAGCTAGAGGTGTTACTGACAGCTGCTACATTGCTAAACAGGTGTGTGTGTGGCCTGGTAACTACATTATGGGCACAAAATGTCCCCGCAAAGATAGTAATATCCAAAATCCTGGTCCTTGTGGGGGCATTTTTTTGGTCCGCATGAGGAAAACAACTTATATTGTTTATATGTTTGTAAAAAAGGTAGTTAAGGGGATAGAATATATAGTTTAAACAGTATGTCTATGGAAAGTCCCCATAAAACGTGTGTGGCATGAGAGAAAGCAAGCTTGTCTCTCCCTCTTACAACTCTGTCAGGTATTTGGAAGAGCAAGAGAATGTGCATTGTGTTCTTGTTGTTGCTATTCTTCTGGGAAAAACGAACAGACAGACAGTGATTGATTAATTAACGATGGACAGTAATAAATCACACAACTTTAAATCAGTCCATTTCAAGGACATGGATCCCACGCGTATATAGGCTTATCTCTGGGATCGCTTGTCAGTTGTCAAGGATCCAGTACAACCTTGGCTGGCTGTCGTCCACGAGGAAGAACGTTCAAATGTGTTAAGCAGGCCAAATCTTTCTCATCTGTCCGACATCATACCCAAGGGTTAAGATGAATTTAAGAGCAGTCCTGCGTGTGTGGGAACTGACAGGTATCCAGCTCTCCTAAGAATAGATCAGAGTCCTGCCAAATGTATGCAAAATCAAATTTCGGGGAGAAAAAAAGTAGACTTTCATTCTAAATCATTGGCTTTTATTGCAAATATGGCGATTTTATGTATTTGTTTGAGGCTAAATTACAATTCTTGTTTTTGTCCCAACATTATCAGTCATGTATTCTTCTAGCTAACTTAATTCGAACTTGTAAAGAACACCATAGACGTGTTAAAGTAACTGCCTTAAATTTAAGTGCAATCAACTTGGATGCAAGTCATTTCAACTTAAATTACATTAAACTGAATCTGAAGTTAAAACAATGTAAATGTTGTTTTTATATAATTTTATGTAATATAAAATGGTAAAATCTCACCTCAAGATGCAGAGACAACTAAGTAAGCCATTCGCGTTTTCTTGAAAATTATAAACACTGTTTGGATATGAAAATCACTCCATTTGTTTTGACGACAACAGTGACTCGACCAATGGCGTGAGCAGGGGGTGTGGTTATATGTTTAATCGATGGCTGATTGAAAAGCACTTTCAGTGCATAAGAAATTTCTATGTATAATCCTTTTGGATTGTGAAATTGTTATTTCAATGTAGAAATTTCCTAGCCCTTTTCAATCAGACATCCATTAAACATATAGCCTGACCTTACCCCCAACTCACACCATTGGTCAGTCAGTGTTTTCTCAACATTTTGTCCACTTACATTATTAGGCTAAAGGAAAATGTACTTAATCCGTTCATTTTAGGATTAAGTAAATTTCCTTTAGCCTACAAATTTAAGTGGACAAAATGTTGAGAAAACACTCAAAGTATACGGATAAGTTCATTGTAGCCCTCAAACCGTATAATCCTGTAATTGTGGACAAATGTGGGCACAGAGGACTCAGGTGTGATCCTAATTTTTATTTATTATAAATGTTATATCACTGTCTTCGATAAAGTTTTGGCCATCCATTTTTGGTGTTTTCTTTTATTTTGGGGGTATTTTTGAATTTATTTACTTCAAAAAGTAGCATATTTTCTATGTAAATAATCCTTATTTTTATGTTTATTTTTTTTAAAAGTTTTTTAACTACATTAAAATATCATTCCAATAAGTTCTTAGAGCTAAAACCTAAAGATGAAGTGACTTTGCTGTCACCTGGTGTCTTATTTTGGCCTATTTTATTTTATTTTTCCCATTCATTTCTATGGGTGCCCATTTTTGACCCAAATACAAGATTAAGGAGGGTTTTTTTCACCCACTTAACATTGTAGAATTGAGTAAATAAAATTGTGTGTTCAGGAGGCAAACTTAAGAAAAAGTAGCCAAGTCTTGTACCGCTCAGATCAAGGGAAGTATTTTAAAAAAATAAATCAAAACTATTTTGCCCACATTTGTTCAGAATACGGGTTTAGGGTAACTTAAATTTATTGTGAATGTCATTGTTTATTCTTTCTGCTCAAACGTGGTTAAAAGTCCAGTAAATTCAGAGTAAACAATCATTTTTCAGTCCAATTATTTTTGTGCTTGTGAGCAAATTTTACATTAGCTTGATGAAATATATTCTTGGCGAGCAAATTTGTTACCAATCCCCAAATCTAAGGCTCTCAGTCAACACTTGGGCCTCGTCTTGTTGGCACGAGCACAAACGAAGCTGATCCGATCGTTTCTTTTTGACTTTGTGATAACTTATGAAGAAGCGCCCCCGATCGTTTTCAAAGCGAACAGGAAAGGACACTTAGCAGCTCTCACACTACATACGCTGGGTGTGAATTTATGGTAAATTGTGGAAACTGTATCCAGGGTAATACATACAGTACGTGCTGACGTAGTCTGAAGCCTAGAAACTGCACAAGGTTGAATTTGCCCTCTAGAAAGGAGCTCAATAAACACATTGGTTAAGCTTCAATCCATCAAGCTATGTGTAATGAGCTATGTTTAATTAGAGGTGCCACGAAGTCAGGGACATAACACAAATCATGCTGGGAGTGTATCAAACCCTCCCTTCCTTGAGACCCGACAGCCGTGAATATCTCCACACCCTCATCACTTTCCCAACTTACAGTCTTACGCATCGCCCTCAGATACTTCACCGCCTCTCTGAAACCGGAGATTCAATTAATCAGGCCATCAATTAATGCGGAAGGGGTTTTCACAGTGTTCTCAGTTTTCCCCTGGGGCACGTCTCAACATGTGAGGAATGACCCTGGGAATGTGCCACGGTGGACCGTCCCGCAGCTGGACACTCATTAACCTCGATTCTCCAGAGCAAAAAAAACGTATTATCTCATGTAAGTATTAAAACGTACGGAGGCGTATTGCATTCACTTGAAGAAAAAAAATCTACTCTGTTTTTCTGAATTAACGAGTTAATTTTTCATGAGAAAAAAAATTTTGCTCTGTTTTTCTGAATTAATGAGTTAATTTTTCATGAGAAAAAAAAATTTTGCTCTGTTTTTCTGAATTAACGAGTTAATTTTTCATGAGAAAAATTTTTTTTGCTCTGTTTTTCTGAATTAATGAGTTAATTTTTCATGAGAAAATTTTTTTTTGCTCTGTTTTTCTGAATTAACGAGTTAATTTTTCATGAGAAAAAAATTTTGCTCTGTTTTTCTGAATTAATGAGTTAATTTTTAATGGAATTTTTTTTTGCTCTGTTTTTCTGAATTAATGAGTTAATTTTTCATGAGAAAAATTTTTTTTGCTCTGTTTTTCTGAATTAACGAGTTAATTTTTCATGAGAAATTTTTTTTTGCTCTGTGTTTCTGAATTAATGAGTTAATTTTTAATGGAATTTTTTTTTGCTCTGTTTTTCTGAATTAATGAGTTAATTCAGAAAAACAGCAAAACTAAATTTTCTCATGAAAAATTAACTCATTAATTCAGAAAAACAGAGCAAAATTTTTTTCTCATGAAAAATTTAGTTAATTTTTCATGAGAAAAAATTTTTTTTGCTCTGTTTTTCTGAATTAACGAGTTAATTTTTCATGAGAAACATTTTTTTTGCTCTGTTTTTCTGAATTAAATTTTTGCTCTGTTTTTCTGAATTAATGAGTTAATTTTTAATGGAATTTTTTTTTTGCTCTGTTTTTCTGAATTAATGAGTTAATTCAGAAAAACAGCTAAACTAAATTTTCTCATAAAAAATTAACTCATTAATTCAGAAAAACAGAGCAAAAACTTTTTTTCTCATGAAAAATTAACTCATTAATTCAGAAAAACAGAGCAAAAACTTTTTTTCTCATGAAAAATTAACTCATTAATTCAGAAAAACAGAGCAATTTTTTTCTCATGAAAAATTAACTCATTAATTCAGAAAAACAGAGCTAAAACTTTTTTCTCATGAAAAATTAACTCATTAATTCAGAAAAACAGAGCAAAAACTTTTTTTCTCATGAAAAATTAACTCATTAATTCAGAAAAACAGAGCAAAAACTTTTTTTTCTCATGAAAAATTAACTCATTAATTCAGAAAAACAGAGCAAAAACTTTTTTTCTCATGAAAAATTAACTCATTAATTCAGAAAAACAGAGCAAAAACTTTTTTTCTCATGAAAAATTTACTCATTAATTCAGAAAAACAGACCAAAAATTTTTTTTCTCATGAAAAATTAACTCGTTAATTCAGAAAAACAGAGCAAAAAAAAATTTTCTCATGAAAAATTAACTCATTAATTCAGAAAAACAGAGCAAATTTTTTTTCTCATGAAAAATTAACTCGTTAATTCAGAAAAACAGAGTAGATTTTTTTTCTTCAAGTGAATGCAATACGCCTCCGTAAAAACGCATTGAAACCCCAATGAACGATTGATAAGAAAGTGTGTGGTTTTCCCTCTTAGTGCGCGTTCTTTGACCTTCATGTCCCTCAGGGGGTCCTCATATTTCAGTCTATGAGCTAATTGAGCCAGTGGCTCCTCTCAGTGCTCCCCTCTCCTACCGGGACGTTTATGCATCCCTGCTGACTTCGCTGTCAATGTCAAACGCTTGTTAGGACGTCATCAATCATCAGCACTTAGGAATATTTTCAGAACTTTGAAGGCAGGTGAGAATAGCTGAGGGAACAGTGTTCATAAGACACACACTTCCAACAGTTAACAACGGATCATACGAGGCGCAGACCGAATTTTACAGTGCGTTTCATTGGAAGCGAAGGGTGTTAGCTCTCAAATGCAACCCATCTGCCTGCCTGTTTTTAAAGCCACAAGTTGTCAGGGCTGTACATCACTCTGTCTAAGGATAAGTGAGCGCATTGTTTCTCATGTCTGCAGGCGAGAGTTCTGGTGTAGATTCTCGTCAGATAAATAAACAGACTCCATCATCGGGCCAAGACGACAGAGATTCATTACCGAGGGCCAGGCGGGTACAGGCTTACACGCCGTCTTGCCAAAGGAAGTCGAACACGCATTTTTCACATTCGTTCAATAAATCTGCCACTCTATTTTATCTTCTAATCTTAGCACAGATCTCCTCGTTCCTCTGTCCTTCTCACTTTCTCTGCCATCCTCTCGTAATCTTTCTCTCTGTCCCACACATGGAGCGAGAATGAATTTCTTTAGCCGTCTTGCCTCGAGTTAATTATTTGGGATTTATAGTCGGGGTTCAGGATTACAGACTGGGGTGACGATCAAATGTTGAGTCCTGGAATTGATGGGAACCCTAAAGCGGAGTATTAACACTAGGGTGCATGAAGGGGGTCAAACTGTGATTTATGAAATCTGTTTTCAATAAAAAGCATAATCTATGCATTCCTCTTATATGTTGTATGTGGTTTCGACCGCAGTTTACATCATGTGTCCATAAAGACAAACATGCATTTCCTGAGGAACTTTGATCATGGAGTTTTATTTTGTCAAAATTTATCCAAAATAATAATAATACATTCTTTTTTGCCAATATTTCATTCCTACATTTTGGATTGTGATTGTGTCAATTACATTTTTTCGTGTTTCCTAACAATTTCAATCTATTTAAGGACCAATGTACCAGAGGATTTTGTATGTTATCATTATAATTTTCCATCTTTTATCAAAAACATTTTCCTACATGCACTACTCAGCCATAGTTTCAACACACCTGTTTTAAAGTTTCTCTCTATCTAAGGGTTTGTTATTTCCTTAAAAAATTTCCTTAAAAACTGAAAAAATTTTCCTTCACGTTTTTGAAAAGTTTCGCGTACACTCAACAACGTTTCCCATTCTCATCGGTCTGCGAAAACGACAAACTTCTCAAACGAAAGCGCTGTATTCGCATGTCTGGCCAGTAGATGGCAATATTACAATTTGGCGTCAAATAATGCGTCTCCTACCAGCAGAGCTTATTATATTAAACTTATATTAAACTTTTGCCGCATCCGGTCGTCAAAACTCCGAACACATCTTCCTTTTTTAAGAATGACGTTTTCTTAACTCCAAGCAAGTCATCCAGAGTCGCGGCCAAAGCCGATTCGAAAGACCGCTGTTCGCCAGCAGCATCTTCTTTGTTTTCAAGTAGCAGGGAAATCACATCTCTGCCTTCATTACGTTAAGCCCGCCCACCTACTCTATAACTAACACAGTCTCATCCCAAAAAGTCATATAACTGACGTTTTGGGACGTATTTTGACCATACGTCAATATCCGCCTTTTTAGGGCCCCCTTAAACGTCGGTAGATGGCGATCCCGGGCCGTCATACAACTGACGCTTTACCTTTAACGTCAGTTAGGTGACGGGTTAGGTTTAGGTCTGGGGTAGAGTTAGGATCCCATAACCTCATCTACCGACGTTTAAGGGGGCCCTAAAAAGGCGAATATTGACGTATGGTCAAAAGACGTCCCAAAACGTCAGTTATATGACGTCTTGGGATGAGACCGGGTTGCTATAACATGATGTGATTGGCCTGACCAGAGTTGGGTTTTTCCAGCTCGAAAGCCAACGAAGAGTTGCTAGACCACACTGGCCGCAAAATAATTTTTGCTGCCGTTAGGATGCGTTTAGATTTCTAAGCTACTTAGCGCATGCCAGTGGACTGAACATGTAAAACGCATGATGTCAACGCTTTGACTAATTTTGGTTTAAATGGTATCGTTTTCAAAAACTTGCACTTTGAAAGTCCTTTTCGAAAGTTTGTTTTCTGGCCCTGGTGTGTTGTAACTGGGCAGCCAGAATGCATTAAAAGTTTTTCCAGTTTTAGTTGAAAAAAAAAGGCGTGCAAACAGCCCCTCAAAGACCACGATGTGTAGGTCTGCCCAAACTTTTGAATGACATTGGCTAAAAAGGAAGTGGTGTAAAATCAGTCCACGCTTAAAACTTTTCTTTTTGTGAGATGTGCTGGCCCTGTCTGCAAGAAACATGGCCAAATAATCTGGAAAAAGATGCCAGAAATGAAAAGAAAAACCAAGTTATAGTTTTATTGAATTTCATTTGTGAACAAAGGAACAAATTTTGAAGCGAGTTCATTGTACTGAAAATAAAGATCTGAAAATAAAGAAAAACAGGATCAGGTTGCCTTTTCTTTGTAGAAAACCATTGATTCGGAAGTGGTTTTCAGGTCAAAAAATAATACTTTAGTTGCTTCTACCCTGCTTCTTCCCATCTCCACTGTTATTTCCCCATCTGCATTGGGCAGGTTTAGATTAAAAGAGAGGAAAGCCATAAATATGATAAATGAGAGAGCGGTTGAAGCAGCTGCTCCACATGCTCTATGTCATCTCTTGCAATCTCTCTATATCTTTATACACTCGATTGCCTCTGTTCCTTCTTTACAGGGTTGAAAATGTCAAGACGGATATATATTGAAAAGCGCTAAGTTAAGACGCATTGACACAGGCCAGATAAAGGGAGGCCTCATGCTGACAAAAGTCTCTGATTGGCTGGATTATGTGTGTAAAACGGTCGAATAGAAGCTAGAATGAGTGTCGTAAGCTGGGATGTTTTCAAAAATCCATATCGCTTCACTCAAATGTCATGTAAATCCATCCGTGTCCTGACCCCTTATAAATGTCTTCATCTTTCTTTTTACTGTTACAGGCTTGATGACATCATGACCAGATATCACTCCCCTCCTTTCCAGACACTCCTTTTCCTCTTCACCCTCTTCCCTCTCTCCCATCTTTCTCCTCTACTCTCTCAATCTCCTCTCAGCTGGACCTCTCCTCATGACCCCTGCCACCACCTGGACGGGCGTCCGCGCCACTGCCTGTCTGAGTTCATCAACACGGCCTACGGGATGCCCGTGACGATGGAGGACCTCCAGCAAGGACCCAAGACGAACATCAGCGCTTTAACAGACCTTCATAACCCCCACAATCTAACGTGCTGGATGGCCGACGAAGGCTCGGCTGGTGGGGATTGGACTTTGACGGTTCCCCTGGGAAGACGTTTTGAAGTCACTTACATTAGTCTTCAGTTTTGTCAACAGGTGGAGTCGATGGAGGCCTATTCCATCTCCATCTTGAAGTCGATGGACTTCGGCCGGAGCTGGCGCCCTCTACAGTTTTATTCAAGCGATTGCATGGGCGCTTTCGGCCGTCCCGCGCAGTCTATCGCTCTGACGAAGCACCAGGAGACGGAGCCGCTGTGTTCGGATCCCAGACCGTTGCAGAAGCATCGTGGAAATGTCATGCTGGCCTTCTCGACTTTAGACGGACGCCCTTCCTCGCCGGATTTTGACTATAGCCCAGGGCTCCAAGACTGGGTGACTGCAACCGACATAAAGATAGTGTTTCATCAATCGTCGAACGACAAAATGAAAAAAGGGGAAGAGAAACTTAATGAAGTGGGAGGTGCGTTTAGATGGAGAGCAGGTGGAGATAAAGTTCTGAGGTTTGGCGAGAAAAACGCTGGCGTTAAGACAACCGAAATTTGGGGAAATAGTCGAGAAAAACAGACTTCGACGCAAGGAATTAGGAATAAAAGCATCGTCCAAAGTGGTCACAATGTCACACAAAAGGAAGATAGAGTGGGAAGGGGCCGTAAGAAGGACGGTTTCAAGCCATGCCAGGACGGGACGTGTGATTGGTCCCTAAATATCCCGCAGCAGGGCTCCAAAGGGCGAGAGTTGAGGAGAAGGAGAAACAACGGAGGGAGAGGGAAGTCCCGTTCTAAATCGAGAAAAAAAGTCACGCAGCACCTCGTCCCGTCTTCTCTTTACGCCCCACCGAAAACCCCTTTCGCCCTTTCCGACCTGCAGGTGGGAGGCAGGTGCAAGTGCAATGGCCACGCCTCTCGCTGTCGCCGTGACAACCAGGGGCGTGCCGTGTGTCAATGTGAGCATCACACATCTGGGCCGGACTGTGACGTATGTGAGCCATTTTTTTATGATCGCCCATGGCAACGGGCCACACCCAGCCAACCACACCCGTGCGTCCGTGAGTTTAAGCCTGTGTGTGGTCTGTCTGTGCTGAAATGTCCATTTATAAACATATACGATTTAGAATAATTAACTGGTTCCTATGATGTATGGCATATTATTTTTTACACAATAACATCTGAATTAAGATCATTTAAAATTCACTGAAAAAAAAAACTTTAATTTTTTAAATATCCTTAGATTAATTTACATGATTAGCTATACTTCATCAAATTTTATGACATCCAGCAACTTTTATTTTACTTTGGATGATTAGATTGATGACATTCATCTATATTTTACAATGCTGGTGAGTAAATAGACCTCACTCTGATTTCACTCCAGTCGCAATGCATGCTGGGTAATTAGCAGTGCCACATATTAAGGCTGCAATTCTAAATCGCATACTTCCCTACTATATAGCAGGCTAAAAACAGCATGTGACTAGTGTCGTATCGTACGTCCAAATTCACAGGAGAAATGCGCGATTCTGGTTAAACAGAGAATCACAATTTTTTTGTTAGATAAGTAAACAAAATAACATGTCATTTACTAGAGGTTCTGACAAAATGCTAATTGCTGCAGTCAAATGTTTAAAGTGAATGAAAGTGCAGTCTACTTTAAATGTTCAAACTGAATGAAGTATTTTAAAAAAGTTGAGTGAATGATTCAGTGACTCACTCATTAATGTTTCAACTTGATTCATTTTTTGAACGAATCTCTCGAATGAATGATTCAATGACAAATACATTTTTAAACAGTCACTTCTCATACCAGACAAGTGATTTAATCGATACAATCATTATTATTATGATACATAATAATTATTATTATGATACATATGTAGCTATTTGAAGCACCAAGTCACTTTCAAAAGGTGATTTGCTCTGTTTTGATCGCTACCGTAGACATCAGTGTTTATATTCGGACTATACATTTGATCCCGGTACTTGAGTGATAATATGAATATTTGACAACACAGAAATAACAAAATTTTGTGGTTGAAAAGCTGTTTCATACCAGTACTGTACCATAACTGCAGGGTCTGCGGCAGAGCAAACTCAGATTTGAATGTTTCGGAGTGATTTTCTAGCAAAGCCTCTCCTCCATTGACATCCATTCAAAAAAAACGGTCTGGTCTCTTAACGCAGCGTTAGCAGGTGACAAGTGTTACGATTTATATCGCCTAAGGTTGCAGGCTTGCCTTCAAGTGGCTTTGGTAGTACGTCTGAATTACATTCGTACTTTTTTTAGTACTTGCAGTACTTATTCAAAATAAGTACCTATTGATGCGATTTCGGATGCAGCCTATTATAGGACTTGGTGTGCGAGAATCTTTAATAGGAGTATATTTTGTCTTGCTGCACTGGAAGATTTAAAGGGTTAGTTCACCCAAAAATGAAAATTCTGTCGGTATTTACTCACCCTCATGTTGTTCCAACCCCGTAAGACCTTCGTTCATCTTCGGAACACAAATTAAGATATTTAAGATATTAAGATCGCTCCTGCATACAGTCCATAGGCTTCTTGAGGGACTGGCTCTTGCTGTCCTCGAAAAGTCATTAAAGACATCGTTAAAATAGTCCAAGTGACTACAGGGGCTCAATCTTAAGTTTATCAAACGACGAGAACACTTTTGTGCGCAAAAAAACAACAAAAATAACGACTTTATTTCAACTATTCATTTATTTCTCTCTCTGCGCGAGTCAGGTCACTAGTTTAATAGCGTAAGCTTCTGTTATTGTACGTCACACGCATCACACACACATGACCAGCGTCGGCCAATAGTGAGCCTACGTGTGACGTAGCTCTACGCAATCACACTACGTTAACTGACTTACAGGCCCATGGAGAAGGAAGTGAATAGTTGAAATAAAGTCGTTATTTTTGTTGTTTTTTTGCGCACAAAAGTGTTCTCGTCGTTTGATAAACTTAAGATTGAGCCCCTGTAGTCACTTGGACTATTTTAACGATGTCTTTAATGACTTTTCGGGGACAGCAAGAGCCAGTACCTCAAGAAGCCTATGGACTGTATGCAGGAGCGATCTTAATATCTTAAATATCTTAATTTGTGTTCCGAAGATGAACGAAGGTCTTACGGGGTTGGAACAACATGAGGGTGAGTAAATACTGACAGAATTTTCATTTTTGGGTGAACTAACCCTTTAAGTTAAAAAAATAATAATTTGTAAGCATTAAGAAAAAGGAAAGATACGACGATCTAAATGCATATATTGTTGATTTTACAAGCTATTATTCAATCCTCAACCTGCCCTCATCTTTATTCTGTTTCTTTCCCTTCTAGCATGTGAATGTAATGGTCACTCTAGTAAGTGTAGGTTCAGTATGGCCTTGTATCAGCAGTCTGGTCGAGTCAGTGGAGGCATGTGCTTGAAGTGCCGGCATCACACAACGGGACGCCACTGCCAGTTGTGCCAGAACGGATACATGCGTGACCACACCAAACCTCTCAGCCACCGCAAGGCCTGCCAACGTCAGTAACACAATTGATTTGTCTGAGTGTTTTGTGTGAAAATCATGTTTAAGTTGGTATGTCAGTGAGTGAATCAATCTTAAAGGAGTAGTTCACTTAAAAAAAAACAACTTTTGCTGATAATTTACTCACCCCCATGTCATCCAAGATATCCATGTCTTTCTTTCTTCAGTCGAAAAAGAAATTAAGGTTTTTGATGAAAATATTCCAGGATTTTCTCCATATAATGGACTTCAATGGGAACCAAACGGTTCAAGGTCCAAATGAGAGTTTCATTTGGAAACTCTTGAACGAATCTTTTTGAGTCATTTGGTTGATTCAATGAACGAAATTACTCAAAAAAAGATTTGTTCATTTTGACGAACGAGTTCAAACAGGAGAGTCACGAACGTGCATCACAGAACAGAGCAAGGCGACCATTTGTGCTAATAAAACTTAAACTTTGTTATTTAAAGCCCTTTGAAGCTGCACTGAAACTCTCATTTGGACCTTGAACCGTTTGGTTTTGGTTTAACCCATTGAAGTCCATTATATGGAGAAAATCCTGGAATGTTTTCATCAAAAACCTTAATTGCTTTTTAACTGAAGAAAGAGAGACATGGACATCTTGGATGACATGGGCGTGAGTAAATTATCAGCAAAAGTTTTTTTTAAAAGTGAACTACTCCTTTAAGGTCTGAAAAGGAGTACGAGTCTGAAATTCGCGTCCGAAATTTACACACGTTAAAAAATAAATACGACCTCACGTTATGTCAATCACGCTTGCACACTGCCACCGAAACATTTGTCTCCGTCATTAAAAAAAAAAAAAAACGAATCAAGTTCGATTTGCTGCGTTTGAATGGTGTTTTGAAAATTCAGAGCCACCAAATCACGAATACAAAAAAACGCATTTGAAAATTTCGGACTCAGTGTGCAATTGCCTTTACAGTTCCACAAGTGAAAAAAAAAAACATGTTTTCTTTTGGCTTTGCCATCTGTGGGGTCTGAGGTGTGTGAATTGTGAAAGGCAGCATAGTCTGTGTCTATGTTATGGCTACACTATGAGTGAAGGAATTTGCACTGACACTTGCCCTTTGACTGCTCTCATGTCTATGGCACGCTCACCGTGCTTTTTAGTCAATGTCCCAATATACTCTGCATGCTTGTGCATACATATCATACATCAATGTGTACTTGTAATTTAGTGCGCGACTTTGTAAAATGTATACAAACTCTAAATGATGTCCTGGAAATACCATAAAGCCTCTGCTAACACCTAAATATTTGAATTGAGTGGTAGAATTATCTTTAAAAATTTGGGAACTGAAAGATTTAAAACGTGTTAATGTTAAAACAGACCATAGACCATAAGCATATATAAATGTTTGTAGGACGTTCGGAGCTTTGTTTGGATGAAAAGGGGTTGAGCAGAAGCAGAGAAGCAGATCTTTCCTCTCAATGGTCTCCTAGCCATCACAAATATGTTTTATGGGGAAAACGTTGCTCAGGGGTCAATGAAGACACAAAACACAGATGCCTTGTTCTGTGTAGTATTACTCGTCTTTTCCCTTCATATGTTTAGTCAACACTAATACCGTTAGTTTTACGATTATTCTCTTCCTAACACATTTATTCCTGCTCTGCTCTAGTCGTCTTCTCGCTATATTACACTTTCAGTTCTTTTAAAGGGATAGTTCACCCAAAAATGAAACTTCAAACTCAAAAAAGTTGTCAAAACGTGTATAAATACCTTCTGATGAACACAAATGAAGATATTTTGAAGAATATGGGTAACCAAACAGTTGATGAACCCCATTGACTTCCATAGGGAGGAATAGATACTATGGAGGTCAATGGGTGCCAATGACCCATATTCTTCAAAATTTCTTTTTTTGTGTTTAGCAGAAGACAGAAATGTAAACAGGTTTGGAACAACTTGATGACAGGCATTTTTAGGTGAACTATCTCTTTAAAAATCCTTTCCTTTTCTTCTCGTCTCTCTCAGCATGCCAGTGCCATCCCCTGGGTACAGTGGGCCGTTGGTGTAACCAGTCCACGGGACAGTGTTTGTGTAGAGAAGGAGTCACAGGACAGAGGTGTAACCGATGTGCTCCCGGGTACAAGCAAGGCCACTCCCCCCTCCGCCCATGTATCCGTAAGTATCACACCTTGCACTGCTCATTTCGATTGTAGAATAATAACTAAAGTTGCTGGTCATAACGATTGCGGTGTTTTGTAATGATGTATCTTAAAGGAGTAGTTCACTTTAAAAAAAAAAACTTTTGCTGATAATTTACTGACCCCCATGTCATCCAAGACGTCCACGTCTTTCTTTCTTCAGTCGAAAATAAATTAAGGTTTTTGATGAAAACATTCCAGGATTTTCTCCATATAATGGACTTCAATGGGGTCCAAACGGTTTAAGGTCCAAAAGACAGTTTCAAAGGGCTTTAAACGACACCAGACGATAAATAAGGGTCTTTATATAATCTATAATAATGATTCATTCAACGAACGAAATTACTCGAAAAAAGATTCGTTCATTTTGATGAACGAGTTCGAACAGGAGAGTCACGAACGCGCATCACAGAACAGAGCAAGGCGAGCATTTGTGCTTATAAAACTTAAACTTTTTTATTTATTTTTTAAATGAGCGATCGTTGCGCTTGATAAGACCCTTATCCATCGCCTGGTGTCGTTTAAAGACATTTGAAGCTGCACTGAAACTGTCTTTTAGACATTGAACCGTTTGGTTCCCATTGAAGTCCATTATATGGAGAAAAATCCTGGAATGTTTTCATCAAAAACCTTAATTTATTTTCGACTGAAGAATAATTAATAACTTTTTTACAAAAATTAACCATCACAGCCGAAACAAACATTGTTGCTTAGGCCGTGCCACAGGGGCCTATATGTATTGTAAGCTTGTTATCAATATCCTTCATTGGAATAGACATGCACATAAGCTTAACTGCAGGAATCTGTGAGGGGACTGACAAGAACATTAGCGTATTAAATTAATAAAAGACCAATTACAGGAATACTGACTTCTAAACCTCAAAGAAATGCCACAATCAAGACTTCAGAGCAGAAATAAGTGAGAAAACACTTCACATGTGCCGGTCACAGTATAGGAGTATTTCCTTGCCATTAATGCTTGGATAACACACCTATGCTTACATCTCTTAATCAAGTCTAGTGCGGTGGCTGTGAATATTTTAACCTACCAAGGTCCGTTGCCATGATTTTTGAGATGACTGATCGTGAGAGGAAAAAATGACATTTTAGTCGCATAACATAGTGTAGCCCTCAATTGGGTCATGGGGTCTATACGACCCCAATCGTCTTTTACTTAAAATTCAATACAATTTATTTATAATGCACATTTAAAAACAACCTTGGCTGGCCAAAGTGCTTGCATTAAAAAAAGGAAAAATGGAGTAAAAAAAAAGTTACAGAGAATTAAAAACACAAAGAGTCATGATAAAAAGTAGCATGGTTTCCACAAACCTATTACCACACATCTGTTTACCATGTAGCATTTTTACATTTACCAAATTGGCACATTAGAATGATTTCTAAAGGATCATGTGACACTGCATACAGGCAGGGTGGCCAGGTTTCAGTCGGTTTCAGTAGACAAAAAGTTAAGTAGTAAAAATGATCTAGGAGGACCTTAACGCAGTGTGTGCCATCCATCCCTCAAAAGCCCCGTTTCATCCATATTAAATTCAATATGGCATCATGATTTTTTTTAGTTGTTGCTATTTTTCACCCGACTGCTCTTGACCCAATTAACCTGCTTAACTTATTTAAACTCCAAAGTCGGTATCATTGTCACTCTGCAAACTACTGTTTGTTTATGCAGGATTTAGTGGAAGCCGCTCTCTGAAACTCTAACACCTTCCCCTCATTCCTGTGAATAACTAGTTCCATACAAAGTCCTGAAATTTCTCAGGTTGTGTCGCTTGGCTTTCTTCAACATTGCAATCATCTTTCAGGATGTCTGGGTAACGTTATCCTTTACTCTTAGTCTTAGTAAGTGATAATCCAATGTGTATTGCTGCATTTTTATTTCTCGGAGTTCACGTAACGGTGCGAGCTAACATGGTCTTTGCTAACAACACCTGTCGCGCTGCACAACCAAACCCGTTTCCCTCCCAGCATGACAGACGCATAATTCTTCACGGGTTACGGCTCAGTGATAGAAGAGCTTGTTTGTTGTTCTACATGGAAGGTCTCAACATGGATATTTATAACGTGAGCTCCCGTCTTTCAAGCACCAAAGGCGAGCCGCGGCTAAAAACATAACCAGCACCGACGGACCCGGAGCAGGAAACGCAGCCGTCGTTTATCACACGGAAAGTGACCCAGACATTAGATATTATTAGCACTTGAGGATTTGTGGGGGTTTTATTTTGGATAACAGTGACCAGGAAGTCTCACGTTAAACTCTATCTATTTAGTACATTCTGTGTAGCCCTTAATCCTGTAATTGTGGGCAAATGTGGGCACAGAGGACTCAGGTGTGATCCTAATTTTTATTTATTATAAATTTATATCATATTTATATCATATCATATTTTTTTATTTTGGGGGTATTTTTGAATTTATTTACTTCAAAAAGTACCATATTTTCTATGTAAATTATGCTTATTTTTATGTTTCATTTTTTTAAACTATATTAAAATATCATTCCAATAAGTTCTTACAGCTAAAACCTAAAGATGAAGTGACTTTGCTGTCACCTGGTGTCTTATTTTGGCTTATTTTATTTTATTTTTCCCATTCATTTCTATGGGTGCCCATTTTTGACCCAAATACAAGATTAAGGAGGTTTTTTTTACACACACTTAACAGTGTAGAATTGAGTCAAAAAAAAAGTGTGTGTGTTCAGGAGGCAAACTTAGGAAAAGTAGCCAAGTCTTGTACCGCTCAGATCAAATAATAAATCAAAACTATTAGTCCAGAATATGGTTTTAGGTTAAAGCAAATGGATTTGTTCAGGTCTGCTTTCGCAACACAATGCCAGCTCGTACCCCCATTGAAGCGACTAAAACGCTCAAATAAGTGAAGCATCTGAAGCATCACGCGTTTGACGCTTGATATGAGTTATTGCTGAGGGAGTTTGGGGGGTTGGAGGAGGAGGATAAGGTGTCAGTGCCCCAGTTGTGTCAGAGATATGGGCAGAAGTACAGAACTCATGGGTAATATATGGTTGACCCAGCGCTCCAGACCTATCACGGGCCGTATGTATGCGTGTGTGGCAGAGGGCGTCCAGATAGGTGGCCCTATTGACCTTTAAGACCACACACATGCACAAAATTGTCTGGGCTCACTCACTGTGACAAACGTACGCTTGTTTTTTAACACAAGCATTCCACGCGCACTAAAAGACAACAGGGCGAACTGCAGTCACAGCACACACGTCCCCTTTCTCCCTCACACTCTCACAAATGGCAAGTATGCCCTAATGAGCCACCGTAGGGATTAGAGCCGGTCACCCACAGCGGAGGTGTGAAAAAGAGGAAGGACAAAATGAAAGACACACAAATAAACTTGTCACTGCTTGCTGTAATTTAATGAGAGCCTCTTCCCCGTCTGTTGTTCGTTCAGGTATTCAGGAGGTTGCGCCGCCCACCCCAGTTTACCAGCCTCAGTACAGCATTGGTAAGACATTGTTTTTCATTTTACCTGCACCTATATAGGCCTGCATGCAATACATTTTTTTACTTTAAAAGGAATACTCCACTTTTTTTGGAAATAGGCTCATTTTACAACTCCCCCAGAGTTAAACTGTTGACTTTTACCTTTTTTGAATCCATTCAGCCGATCTCCGGTTCTGGCAGTACCACTTTAGCATAGCTTAGCATACATCATTGAAGTGCACAAGACCATTAGCATTTTTACCAAAAAAATTACCAAAGTGTTTCGATATTTTTCCTATTTAAAACTTGACTCTTCTATAGTTACTTCGTGCACTAAGACAGACGGAAAATGTAAAGTTGCGATTTTCTAGGCTGATATGGCTGGGAACTATACTCTCATTCCTGCGTAATAATCAGGAAACTTCACTGTCGTACCATGAGTGCAGCAGGCGCGATGACGACACAAACTTAGACATGGTCACGTTGGAACCCGGGCACTATTTTCAGGCGCTGCGTCATGACCATCATATTATAATGTTGAATCGCTATAATTAATGGCTTAAAGTGATATAAAAAATCTATTTAATAGAAACATTAGTATCATTATTGATATCAGTGATGGCTTTCATTCATAAAAACATTGCCATTAAACCATGGTTGGTATGATCTTTATATTGTTTCTACATTATTTGGAGATTGTGTGATTTAAAAATTCGTACAATATAAAATATATAAAAAACTAAAAATGTAAAGTGCGATTAATCACGATTACAGAAAAATGCGCAATTAATTTGTTTTGTTTTTTTGTTTTTAAATATATTGAGTGTTCATATACGTATGTGCAAACACACAATCATTTTATTTTGAGCTTTCTGGTCAGACGCACTTAATTTATCACAACTGTGAACTGTCATTTTTTAAAGTTTTTTTTTTTTTTAAATTTAAAGTACTTTATTTTCATGATGCATACAATATTGCCAAACAATAACAAATGACAAGGTGCATCAAGTTTACTGCATTATAATAGAGCATATTAATTGTGATTTACTGCCCCCTAGTGGATTAGCATTGTGCTGAAGCAATTCTGTTCACGTTCATGTGCACAAGCTGCATGTAGTTTAGCACTGCTATTCATTCCTTTAGTGTCAGCTACTGTAGCTATCTGGCTCCATTAAAAATTGTAATCATGAGATGCATTAGATCACTCAGAAAAGCAATAGTGTACAGGATGTCTCCTTAACAAGATGCACAATTGGAATCATTCAAGTCCCTATGAGATAAGTAATGCACCAAATTTGAAATATTACAAGTGATAATATAGGTTAAACAGTATATAGAGGTAATACAGTATATAGATCATATATATAGTATACCAATAATGATCATAATCATAATATAAACCCAATAATATAGAATATTTACGCCGCCTGTGTATGAATGAGTGTGTGATTAGGTGAATGTGAAGCAAAATGTTTGTAAAGCGCTCTGGTGGCCATTGGGTCTGTGAAAGCGCCATATAAATGCAGTCCATTTAATAATTAATGGCTTTCCTATTTTATTTTAAATACAAATAAATCTGAATGTATAGAAATAAGTCTAATAGCATCATCTCTTATTCTAAGTGTTAATGCATGTTTTCTATACACAAAGGAAGATCAGAATCACCCCCTTTTTTTTTAATTCAGTGGCGGAAACAAGCCTACATTAAAAAATACCAGGAACTGGCTCTACCGGTCACAATTTTCTGAAACCGCAAAAAGATCTCCTGCTGTTCAAACAAGGGTCTGTCATATGACTCTCAAGTCGACTGAGTGAAGTATTTTCCAGTGCCATTACTGTATATCTGGAAATCTGGCCCGCTGACCAGCAGACAGTAAAACCCCCTCTTTCTGAATAAAACGTGTTTTACCATTGACAGCAACAGAATATTGTAAGGTCTGCCATGATTATGGTAATATATACCTGCCGCAGCTGCTGCTAATATCTAAGAAAGTGCAGTGCTGATTGATTTCACACACATTACTATGATCTACACTGAGTAGACAGGCCAACTCGAGCTCTCAGGAGACTCCAGAGCGGCCTTTTACTCCTGGACCGCTGAGCTATATTAAATTCTTGAATAGAGATATAGAGCAGCATTTCACGTTCCCTTCTTGGAGAGATTGATACTGGTGGTCTAGTTTTGTCCAAAATGTGCCAGTTTTAAAATCATAAGTGAGATTTCACCTTTTCATTGTATGTTTTATGGTCTATTATTGCTTTCACTAATAAAAAAAAAAAACATAGTTTAACCCTCTGGGGTTGTTCGGCCCAAATGGACCCGAAGAATTTAAATTAAAAAAAAATTTAAAATCACAGCTTCCTCGGAATAGTCCGGTGACTTTGGTGACTTTGGTAATTTGGTGACTTTGTTGGTATTTGGTATTTGAACACCCCAAAAAAATGGGGACAGGATGTGAATAGTCTAAGTGGTTGTAAAAGAAATAGTCACACTTGGGGTGTTCGGTCGAAATGGACCCGCATGGAAAATGAATGGGAAATTGGCAAAAATGTGAAAATACTGAGTTTTTTGTGCGTACAATCTACAAATCAGCCACGATCTTGAAAAAAAGCACACAACAGTGAAGGGGTAAATCTATAAAACACCAAGAGTGCAAAACAGACACATCCAGAAACACACACACAAACACACCAAAAATTCAGATTATACATGTGTTTTGCATTTTTAAAATGCTCAGTTTGTCCACCAGATGGCATCCATCTCATTTCAAAAATTGCTTTTATGAGGCCTAGGCTTGACTCTAAAATGAAATACAACTTTAATAAAAATAAAATAAAATATATTTTTTTAAATATTTTTTCTATTATGTTCAATGGGTGTAAATTGTCATAATTATTGCATTAATACTAATTATAATTTTTTTTTATTTTTGAAATTTTCTCAAAACACCAAAAAAGAAAAGAAAAAATATTATAAAAAATGAGTACAAAAAAAAAAAATCATGATTTTTTTTTTTTTTTTTAAATATGAATCCCGCCCTTTGGGTCCATTTGGACCCGAACATGGACGATGACTCTGAAACGAACAACCCCAGAGGGTTAAATAAAAGTGTGTAATTAACTCTCTCTCTTCTCTCACTGCAGGCGAGGAGTGTCTTTCTTACTGTCCACCTTCCCAAGCAAGAGTCAAAATGAATTTAGAGACATACTGTCTCAAGGATTATGGTATGTCCTTAGGGAAGTTTGTTTAAACCTCAGAATACATTAAAGAAATAGTCACTTGATTATATAGTCACTAATATAGCAAACATGCTGAGAGATGTGTAAATCACAACTGAGACGTTTATTCACAACTGAGACGTTTATTTCTATATAAAAAAGTGAAAATGTATAGATTTAGATTTCTTTTGAAAATGACTGAAACGTGAGAAGCTTAAAATCTGAATTCCTATTTTGTGTCTCGTATGCATTAGTGACCGTTCTCACAGAACATGGTTTTCCACTGCACTACTTTAGTTTTTTTACTTAAAGGGATAGTTCACTTTGAAATTAATTTTTGGTTTTTACCTCAAGGGCATCCAAAGCAGGTGTCTTTGTTTCCACTGTAGTTTAAATTTTTATTTTTAGGTCAAAGCGTTCTTGTGTGTCAGTCATATAATGAAAGTCTATGGTCACCACCTCAAAGAGCATGCACAGAGAAGTCCAAATTAAACATGATTTAATGACTCGTAAATGTAAGTACACATTGATGGCCTGAGACACGAAACGAGCGGTTTGTGTGAGAAAACGAACAGTATTTATATTGTTTTTACCTACTGTAATCACAGTCACGTCCAAGTACTCTGAGGCCACGGGCGCTTCGGTCTGTGCAAGCGCCGGAAAGCGCTGGAAGTAAATATAGTTGTGAAAAAAAAAAAAAATCAACGTCGTCTTCCATTGCAATTTCCTGTATATCTAAATTTGTTTAGATCTTCACAGTGAAAGGTAACACTTCCAAAATCTCTGTGTAAACAATGAGTGACGTACACGTGCGAGAGATCACTTCTGGGGCTTTCAGATCACTTGGACGTGGCTGTGGTTACAAGAGGTAAAAACGATATAAATACTGTTCGTTTTCTCACACAAACCGCTCATTTCGTGTCTTAGGCCATCAGTGTGTACTTACATTTACGAGTCATTAAATCATGTTTAATTTGGACTTCTCTGTGCATGCTCTTTGAGGTGGTGACCATAGACCTCCATTATATGACTGACAGACACGATCTAGGATGCCCTTATGGTAAGCTAATACATACCAAAAATTAATTTCAAAGTGAACTATCCCTTTAATCGTGTGCTAGATGAATGTGTGACGGTATTTTGAAGTGTCTTTTGCATGACACGCCTTTCTAAAAACATGTCAATTTTTTAAAAAAGTGCAATTTTGTGGTACAATGTGCAACGAGGGCCCATTCACACAGTTCCTGTAGTCTATTAAAGTCTTTAGTCAAGTTTAGTCATCCTTGTCCCTGTTTTCTGTCATATTTTTGTTGCAGTGCTGAAGGTGCAGGTAAAAGGTAAGGAACGCTCTGGTCCATGGTGGCAGTTTTCCATATTGGTGCAGTCTGTTTTTCGCATGGGCTCTTCGCACGTAAAGCGAGGCGTTCAGGCCCTCTGGGTTCCCGATCGGGATCTGAGCTGCGGCTGCCCTGCGCTTCAGATGGGCCGAAGCTTTCTCCTGATCGGTTCGGAGGAAAGTGGCCGGAGCTGGGTCCCCGAAGAGAGGCGACTAGTCGCAGACCGCACCACGATGGCTTTGCAGTGGAGGGAACACTGGAGCCCGAAATTAAGAGGCTTCCGCGGGCAGGACACCCGAGGAAAGTGCCCACAGGCAAACACCACTGCGCAGAAACACTCTCACCCAAACTCATACGAGGAATACACACCCCCACATCTCGACAAACATACACACACTGCGCAAAAACATCACTTAACCACACAATCCGGAGAATCAGACCTCAGACACGCACGAAAACACACCGTAACACACCTCGAAGAGGACCATAAGGAGGAAACCGTCACGCCGCCCTTCCTTCAGGAAACACAGCATGTGTTGCAGGACACCCAGGATCCTCTCTCAGGTGATTTAAGGACAAGTCAGGACAGCAAACACGGGCGGTACCATCCGACAGCGTGTCCGACGTGGTCACCTGGCTGAAACAGGGAGACATTATGAGCTGGAATATACAAAAAGAAGTTAAGAAATGCCTGGAGTGGGCTTTGGCTCAGACAAATGCATAGTGAGGGATATTTCGGTTGTCTGTTTCTTATACAGCGCCACTCAAACCAATGAATATTCGCACGCTTTTGCTGCGAGCATCTCTGTATTTTTGTATTTTGTCCTACATATTCATTATATTACAGAGCTGTTTGTAAAACATGCAGGTGTTTTTCATGCTCTTCTTCATGTCACATGCTCTGCACCTTCAGTCAGGAAAAGACGAGTCTGATCCAACTATTAAAAGACGGAAAATCGCCGCGTTTTACTCACTTGAGTTGTTTCTTAAATGTCGCTAAAATGTCGGACAGTCATACATGTCAGACTGTAAGAGATACATTGTTTTCAGATCAGCAGCTGACAAATATTACCCAATCTGGTCTCGGTCATTGACGCACGTTAAGTGTGGCTAAAGAGAGTAAAATGTAAAATATGTCAGTGCGGATTATGTGTCCACAGTAAATAAAGTAGGTTTTTTTTGGTACCACTTTGTTCCATACGATGTACTTATAACAGTATTTACAATAACTTAGGCATAAACCCTGAACCTACCCCAAAACCTAACCTTAACCAATGTTGTTACCTTATTTACCCAGTATTTTCTCACGTAAGGACACGTACTGTAAAATAAAGTGCAACCGCTTTTATTTTTCTCTCAATGAATGAATTCAGGCTGTGTACTTAATATGGTGCCTTTTTAAATGGATTGTTCACCCAAAAAATTAAATCCTAGAATTTACTCTCCCTAAAATTGTTCCCAACCTGAATGAGAATGAAGAAATTTTGAAGAAAGTCGGTAACCAAACAAGATAATGGGCCCCATTGACTTCCATAGTATTTTCCACCCACGATGACAATGAAAGTCAATGGGTTTCCAACAAATGTTTGGTTATCCATATTCTTCAAAATATCATCTTTTGTGTTCAGCAGTAGAGAAAGAAACTCATACAGGTTTGGAAACAATTTGAAGCAGAGTAAAATATGGGTGACCTATCCCTTTAAGTCTTATTACTTGTGAATATTTTAAACTACCATACAATATGTAAATGTTAAAAAATATTTATGCATCAAATGTGACTTTTCTGTTTAACTTAACGCTCTACCTCATAATAAATATTGTTAACAAGACCGGTCATGTTTATTCCATTTCCATTGAAATAAATTCAAGAAACAGAAGGGACAAAATCAGTGTTTAAAAAAAAAAAATTAACGTTACTAAGGAAAAAAAAAACCCACATACACACGTTCATGTGACACACAAAACGGAAAGGGGAAAGACAAATGGCGAAAGACCGTAAACGCGCGCAATGATGATGCACCTGCTTTGTTTGCGCAGGAAACACCTGTTCCCAGTCTTCCTCTCTGGCTGACTGACGAGTTAATTTAGTGTAAAATCTCCCACAGCTTGAAGGGCCAAACTGCCTTCTGCCTGCCTTGTTTTGAGAACAATATAGCAGGAAGTCTTTCTCGCTAACTCTCGTGCCCTAATACCCACATGTCCTGTATTTTGTCTAGCAGCCAAGTACGTGTATCAGATAACACTCTTAACACTATCTGAACACACAGTTGTGAGACGTAACGTTAAATACATGGCATACGTGACATTTTATTCACATACAAAATAGTTCCAACTCACCTGTACATTTAACCATGAATTGAATGCAATATTCTGGGTTCAGTACAGGTGCATTAATCGACAGAACATAACAAAATAAGCTTCCCCTTTTTTCTTCTACATAGGGGCTAAATGCATTGTTCAGAAGCCTTTGTTATTAGTGACACTGGTGGCCGTTAAGTGAACTGCAGCCTGCAATTTGTGCTCGTGCTCGCACCGGCTCGCACTCGAAAGTGCACGTTTTCCCGGCAAAAACGTCCCGAGTCCTTTACATAAATCAGTCTACTGGCTTTCAGACACAACGTAGGAAGTCGAGGAAGTTTAAAGGAAGGGTATGAGATTTGCAAGACGGGCGGCAGATTTTGAAACTACACAATTCAAAAGGTCATACCTTCTTTCCTCAAATGCTGGCCCTGACTCGCGCGAGGGTGGTGGGGGAAGGGGTATACGCATTATTCACGACAGCGCCATCTTTGATTTTTTAATGAGAATGAAAGCGAGGCTGTGAGGGATAGACATTTATCTCTTCGATGGGCTGTACTGTTATTTAATGTGCTTTCGTTTTGTTCTGCTCATGAAACACTGGAAAAATATCTTTCCAAGAAATTTTAGTTGACAAAACTCCCAACAATATAAGCTGTGGAAAATTGTAAGTAATAGGAGCTTTATTCAGCTTTTTACAGCGGATGCCATTAGAAACACGGTAAGTCTATCCCTCACAGCCTCACTTTCATACCTGTCATGGCGCTGCTCTGAATAAGGTCTATGGTACGACCGTATGATTGACACACTTACTTCCCAATGATTCCAGGTGGTCTTGGAAATGATTGGCTGGGTCCTGCCCGTTCCACAGATGATTAAATTGCCTAATTTTCAATTCAGTGCTTTTAACTCAGTGGCTGTAAGCGGGTTAGGAATAGGATTTCAAGTGATTTTGAAAAAATGGTCAACTGTTCACACATTGGCAATAAAAAGCAATTAATACATGAAGGTTCTAGCCACTTGAAACTGAAAAAATTAACAATGTGAGTAAAATACTGTTTTGGAAGGATAGCCTATACAGTAGGAGCCGTGTAGTGTTTAAAAATAGCTTAAAAACACAGCTTTTCTGTGTATGCTATATCCCAACAACACAACTTTAACAAATACAAGTTTGAACAGAATGTATGTGGTTTTATACAATTATAGCCTTAAAATTTTGTTATTAAAAAAATCCTGATTACAATTCCTATATGTTTTTCTTGTTTGAGAAGCAGTATGTCATGTCACAATAAGGAAGAAAAGACTATCACAACTTCGGTCTCATGCCAGCTTTAAGGAAAAATGAGGGAGCGTCAATTCTTCGGAGGAAATCAACATTATGCCACTGAACCCGGAATATTCTTTTAGGAAACAAATGCAGGTGGAATTAACGTCAAGCTCTGGATCCGGTGTGTTTACTGGCTGGCAAGGGGGATTTTTTACGAGACATGAAGCCTACGGTACATTACAGAGGCAAAGTTCAACAACCTCAACCGCACTCACTCACGCTTTCTCACTTTCTTCTGTTCTTTCTCACAGTGTGTGAGTAATGATACCCCAGATTGAACCTCACAGTTTAATAAGCCTTCGCGAACATGTTGCTAACACACCCTTGTTCAGATCACGCATAGACGGGCACAGGGAACCAGATACACACACGGCTTCTGTTAACCCGAGAGTGAGGAGGTCAATCCAGTTGATCCCTTGCATGCATGCCTCTCATACGAACACACTGCGTCCATGGCAACAAGATTCCTGCTTGGCGTTAACGCTAATAAAACCGGTGCCATCTGTGGTACATATATACTGGTACCACCCTTAACAGAACACATATAGGCTACATAATAATGTGTAAAGAAAAAAATACATCCAAACAGTGACAAAATGGCAGTCGTAATTACCTTTTGCGTGGGTTTCTAGTGGATCTGCATCTGTGTGTCATCAGGATGTGCTGCTGTTTGGGTTTGCTAAAATTAAAATGAACTTTGACCTTCCAAACCTTAATTAGGCTTGATTGGGCTAACTGGCGGACGGGTTATTTTGTACTAAAAAATAATGAAAACACCTGCCTTGATGAAATGTTACTCTTTCTTTGTGCAAATGAGAAAGCTTGGCTAAATTTCAACTTTTTCTGCAATGGGAAAAAATCAGTTTAAAGTTGATCGTGACATTTTTAATCCATTAATATTGCTAAGTAATTTCACTATATTCTGAAGTTTTGTCCGCTCGTCTGTCCTTAATTGCAACAGAAACTTTTCAGTAAAGTTTTTTGTTTTGGTTTTAGTACACTGTAAAAAATTTATTGTCAAATTAACAGTAACTTACTGGCAACAATTATCCAGTACTTGCTGTATTTCATTTAACAGTAAAATTACCGTAACACTAACTACAGTACTGTTAAGCATACTGCAAATTAAATAACATTATTTTACTGTAATTTCTTACCATATTAAAGTACAGAATTACACTGTTAATTTTTAATAATACTGTATAGTATGAAATGTTATTGTATTTATTTTATAGTGCTACTGTGTAACCTGTAGAAAATCCGTAGAAATATTATTTTAACTGTTAATGGGAAATAGAAAAAAGAACAATTGAAGCTTTAACTGCACAAGGTTTATTGTGTATTTTCAAACACATTAGTACATTTACATAATATACATTTAAATACATTAATACAATTAAATACATTAATAATAAAAATGTAATATAATACAATAAAAATCATGCATGACAATCATGAACAATTATGCATAAATACATGCAAAAATTATCATGAACAGGTAAAATAGAAAAGATTAAAGGGGTGCTATCTGATCAATCTATTAGAAAGATAGTTCATAACAACTCATCCACCCACTCCCTGCTGGGGTAAAACAGCTTAAACTAGTCTAAGATTGTCTATTGGTTTGAGATAGACTGTCTAACTGGTCAGTTGCTGATTTTAAAGGGTTTTTGGCTGCTTTCTATCTAAGGGACCAGATTTGCAGGGCTGGGAGACACATATAAACTTATAAACTATAAAAGCTTTGACGAGTAAACCACCAATCCAGATGAGTATAACAAAATGACAAGTTATCCAGTGTCCTTTAAAAAAAAAAAAAAAAACACAAAACAACCTCATCATGCACATGTGCCATGAAAAACTTGCATTACGGTATCAATAATTATTTATATGCAGACTTATGTTCTAACTTTTGCAATAGGAAGTTTTCTATCCAAGCTTTTATGCAATTAAACCTTAAACTGTACAGTAACGTTTATTTTCACACAACAATTCTAAACAACTTGCAGATAGACAAAATTCACAGATGGATAATAATCTGTTTAAAATGTTCTCAGTGGGTCAGTACTGGACCAAGGTATAGTAGTAGTAGTTAGATAAATAGAATAATTAAATTAGATTAGATTTACAATTCATCGGTCGTCAAGATGGATAGGGGTCTTCTTAACATGCACAGCTCACACCTGTGGAAAAGGAGAACAGACAAGACAGTTAAAATATAGTACGTTTTTGTTGTTGTTTTGGCTAAACAGCAAAAACAGACAAAATGATGTCTAAAGTGTAATTCACTTAATACTAAAATCTTGTTTGTTGGACTGTTGTTTAAAATCAATTCATTTACGATCACGTGAAAACATAGGCTAAATCTTGCTTGTGTGATACTAAGTTACATGACTTAAAAAAAGATTGACAAGGCATCGTTCCCTTCAAATGAGTACATGTCAGTTTACACATAGTAAAAAAAAAAAAAAAATGATATTATAGCCGACAATACTGTAGTATATGCAGTGAATGGTTCCTACCGGAACACCCCCAGGCAGTTTGTGTAGTTGGTATGACCCGGGTTTTTTTTTGTTGTTGTTGATTCTAAGTTCGCTAGTAAAGTGTTCAACACCAGGCTAACTCCCTCGTGTATGTGTCGTTAATGATAACCAAAGATTAACAAAGACCACAACAAATACTGTAAATGTCACACATAGCTTTGTATTTTGGACAAAAATACACCTTGGGCGCTTTCCGCGGTCCAACTTTATCACTGAGGTAACGTTAACGTTATAATGGCAGAACGCCAGGTCAGGATTTACACGAAAATAAGCGTGAAAAAATCAATAAGAGGAATCGGCACTTTAATTTTATAACAATAAATCCGAATCCTAACCTTGGATGTCCGATTTCAGGATACATTTATCGATTAGCAATTCCTAACCCCTGTAAGTCATAAAATAATGAACGTGCAGGCGCTTCTACCGATTTAACGTGGTAAATAACAAAATGATTAGACCATTTTGACCGTATAAGAGGTTACATATGAAATATATGTCAATAAAATCACATTTAATCAAGTAAGGCTATCAACATAAAAGAAATCCGCGTCTGACTTATACATACGTAGAACATTCCGCGGCCACTTCTTTCTAACGTTAACGTAAGTAACTCATATGGTTTGCATAAAAATATGAATTACTAACCAGATGTATGGCGAAAACGTTGCCGACCGACAGCGACGCGATGCACGGCCTGCGTGTTCTTACAGAGGGAAGGGAACTGAAGAGTTCTTCATAAAATGGCAGCTTGTTGTGGTTATTTTTCGCGGTCATTTCGTACTAATGTATTTGAATTTACAGTAATATCCCAAATGGCTACATTGAAGAGTAGCCTATCATATACATATTATATTAAAATGTCTAGAATATATTAAATTGAATATAGAAATCGTGGTCAGCTATTCTAAATAACTTTAAAGTTATTAGCTAGAATCCGTTTGCATACACATTATAAGAATTATTACTTACCAGATGAAGAAGTTGCAGGTCGGCAGAAAAGACAGCAGCACCACTGACACGACAGAGAAACTCTTCCAAAGTCAAATATGCTCTCATGCACACCCCACTGACATAAATTATGTCATAAATTATGACTGTTAATGGTCAACCAGTGCTACATTTTTATTTTAAATGTAAGAATAACATTAGTAGGCTAGCAATTTTACCCGTGGAACTGTGTGTGGTGTTTTTCGCGGTCAATTGCACTGCTGTATTTAGATTAACAGTAACTGATAATTTCCCAGAATGCATTGCAATTCTACAGTAACATACTGTCAGCTGTGTGCACAGTACATAACTGTTGAAAAAACAATTTAATACTGTGAAAACAACTAAATCTACTGTAACTTACTGTACATAGATTATACAGTAAGAAACTGTTGAGAAAAACAGTATAATCCTGTGAAAACAACAGAAATCATTTACAGTGTATCGTTTCCATTTTATGTGCAAAATTGGAAACCCTGCTTTATTCGCAAATGTTTTGTTGGATATTCCAAAACAAAATCATCACTTCTTATTATTTAAAAAATGAACCTGGAAAATGATCTGTAATAAACATGGAAGTTGAACTTTGGCTGTGTCTAAAATCCCCCATATACCCTTAGATAGGGCACTATTTGAGTAGATAGCTATTTGTAGTGGTGTCTGAAACCATACGACGTTAACGAGTGCACTCATTCAATCCCACAATGCACCGCAATAACAACTGTACAACTTCTCCGTCCGGGGCTGAGAGGTTTAAATAAAGGTTTGAGTTAATAATCAGTTTAACCTGATAAAAAAATATTGATTTCATGTTATTTGTGTTATATTTAGTCTACAATAACAATGTGGACTTTTATAACAATCCATTCATAAAAGGTACACTGTACCTTCACACAGTACACTGTAAAAAAATATTGTTGATTTAACTTAAATGAAGTAACCTGGTTGCCTTAAAATTTTAACTTCATTGAACTGGAAAAAGTGAGTTAATACAATAAAGGAGATTGATTTAATCATCAGAAACTCAAAATGCTAAGTTATCTCAACTAAATAAATGATTTAAGTTGATTGACAAAAGAAGCTTACAGTGTACAAATGTGTCATGAATATATACACTCAGAAGAAAAGGTTCTATATAGAATCTTAAAAGGTTCTATCAGTGCTATGTATTTGGAACCCCTAAAAGGTTCTATACACTCTTAAAAAAGGGTTCCTCTGGGTTCTATATAGAACCCTGGGGTTCCATACTTGGCCAATAGAACCTTTTACCAAAAAAAAAAAATGGTTCTATATAGTTCCATATATGAAACGGGGGATGGAACCATTTCTGGTTCTAAATAGAACCATTTTCTTCTAAGAGTGTATATATTTGGGATGAGCACAGATATTGACTCGTATTACTCGTATAATACACGTACTCGACAAAAGTGCTTTATCCGTACCGGATACTCGTTTCAACTCTAATATAGGCTACAGTATATAAATATATATATATATATATATATATATATATATATATATATATATATATATATATATATACAGCTGATTTTATATTTTAGGAAGGTGCTCGCTTGCAAGGGGATTATCATATATAGGGGTCCTTGGCATCAAGATGATTGAAAACCCCTGTGCTAAAGTGATCATATTTCATGTGGCTATTTTGTCTGTTAGCATCTGATGTACATTTCAAACTGCCCTCTAATCTCAGCTTCAGTTCGACCCCCTACAGAAGTACAGCCGTTGCTAATAATGTCCATCTTTCATTGTGCTTTTCCCCATTCAATCCATCATTCACTCCTTTTCATACTAATATCCAGACTGTTTCTGATCATCCCGTCTGCGTTAGCACTTAACCGCAGGAACCTGTTTTATTGGTGGCCGTCTTAGCGTGGGAGCACTGATTTTTTTCGTAACTCATTTGATGCTATACGTTGTAACCGGGTTCATGTCTGGATGGCGTTACGGCACACATCTGACATCGCTGCACTTTTCCTGACTGGAACGCTGGGAACGGGAGCGCTTTTTCCGAGTTTGGATTATGGATCAAAGGGAGGGAGAGAGAATCCCACCCCGGCCAGGTGGGGCATAAGCTGAGGTGAAAAGCAACACCCAGAAACCGCGGGAGAGAGGTTAGGAAGCATGGGTCTCTTTGAAGTGCGGCTGCATGTCATGGTGAACTTGGTCTTGTTGAAGCTGAACCGTAGCGGATTGATTTGCATGGAGGTGGGGAGAGCGGCAGAGTTATTGGTGACCCCCACAAGTGTGTGTGTGTGTTGTGTGAGAATTGGCCATCTGTGGTAGGATATTACAAGTGTCTCACTTCACCTTTCTCCCCCCTATTACCCTCTCGGCCCACCCAGAGTGTCTGTTTCTAAAAGGTCCTAGTCAGTCGAGGCCTTTAACCCTTGTGCTGCATTAGATTTTTAACACCGTTGAGTGCATTAAGGACCAAAAATGGCCACATATTAAACATTGCCTAAAATATTATATATTATTATTATTTTCCACTTTTACCAAGTTAAATCTTTTAACCAGCATCAGTCCTCATCATAGCTACCAAAAATGTATTCAATTTCAGGATTTTAACCCTTTAATTACCAGTTTTGTTTGCGAAACCATCGATTTGTATAAGAGGAAAAAACACAAAAATTCAATTATTTTCAATAAACTAAATGCAAAGAGAAAACTTTAGATTTGGATTATCACAGCCCCACTTTGCAAAAAATCCCACTTAGCGCGTTAGAGACCAAAAATGGCCACCTATTAAACATTGCCTATTGCCTAAAATAAGGTGCATTTCCACCCATAGGGAATAAATATGTAGTGACGTCATCTGGTGGAATACACTATATAATGCAAATATAATGCTTTTGCTTCAAAACGAAAGGATGTTTGTGCAAAAATCATGTTTCATGTATTACTGACAGCCTCAGATTTAAACAACGTTTTAATGGGTTTCAATGGGCCATTTTTGGTCTTTATGGTGCTGAGTGTTACTATTTGATCTACACAGTGTGTGTTATACATATTTTGCAAAATGGGATCACATTTTTAACATGTATCCAAAAAGTCACAATTTTGCCAAATTTCATACCATTTGCATTAAAACAGCCAAAATGGTCAAAGAAATTAAACTGCAAAAGACCAAAAATGTCCCTAATGCAGCATAAGGGTTAAATACATTTAGAAAATACTTTTCTGTCCTGGATCAAAGGACGCTCGGCCCTGTTTACGCCTGGAATTAAGCTGCGTTTTGGTCGATCGGATCACAAGTAGACGAGGGAGACACATACACGTACACCTGGTGTTTTAATCTGTCTCTTTTGTCCACTTTCAATCACTTCTGTCCTGATTTCTTCAAGGGGAGGGTCTATGGGCGGGTAAATGCACAAAAAAAATGATATGTTGGCTTTAATTAACTTTTTTATGTCAACAGGTTCCACATAACCGGGTTATGTTAAACAAACATAATTTGTTCATGTAACTTCAACATAATGGAATTAAGTAATTTTAAGCGATGAACACTGAAGCAGTGTTAAAGTTAATGAGATAATTAAGTGAATAATTCAGGGATGATGGATCATTATTGAAGACACCTGATGGTAACAAGCAGAATCACTGAAGGAGAAAACCGGAAGTAGCAAGTCACCATTATGGTGATCAATGTGTGCTCTTAATCATTTTGACTTGAAATATTTTTTTCTATTAAGGTCTATGTATGTCTCAACTTAACAGTACAAAATGCTTATGCGTTGTCTAAACACAAATCATTTATGTTAAGTAAAAACTTTCGTACATCCAGAGGGTGGCAGTATAGTGCGTGCCGACTGCCATTTTGCCCGAACTTAATTTGATTGTGTTCAATCTGCTTAAATATGTGCAATTTAAGTTTACTTAATACGTTTATGTTGGATTACCTGATTGATTTGTTTTGAATTAACTGAAACTGGGCGGTGCTTGTTAGTTCCCAGCATGCTTTGCATATGGTTGAATTAAGAGAGAATAAATGTTAAAATTAAGTGTTATTTTATCTTTTTTTGAGATATTTAGAAAAGGCGAAGACTTGATAGTGTGTAATTGTGTTTAACGTTAAATTACATTGAAGTTACATGAACAAATTATGTTTGTTTAACGTAAACCAGTTATGTGGAACCTGTTGACGAAATAAAATTAATTAAAGCCAACATATAATTTGGCTTTAATCTGGCCAGAGCTTCCCATAATGTTACACGTTAGATCATTAGGGGAGAGTAGACGGTCTATTGTGGCTGTTTGAATTCATTCGATCACATCCAGTCTGGTTTAATGTGTTTTTGACTACCTCTGGAAGTGGTGGAAGATGGACAAGCTCAAAACGTTTTAAACCCCGTTTACACCTGTATTTAGCGTCGTCCACTTGTGACCCGATTGACCAAAACGCATACAAACGGGACCGTTAATTCAACTTACAGTAACTTACAGAAGCGTCTCGAATACGGTCTGTATGAACGTGCAAATTATAAAATGAAACCGTGCAATGGTAAATGTGACTGTATTTTAGTACTGAAACATTAAAAAATGGTCAACTTGTGGTCATGTCGTTTTTTTTTTTTAATGACATTAAAAATCTTAAAATAAAATATGAAACATCTGTAAAATAAAGCGAGTTGAACATGGATATGCAGACAGACAGGAGTCTGATTGTTGATGGCTCATGTCTCTAGCTCATCAATATCCAGATGTTTTGTGAGAAGAGCTTCTGGAAGGTTCTGACACTGCAGATAGAGGAAAATCACCTGAACCTGTGACCAGAAAAACAAAAACACACGTGTGGATGTGAAAAATCATGCGAGACGACACAGGGCTAGGATTGGCTCACTACCCTGTCAATGTTCTCTTCCCCGCTGTGATTGGCTGATTACTTCACACTTGGTCTACAAATTGGCCTGAATGGGTCAAACTGATAACATGTGATCATAATGGAACTTGAAGTGTTTGCCAAAAATGTAAATAAATAATGGTCAGCAAAAAAGTGACTATTAATAATAATATCTGAATAACAGTCATAAGCAGGGATGCACAGTTAATGCTTAGTGCAGTTTTCAATTCAGCATGGCTGCGATTTAATACAATTATATACATATGAAGTTGAACTGCATGTTTCGGAGTGAAAATGTAATGAGAAGTGCTTACAAACTGGATGTGGTTAACAAAAGCAAAGCTTTAATGGCTTCCTGTGGTATCCTGTCCAGATAAAAGCTTGATGATTTAATGTTTAAAAATGAAGAAATTGAGCTATAAACATTTGTATTGTAATTGTAAGGTAAAATAAAATTATTTTTCTTAAAGGACAACTCCGGCGCAAAATGAACCTTTGGTCTAATTACACATTGTTACCTAGTAAACCGTTATCTGAGATTTGTTTTCATGATTGCCGAATGTAAATAGTTTAGCCTATAACGCTAGTATAATGCTAGTATATAGGGCATAGAGTAATGACAAATAAAAATCGCTTGTTATTACCACTAAAAAGGCTCAAAATAGCCACACCAACGCAACAGCATAACAAGAGTCCCTACATTCAAACCGAAGCATTGAGAACTTTGTCAGTGTCCAAACAGTTTTATAAGAAGATATTTTATACACACAGTCAACTTCGCGAATACAGGAAGAAGCCATCTTGGAAAAATAGTCTCGACCAGTCGATCTACAAACGCCGATCCAAGTGCGCTGGTGAGATGTGAATAAGGTGATAATGTGAGCGCGAACTAAGTAGGCTACGTGTACATATTGAAGACAAGTAAACGGTTTGTGTTTGTGTTTCTTCTGGAAACAACGGACCATATAAGATTCTGCACAGTTCAGCGCACTTGGATCGGCGCTCGTAGATCGACTGGTCGAGACTATTTTTCGAAGATGGCTTCTTCCTGTATTCGCGAAGTTGACTGTGTGTATAAAATATCTTCTTATTAAACTGTTTGGACACTAACAAAGTCCTTAATGCTTCAGTTTGAATGTAGGGACCCTTGTTATGCTGTTGCGTTGGTGTGGGGCTATTTTGAGCCTTGTTAGTGGTAATAACAAGCGATTTTTATTTGTCATTACTCTATGCCCTATATACTAGCATTATACTAGCGTTATAGGCTAAACTGTTTTTAGAAATAAAACTATTTACATTCGGCAATCATGAAAACAAATCTCGGATAACGGTTGACTAGGTAGCAATGTGTAATTAGACCAAAGGTTCATTTTGCGCCGGAGTTGTCCTTTAAATACTCTATTTTTGAGTTTACATTGAAATATTACAATAGTAATATTTTTATTTAGATTCATATTTTATTTAGTAATAATAAATATTATCATAGTAAAATTTATATAAAATGTTTTACCCCTAAATAATCATGCAGGCCAAGAAAAGCTGGAAAGAAATATAGTTTTTACTGTATTACTGTACAAAAATATGATTGTAAAATGGGATTATAATTAGTTGCTTGTTAAGATAAATAGGCCATTAACCCAACACTCGTGGAAACAACAAATGGAAATGTAAAAGTCAACATCATTGTAGTAGGGACGATACGCTAGTATCCACTGAGTGTAGAAATGTGGTTTCACTTCTTTTAAAATAAACCCCAGATGACCAAAATACAAAAAAATGCACGCGTGTGTGTGTGTGTAAACCATGAGGCTTCCAGGAAATCATCTCCCTCATAAAAGCACAATACTACACTAGACACTTCAAACGTTAATGTTTAGTAATGAAGTAGCATTAATAACTCACCTGAACCTCCACTTCTTGAGATATGTCGACACGAGCCACTAGAGGGCGCAAGAGGCTGGGGCCAAACACTGTGGCCAAATTACTCAGAGACATTTTATTCTCTTCCTTTCTCTCTGCAACACTGAGGAAGCCAAGAAAAGAGAGAGTTATGTGCATGAAGAAAACAGAGAAACATATTATTTTTTATTTACTGTGCATCCATCGATGGCAATAGTGATGTCAGGTCTGTCTGGTGTGAAACTAAATCAGTGTTTTGACAGTTACGTGTCCAAAGGATGTTATGTACCGTCTCAGGTGATGTAAGAGGAAGAGGAGAGTGTTGCGGTTTACATCTGGAAGAGCCTGCAACAGAGTCAGCATGCTGTCAGCCCTGAGATATGGATCAGCAATCTCTAGAGAGAGAGAGAGAGAGAGAGATTGTCGTTACAAATGCTCAGTGTTGGGTAAGTTACTCTAAAAAAGTAATAAATTACTAGTTACCTCTTCAACAGTGTAATTAGATTACTGTACTAATTACTCTCTCTAAAAAGTATTTAATTACTTTTAATTACTTTCAAAATCCCATATCAATCTCAACCAGCTGAATAATACAAGGATAGACATGAATCTGTTTTAATTCTTTCAAATAAATACTATAAAATTGCATGAATTTACTAGTTACTAATTACTTCTTCAACAGTGTAATTAGATTACTGTACCAATTACTCTTTCTAAAAAGTATTTAATTACTTTTAATTACTAATTACTTTCAAAATCCCATATGAATCTGGGATTGGACATGAATCTGTTTTAATTCTTTCAAATAAATACTATAAAACTGCATGAATTATCCTTAAACTGACCAAGATGGAGAAGGTTACATTATAAAAACATACTTTTTAACATCAGACAACACATTTTGATGTTAAACCCACTATTGTTTTATGTCTGATCTCATGACATTTTACACTTTTTTCATACATATTTTACAATAATTCATATGAATTTGTACGAGTGCGGTCGTAATATTTAGACACCTCATAAAATGCATACGAATCGCTGTGAGATCGGATTGATCTATACACAGTATTTACTCAATTACATCAGAAGTAACTGTAATTAAATTACAGATAAATGAAGAGTAATCCCTTGCTTTACATTTTCAAGGGAAAAGTAATTAAATTACAGTAACTAATTACTTAGTAATTTACGGAGGTGTATTGCATTCACTTGAAGAAAAAAAATCTACTCTGTTTTTCTGAATTAATGAGTTAATTTTACATGAGAAAAAAATTTTTTGCTCTGTTTTTCTGAATTAATGAGTTAATTTTTCATGAGAAAAAAGTTTTTGCTCTGTTTTTCTGAATTAATGAGTTAATTTTTCATGAGAAAAAAAGTTTTTGCTCTGTTTTTCTGAATTAATGAGTTAATTTTTCATGAGAAAAAAAATTGCTCTGTTTTTCTGAATTAATGAGTTAGTTTTTCTTGAGAAAAAAAGTTTTTGCTCTGTTTTTCTGAATTAATGAGTTAATTTTTCATGAGAAAATTTATTTTTGCTGTTTTTCTGAATTAACTCATTAATTCAGAAAAACAGAGCAAAAAAAAAATTCCATTAAAAATTAACTCATTGATTCAGAAAAACAGAGCAAAAACTTTTTTCTCATGAAAAATTAACTCATTAATTCAGAAAAACAGAGCAAATTTTTTTTTTCTCATGAAAAATTAACTCGTTAATTCAGAAAAACAGAGTAGATTTTTTTTCTTCAAGTGAATGCAATACGCCTCCGTAGTAATTAGTTACACCCAACACTGCAAATGCTTCATTATCATCATCATTGTTGCATTGTTGACCTGTGTGAAGGGCTCACCTAGTGCATCTGAGAGCTCCTTGAAGTACTCAGAGGGAATAAGAGATAAAGGAAGTTCTCTAAAGTACAGTTTCAGAGTGCCTGAGACAGCATTCACATCTGTACTCCTCAGTTTACTCACAGCCTCGCGGTAATCTACAGAGAGAGAGAAGCACACTTTAGAGATAAGTACTGAGAAAATCACACACAAAGGGTTTGGCGACACAAAGACAAAAGAACTGATAAAAACAAGCTATTACTGTATGTAGGAGCAATAGCCTTGTGCTAATAGCTGTATCATAGTTATTCAGTTTAGTCTTTCGAGAAGAAATCCACAAGTTTCCGAGGGGCGCTCCTGTAAAAAATAAAGTGGGTGAAACTTACGGTGAGGCGGCGGAAGTAGCATTCCAACTGTATTTTGTGTGTTAGTTAGCGAAGAGGCTAGCTGTTTTTCAGGGGATTATTTTACTATTTAGAGACGCAAATCTTTATGAGAGATTTCGTTACGGAGCTCAGGGACAACATGTGCTGTTCGCGGTTGTATGTATAACCGGACTAAACTAATTCAGTGGCTTAAACGTGATTGTTTTGAAAAAACAATCAGTGATCCTGCCAACGGCTGTAGTTTCCATCACCTCCCAAAAGACGACGAATCTTCCTGTGTACATTTGTTTGAATTTTTAATATTCTATAAACTCTCTCAGCATGTGATTGGCTGTTAGCTACTGATGTTACACCTAAACTCAGGATCAAAGCCTGTGTTGACAGAATACCAAATGTGCCAGTTAATGTATTCAAGCAGCACATTCATTTATAATTTTGAATAAACTCCAAAGCACAATGACAAATGTGTATTTTTTATTTTAATTGTTTGTCAGCTCGCACAACTGTCTGTCACCATATCTTGATGGGTATTGATTATTAATAATGTTACTATATACTCCCAACCAACTACTGCGGAGGGTAAAGGTACTGTTATTTCACCCTTTTTAATTTCGTTGAGGTTGTGTTCCCACATCGTTAGCTAGTTTGGATCGCTATAACTTGAATGACTGTCAACTGTCGAATGAACGAGTGTCAAGCATGTCAAGTCGAGCTTTGTTTACTTTAAACCGGAAGACGCGCCCACTTTTGACGCAAGGCCTCATGGGGCATTAATGTTCATTAAAGGGTTAGTTCACCCAAAAATGAAAATTAAGTCATTAATTACTTACCCCCATGCTGTACCAACCCCGTAAGACCTTCGTTCGTCTTCGGAACACAAATAAAGATATTTTTGATTAAATTTGAGAGCTGTATAACTACCACATTGGCTCCTAAGGGACTGCCTCTTGACGGCCCAGAAAGTCAATGAAGAAAATGTTTAAATATCCCAAGTGACTACCGTGGCTCAACTATATGTTTATCAAGCGACGCGAATACTTTTTGTGCGAAAAAACAAACAAAAATAACGAGTTTATTCGACTATTCCTTTTCTTCCTTGTAGGCCAGAAACGAGACTTCCTTAGATTTCCACGACGCATGCGCGAGAATTGCGATCTCCTTACACTACTGATCAGTTCAGTTCTCGCGCATGCGTCGTGGAAAGCTAAGGAAGTCTCGTTTCTGGCCTACAAGGAAGAAAAGGAAAAGTCGAATAAACTCGTTATTTTTGTTTGTTTTTTCGCACAAAAAGTATTCACGCCGCTTGATAAACATATAGTTGAGCCACGGTAGTCACTTGGGATATTTAAACATTTTCTTCATTGACTTTCTGGGCCGTCAAGAGGCAGTCCCTTAGGAGCCAATGTGGTAGTTATACAGCTCTCAAATTTAATCAAAAATATCTTTATTTGTGTTCCGAAGACGAACGAAGGTCTTACGGGGTTGGTACAGCATGGGGGTGAGTAATTAATGACTTAATTTTCATTTTTGGGTGAACTAACCCTTTAATGTGACTAACTCGACTTTAATCGCATAAATGTTGACTTTATCGGATCTGAAGTTGTTGTTCAACACACGCAGACTCACTAGTGTTGAATGCATGTTTAAGTGCTTGTATTTCGCTACTGGCTCCTGAGATTCTGTAGATGCCCTCTTCAGTCATGCCTCTCCTCTCAACCTCCTCCACACAGGAACGGACAATGTGAGGGACCAGCACACTCTCTTGCCTGCACACACACACAATTAAGCCATTAAACACTTCTCACTCTGCTTTCATTTTCCTCTTCCTTTTTTTGATGACAAAACACCTCTATTTCTACATCACCTAAAAAGCAGAATCACAAATGAAAACCTCATGATGACAGAAGGAAGCTTATTGAAAGATTGTAACATGTGTCTTCCTCCTAATTTACAGATTATTTGGACACTTATATTACTTTGAAATTGTATTAATATCATTAAATTGAACAGAAGTGTACTTAAGATTTTAAAAATAATATTTTGAAATGTTTAGCTTGAGTACTGTTAAAATTTTAATAAATTAATGCCACTTTGATATTTTGCTTTAATATTCTTGCTATTTTCTTTGCTATCTAACGCAATAGCATTAATACATTTTTAATTGTGGCTTAAAGGTGCAGTATGAGCTATGAGCTCTAATGGTTAAAATGTTAAAATACTACTTCCGGTATTCGATGTACATTTTACTGTCCCATGAGGCCACGGGAGAGGATTTGTGAATGAGAGTGAAGCGATGTAACTGACGCTGGTAGGTCACATGATGATGACAACATGGAGAACGTACATCCTGATTACATTCTACACACTCATACTATATAGAACGTACTTTTTAGCGGTTGTGGAGTAAATAATTATTCAAAATAAGCACCTACTCAAGAGAGTATGCGCTTTCGGATGCCAACTGGCAACCCTGGGTGTGAAAATACTGTTGGCTAAATTGGCAGCGGGCGGGAACATACAGACCATACATAAAAAAAATGACATTTTGATGAGGAATGCACATTTCAAAGAAGAATAAGAAGAATTCAAATTGTTTTCCGGAGAAACAAGTTACTTATTGCAAACATATTATGGTATTTTGATTATTTAATAATAATAACACACACAAAAAATACATACAGCATCTGTTCAAATACTTCATAGACTAAATTTAAACAATACTGAATAAACACAGCATTATTGCAGCTTCCTAACAGTATTAGTAAGTTGTAATCTGTAAAAATGGTTTAGATTGTAAACTCACATTGCCACTTGTCCAATCGGCACACAGAACACTGGTTCCTGTACGAGAGGGGTGGTGCTAGGGGGCTCGAGAGGGTGGGGCACGTATTTGATTGACAGGGTTACATCAACTTGCCCCAAAGAACAAGTGACTTTCTTCCACTTCTTTAACATGTTATCAGGGTCCAGCTGTAAAGCACACATATACAGTTCCTTTATACATTATACCAACACCTAAATGGACAGACTGAACCAAAACTGTATATATTTGAGTTATTTAACCTAAAGCTTATAACAGATGATGGTAAAACCGTCAGTGAGTCTTAATGATTCGGTTATAGACCATAGTATTATGCACACTGGACTTCTGGTTTCAAATAAAACAGTTGTGCTGCTTAGTTTTTTGTGGAAACCATAAAACAGCCTTTTTTAAAGATTCTTTGATAAATAGATTAAACAAACAGTAATTATTTTACATTATAAATGTCTTCACTGACATGTTTAATCAATTAAATGCATCCTTGCTGAATAAAAGTATTATTTCCATAACCAAAATATCTTCTTGACCCCATACGTTAGAAAGGTATGTGTGAACTCACATTTAACACCGCCCTGCCCACAATGTCATCCTGTGTGTCATTCTCACACTGCGACACACATACCAAGAACAGCTGCTGAGCTCCGTCCACTTGAAACACAAGCTCCTATACACCATAAATCATCTCGTAAATTACGTACATTAACACAAATCACAGATTGTATTATCTGATTCCTAAAAATCCACAATGGCTTCCCCCCACTCACTTCATCCCATTGTGGTGTAACACAGAAGGCTGAAAGGGAGGTTTGTTTTCGTCTGTCGTAAAACTCAAAGCCGTCTACCTCCACACACACATATGCACCTGAAAGGTCCGGTGAAATAAAGACAAGAAGCTTATTGGAAGACATTGTTCAATGCATGGTATTTTAATTAAAGGTGCAGTAAGCGATTTCTGAAAAACACTGCATATATTTGAAATCAGCCCAAAAAAACACACCCCTCACTTCATTGCTCCACACCCGAAATGCATAAACAAGCGATGCAAGAGCTCTTTATCATAGCTGAAGCAAAATAAATACACCCAAAACTGGCCTGCTACTTTAGCTCAAATTACAACAACAGTAAATCTTGATTCTGTGAAACATGAAAAAAAACAATGTTACTCGCATATGGAGCAGAAACAACACAACCTCTGCGTCCGTTTCAGGTCTTCCCGCTTCGGTCTCTCCAGCGCTAGAAAGCTTTTCTAATATTAATGCGGGTCGTAAAGCTCTTGCCTGATCATAACCCGTCTTTTCCAGTGATATTCCTCTAAGCTTTTTTGTAATGTCTCTCAGCATCTCTCTTTCTACAGTCATTCTTCAAATCTCCCTCTGATCTCTCTCTCCTCCCACATCATGAATGGACATGCTCCCTACTGCTGATTGGCTCACTCTCTCCTCCCCCATAATGAGTGGATACGCCCCCTACTGCAGATTGGCTCACTCTCTTGCTGTGTCCGAAATCACCCACTACTCACTATATAGTGAGCTCGCCATTTTGTAGTGCTGTCCGAATGTATAGTGATGATTATTATACCCTATATAGTCCACTCAATGTATCCCAGAATGCATACCATCATGCATTGCGCTGATCGTAAAAATAAGTTATAATCATGTGTGGAGTCGCGCATTATAACAGAAACGGCCAGAATTGACTTTTAGTTTTGAAATTTTTGAGAAATAAGCTCAATATAATGTAATGTATTTATTTAAAAAAATCTATTTATTTATCAGGCACCAGCTGACAGATGATGTAATGAACGGCGCCGAGAGACGATCGAGAAGTGTCCGAAAGTGGTGTTTCTGTTATGCTGGTGAGCTCACTATATAGTGCTCTACTCAGTGGTTTGAGTAGAGATTTCGGACATAGCGTCTGTCTCTCCTCCCCCCTCATGAGTGAACACGCCCCCTACTGCTGATTGGCTCACTCTCTCTCCTCCCCATCATGAGTGGACATGCCCCCTACTGCTGATTGGCTCACTCTCTCTCCTCCCCATCATGAGTGGACATGCCCCCTACTGCTGATTGGCTCACTCTCTCTCCTCTCCATCATGAGTGGACATGCCCCCTACTGCTGATTGGCTCACTCTCTCTACTCCCCCATCATGAGTGGACACGCCCCCTACTGCTGATTGGCTCACTCTCTCTACTCCCCCATTATGAGTGGACACGCCCCTACTGCTGATTGGCTCACTCTCTCTACTCCCCCATCATGAGTGGAAGCAGCGCTTTTCAGAAATTGCCTACTGGACCTTTTATAAGAACATGTACTGTATATTCTTGCCTTCATTGAAAATGTATACTTTATTAAATTATTAATTTTAATTTAAAATTATTGGGCACATTGTTTCTTTGTGGTGTGTTACTTCGGAAACACATTTTATGAAAGCAATATGCTTCATATTTAGGGCAGATTGTATGTGATGTGTTTGTGGGTTTGATGAGGCTCGGAAACTTCCCTTCGTCTATTGTCAACGTGTGTTTTGTCACTTACTGCTCGGGTGTTGCAGACCACACGCAGACTGAACCATCACATATAAACTGCCACATATGTGTGTACTCTCATCTGTCAAATTTAGAGAGAAAGAGAGCATTAGGTGTGCACAAGTTTACTGAGTAAAGGTTAGAAAGAGAGATAGAGAGGGTCTTTACTGGATCTAACGCAGTGAAGGGGAGGTTGTTGAGTCATTCTGAGTTTGATACAGGAACCAGTTACAGACAGCAGGTCTGGAGGAACCGTCTCTTTACCTGTCAAACACATACATACACAAAAATCGATCATAATATGATCATAAAAATCAATCATCAGGACAAAATACAGTTAGGAAAGATGCACTCACAGTTTCCGCTCTGTTTCTCAATGGCTTCTTTCCACTCATTCAGGTCACACAAAGAAAACAGTCGGACAGTGTGACTCTGTGGATGGAAATTTAAATCTAGTCATACTTGGGTTTTTGTTCACAAAATTTCTGCCTTATTTAACTGAACATCTTAGAGTTTTTTTATACTTGGCAAGCCTTTAAGCTCATTTCAGCTCATTAGGGGTATTAAACCTTTATTCTCTGTATCTATTCGACTGCTTTTAATAGTACAGTATGTATTGTGAAAAATGCTTTAGATAATGAATTTGTTTTTAGACACACAGAGGATGTTCTAGTGTGTCGTGTTGTGGTTTCACCTTTCCATTGGTGCTGTGTAGGTCTAAAGTAAAAGATGGTGTGTTTGTCAAGAGCCAGATCTCACACTCTTCAAACTTCCTCCTCAAGCGATCAACAGCACGAGAAACTGATCCCTTTCCTCCTTTCTGTAACAAACACACAATTATGAAGCTATCTAAAAGGGAACTTCACTTCTGTTCTGTTATTTAAAGGGGTGGTAAAGTATGATTTCACTTTTCTAATTTTAAGTAGTGTGTAATGTTGCAGTTTGAGGATAAACAAACATTATCAAAGTTACAACGCTCAAAAGTCAAAGCAAAGGAAGATATGCTTTTAAAGAAAAGGACTACAACAAACGACTGGTATCGGACTACACGACATTCCTCTAGGGTTAGTGACATCACCAACCCTAAAATGTACATAAACCCCTACCCCGCCCCCGGGAACGCAGTCCATGTTGAGAAGAGTAAGAGTGGTTGTATAAGAGTACTGATTATATCACTTTTGCTCCTCCCCCATCATGAGTGGACACGCCCCCTACTGCTGATTGGCTCACTCTCTCTCCTCCCCCATCATGAGTGGACACGCCCCCTACTGCTGATTGGCTCTCTCTCTCTCCTCCCCCATCATGAGTGGACATGCCCCCTACTGCTGATTGGCTCACTCTCTCTCCTCCCCCATCATGAGTGGACACGCCCCCTACTGCTGATTGGCTCTCTCTCTCTCCTCCCCCATCATGAGTGGACATGCCCCCTACTGCTGATTGGCTCACTCTCTCTCCTCCCCATTATGAGTGGACACGCCCCCTACTTCTGACTGGCTCACTCTCTCTCCTCCCCCATCATGAGTGGACACGCCCCCTACTGCTGATTGGCTCTCTCTCTCTCCTCCCCCATCATGAGTGGACACGCCCCCTACTGCTGAGATGGTGTGTTTGTCAAGAGCCAGATCTCACACTCTTCAAACTTCCTCCTCAAGCGATCAACAGCACGAGAAACTGATCCCTTTCCTCCTTTCTGTAACAAACACACAATTATGAAGCTATCTAAAAGGGAACTTCACTTCTGTTCTGTTATTTAAAGGGGTGGTAAAGTATGATTTCACTTTTCTAACTTTAAGTAGTGTGTAATGTTGCAGTTTGAGGATAAACAAACATTATCAAAGTTACAACGCTCAAAAGTCAAAGCAAAGGAAGATATGCTTTTAAAGAAAAGGACTACAACAAACGACTGGTATCGGACTACACGACATTCCTCTAGGGTTAGTGACATCACCAACCCTAAAATGTACATAAACCCCTACCCCGCCCCCGGGAATGCAGTCCATGTTGAGAAGAGTAAGAGTGGTTGTATAAGAGTACTGATTATATCACTTTTGCTCCTCCCCCATCATGAGTGGACACGCCCCCTACTTCTGATTGGCTCACTCTCTCTCCTCCCCATCATGAGTTGACACACCCCCTACTTCTGATTGGGTCACTCTCTCTCCTCCCCATCATGAGTGGACACGCCCCCTACTGCTGATTGGCTCATTCTTTCTCCTCCCCCACCATGAGTGGACATGCCCCCTACTGCTGATTGGCTCATTCTTTCTCCTCCCCCACCATGAGTGGACACGCCCCCTACTGCTGATTGGCTAAAAGAGTGTTGTGCTGCCACAACTGCACTTACTGCACCTTTAATTTAGCATATTTGTTTAGTTTAATGACTGAAAATCCCAGTCAATCACATGCAAATTGCCTTACCATATGTTGCTGGAGTGCTTGTTTGAGCTGGAACATTTTAGCTCTGGTTTTACTGATTTTCATTTGGTAGTCTGATGAGGGCAGATGTTCAGCTGCCCAATGCAGCTTCAGGCCGACCAGTGGCAGGTACCAGCAAAATCTGTACTGTGCCTGCCTCCTTTAAAACACAATACACATAAGCTCATTCAGTACACATCCATATCATGCTAATACGTGACAGAATTGTTTTGAATTATGATGTTTTCAGTGAGCTGTGATCAGTGGAGGCTCACCCGGCACTTGTCAGTTTAGCACATAGCAGCATGTCGGCGTACAAGAAGAGGTGTCTCAGGTTGTGCCCACTCTCACACACATCCACCACAAACCCATCACGCAATAGTTGACGTCTCTGTGGACACGCACATGTTAAATTAAATTTAAACAAATTAAATGAGCATGAACACGTGACGCGTGCAGTGTAAGGTAAGGGAGTACCTCTCCTCTGCTAAGCATGACAGCACGTTTGCACTGCGACCTTTCATTGACCCCAGACAGGAAGCTGCTGGTGAGACGAAGCGCTTCCTGTAGCGTGATGCTGTCGGGATGATCGGGGGGCGTGTGCTTCCACAGGTCCTGAGGAGGATAGAGAAAAACGTTAATAAATCCATAGGCATCACTGTATATTTATAAATAAACGAGAGATGTGATCCTGAACAGTGTCTCACATGCAACACGAGGGTGGTTTTCATCACTCTGTCTAACGGCTTATACAGGAGAGCTGCGGAGAATGTTAAAAATTGAATGTTCCCAGCATTTAATCATTTACTCAAAACCATAAAGAGAAGCTGTTTACCTTCAAAAGTGTACTTAGTTTTGACATGGTCTGAGCCTTTGGAGGACATCATACTCTATAGATAACAAGAGACAAAGGGATTTGTGCAGTTCCTCTAAAAGACAATACAGTTACTATAATGTGAACGGTGCAAGCAGTGCAAATCTCGGCACTCGCATTGTGTGATTGCAGACATGATCCAATGATTCATGTTGTTGTATGTTTGCTAGGGTGCTCTAAATAGATGGTATGGCACAGAGATATGTATATCTTACACATGTCATGCCAATCTTAACCCTGTGGGATTTTTTCCCCCTCAGAATAAGTATGAGAGATAACAACAGTGATGTTTTGCAAAAAAAGAGATGCGTGTAAGACCTCTGCAAGCGTCCTGAAACGTTGGTCTGACTGCATACACTTTAGCACGATCTCCACTGCATTCTCATAGTTGTCAATGAAGCCCCGATACACACCTAACTGGTTGACCTGCAAATCACACCACAATAAAAAAAAGCAAGATTAATAATAAAAAAGTGCAGTTAACAGTAAAACTAACGCCTTACAAATGAGTGTTTTAATAATTACGACATTACATACAAAATAATATGGTAAGAAATCCCAATTTGCAATCTCAGACAGCATAACAAGCATTTTGTATTATTTCTCTAGATTTTTTCGATGAAATCTGGGACTTCTGTCCCTCCATTGACAGTAGAGCCAGACCGATATATCAGCAGACCGATATTATCGGCCGATATTAGGCATCTATTGTTATCGGCAGTTATAATGGCCGATAAATGAACATTTCAACAATAAAATTAAAACGGACGAAACACGCTTGAACCATGTCATGAGTTTTGGAGTGGCATAGTTTGTCCACCAGAGGGCACTCTACACCGTCCCTGTTGGCAACACTCGTTGAGTTGGTCACGATACATACATTGCTTGAATAACAATTAAAAGAACATCCCCATCAGTTCTCTAAACTCAAATAAGCATGACAAAATTTGTGACTATCATGTCCAGTTTAAAAAAATAAATAAAATATCGGCCGATATACCGGAATATCGGATTTTAAAACCCAAAAATATTTGTATCGGCATCGGCCTTCAAAATCCGTTATCGGTCGGGCTCTAATTGACAGCTACGCAACTACCACTTTGATGCTTCAAAAAGTTCATTAAGAGATTGTAAAACTAATCCATATGAAATGAGCAGTTTGGTCTAAATTTTTTGAAGAGACTCGATCGCTTTATACGATGAACAGATAAACAGCGGACATAAACAGAAGCTCAAATGAACTTGCTTGACATGCGAAAACTTGAGTTTCTCTTTCTGAGTTCATGAATGTTTATATGTGAATAAAAACCTAAATTAAATCTGTTCATCATATAATGTGATCGAGTGTCTTCAGAAAACTTGCTTTACGATCTCTTTATGAACGCGTCAAATTGGTAGTTGTGTAGAGAGACAGAAAGCTCTCAGATTTCATCAGTTCTGAAGATGAACACAAGATGAAAGTCTTACACGTCTGGAATGACATGAGGGTGAGTAATTAATGAAAGAATTTACATTTTTCATTCCTTCCGACAAATCCGTCACTTAATAAACTCACCGAATCAGTCAGAGCTTCTTCATAATCAGCATATAACTCACTTACTGAACTATAATTCCATGAAATTGATTAATGATTAATATGACCAAAAAAAAAAGTTTAAAAGTTGACATTGGAGAGACTAAATGGGTCACTCGATACGTCACACAAATGATGATAGTATCCGTTTTACTCCAGAAAAACACAAGCTGAATAAACACAGTAGCCTATATAAGTGCGTCGTATCCATAAACTCTCTCTCCCTTCTTTTGTAATTAACACACACACAGCGAATTACACAAAAACACTCGTTACAACTCACAGCAAATATATTCAGGGGGTTCTTAATAAACGGATACACTTTATATATCCGTAAAACAACTCTGATGAACTGTAATAGGCCCTTTCACTGCCGTGTATCGCTCCGCCCGGAGACTATAAGCTTACTTAAACCCAGGTGAGTATTTTATTGAGCAGATTGCCATATGTAACTCAACAGTTAATTGTAAAGCATTATCTATTGTGAAGGCTCATTTCATGATGGCGCTAGAATTTATTTTCAAAGTACCGTGTGTATTAATCATAGTAGGCTATTAATAGGTAGGCTAACGTAGGCTACAGATAAAGTCATGCATAACGTCTTCAGCTAGTCAGCGTGAGATCCCCATCTAAATTGGTTATATCTCTTTAACCTTTAACCTATAATTTAGTTTTATGAGAGTTTGATGTCACACCAAAAATAAGGCCAGGAGAGAATATAGCATGTTCAGTTATCACTTCCGTTGTCAGTTGTGAACTGCGAACGGTTGTAAAAAAAGATGAGTTTTATAATATGACCAACCTAAACACGTGTTTGCAAAAAAAAAATAATAATAATAACAACTCCTCACAAACTTAAGAAACAGGTCTCCCACAGATAAATAATGCTCCGATTGGTAAAGCTGCATATCCGGGCCCTCCTCTGGCTGATCCATCCCTTTATCTGGCTGCAGTCTAGTCCGAAGGCTAGTGTAGAAGTCCTTGTGCAGATCTCTGAGCTCAGGGACTTGATAAAACACGGTCTGAACCTGCTCCGTGGACAACACGGGTTGAGAGGTTCCCGCTGCCGCCCTTAAAGCTCTCATGGGCTGCAGAGAAAGAGAAAACGGACAAACGTCAGAGAACAAAAGCAAGATTGGGAACTGAAATTTGCTTATGCTGAAAATAACTAATGCAGCCAGCTGGAAATTCACACATTCTTATGTAAACAACAATGCAAAGTAACTCTGAAACATTTGTAAAACTAGGGTGACCAACAGTCCTGTTTTATTCACGTCCTGTCCTGGCTGTTTTTTTATAAAGTGATGAAAATGTCCTGGTTTTCAAAAAAAAAAAAAAAAAAAAACTGCTGGGAAAGATCAGCTCTACAGCGAAATATAGATGGGCAAACAAGGAGGATGAGGAAGAAAAACTAAAGATATAAATATATTTTGTCAGTTTGTTTTTGTTCGTGAGAGCTATTTTTGGGGGTATTTCTTTCTTTATTTATATATTTATTTTTCTAATACTGACGAAACATTGTTTCATTCATTATTTTTGAAACCTGTCATAAAACATGTTGAGTAACCTCTGAATTTGTGTCTTGTAAACCATTTTTTATCCACACAGAGGCATAGCCTACTTTAAATGTATTGAAATTAATAAGGCATCTTTGACTAAACTTCGAGGATCATTTGAGTAGGCCTATTTGTTTGCCATCAAAATATGGTCACCTTAGTAAAACGTTTAAATACACTTTCCCCTATTCATATAAAACTGCTCTATGTGTGAATGCCTGGCACCATTCCTGTGAGGAAGTGGTTGAAAACACGACACTTTGTCATCCTGGACTTTTTCAAAACTCTAGTTTAATGATAACCACTAATGGTTTTTAACACTTTGACTAGAAAGGGAAGCAATACTTCACTAAGAGAAACAGAAGTTGACCTACAGGAAATGACAGAAGGGTCGACTAATATGATGTGCATCTGAAACCGCAGAGAAACGTAAAAAAAAAAAGTGCTGAGGGGGGTCTTGAGCATGAGAAGAAACACTAACTTGATGTGGACCGGACAACTGTGAATAATCCCGAGGTGTTTGAAGACAAAACAAAGCAACAAACGGCATTGCAGTCATGCTTATTTTTTTATGAATAAAGGAAGTAGTTAATATGGCTTTGCAATATAAGCTGGAAATAACATTTATTATATCTTGACTTAATAAAATAAATAAAAATCGACCACAGTTGTTTTCACTATCCGACTCACAAATGTCTGGAAAGTAAGAATCTTCTGACAACATACTGAGGAAATGTTTCAGCCAGGAAATGTGGATATATATATACGAATATCTCATATCTAAATTTGAAAGTCTGAGCATACCGTAAGCAGCGTCTCCAGCTCTGACAGGTAGATCTCCTCGCTGGTTAAAACCCCTTTCAGGACCACCATTCTCTTCTGAAGCAGGTCATCTGGGCAATCGGCTGTCTGGAGAAAAACATTACAACATTGTCCTTGCAGAACTAGGATAATTCAGCACTGAAAATAACCAGTAGCCTGTCATCATGTATTTGAATTTTTTTTTGTCAATTATCAGTCTCGTTATTCTGATATAGACTTGCAATATACACAATATATTCATCTGTAAAGATGCAGACTTACTGGAGTGGATGGCAAACATGGTTCAGTTTGCAGAGGGCTGTGAGAAACCCACTCTGTCTCCTCAGGGAAAACATCCTGAAGTAAATCAGAATCCACCATCTCATCCTCAGTCACTGTTAGACAACATAACATAATATTACATACATATATATATGCTTCAAGGCAGAAGTAAATAAACCAAGGCAACCATTTTAAGGCAAGGTTAATTTGGTTTAGACGGTCCTACCGAGCGAGATGCCATGGGACTTCAGATAGTCCACTGATTCTGTGTAGAGCTCCATCAGAGCTGTCCAGAGTCACGACACGCGGCTCTGTAGTCTATCTATGTGTGAATCCTCTCGCTTTCACATGTCACTGACAGGCGTTTGTGGTTCAAAAGCTCACTTTCTTCCTGCTTCTCAGAAAGTGCACTAAGAAATAGGCGGGGTAAGTCTGATGTTCATTCAAATACAAAACATGTCGCATTTACAATGACAGGAAGAAGCAGTTTCTGCATGTTTACTGGCTTTTGGGGGCGGGGGGGGGGGGGGGAGCTATATCAAGATAAGATATAAGCAGGTCTACATACTAAAAAATTCACCAAAATGAATTCCAGGCGATGTGGGTCGTTCTGGCAAAATAAAGACTTGAACTTGAACCAGAACTTGAGAGCTGTTTCTATTTATTATTTGATTTCACAACAACAACAATAAAAACAATTTATATATGTATACACGTGTCACATTATCCTTCAGAAATCATTTCAATATGGTTTGCTCTTAATAAACATTTGTTATTATCAAAGTATTATGTGTATGCTATAGCTAGGCTATATTAGTAGTAATAGCCTATGTACTGTATAATATAAATGTATGTAATATACTGTAATAGGCTACTTAATGTTTCTGGAAACTGGTACTTTTTTTTCAGATTTCTTTGATAAATAAAAAGTTAAACAGCATTTCATTTCATTTTCATTTTATTGTTTATTTTTACAGGGACAATGCACAATTCAAAGTAATTGCACCAGAATTAGCTAATAGCTAGTTTACATCTGCTGTCTCTGCATTTGTTTCAAATAGAGATGTTTTGTAACTTTACAAATCTCTTTACTGTCACTTTTGATCAGCTTGTGTCCTAAAATATTAGGCTAGTTATAAATAAAAAAATTTTTTTTAAAAATGCCCGAATTTCTTGCTATAAAAAATATATATAGCTGTGTAGATTTCATAGTCCATCCATAACACTACTTGTTGCCAAAGCTGTGTGTAGTGAGGCATTCACTGACTGTTAAACACTGCCACCTTCTGAACACTACTGAAATAATGACCACAATCTAGGCTACATATCTCCCTACATACAAAATACCAGTTTGTTTAATTACTGTAATTACTATATATATATAATTATATATATGTATATATAAAATATTAATAACGACAGAAAAGACAGAAAAATGACAGAAAAGCAAAGCACTCACCTTGATATTTTGAGAAATCCCTCTTGGTTGTCCTCTGAATCAGTTGATCTTTTTTGGTGCCGTTTGTGTTCTCCCTGGAGAAGCTTTTCTAATATTAACGCGGGTCCTAAAGCTCTTGCCTGATCATAACCTGTCTTTTCCAGTGATATTCCTCTGAGCTTTTCTCTTTTCTCGAGTAGTATGAAGCTGCAGACTCGGAGACCTGCATCTACAGTCCCCCTGCACCCAGAGTCCCGCATTCTCAGACCCCTCGTTTTTCGAGACAGCGCCTCCTATCAAATTGTATCGGATAAACATGTGAAGAACAAAACATGAGTAGGCTATCTTCAATTTTATAGCAAATCGTAGTAGCCTACTCGTTTGATTTATTTTTTAATAAAACTAATTTAGCTCATCGATACAACATATGAATAGTCCATTTAATAGCTATTTGTAAAGATAGTTTGTAACAAGATTTGAGCCGTTAATGTATGTTTTTTCGCCCTCTTCCCCTCGAATATATTTAGATAGCTTACGTTTACGTTAGCCTTTAGCCTTGGACTTTTTGTAGAAATGTCTTAAATGCTGCAGTTATTTTCACTGCCCATTTTGTGCCCCCATATATTTCAAACCCACAAAGTTGTCCAAAGTTTAAAAACATCTCAACTTGAGATTCTCAAGGGACACTCCAACAGAGCAGTGCAACATGGTAACTAACATTTGCAAACATATTTTTCTTTTTTTCTTTCTTTCTTTTTAAAACATCATAAGACATGTGCTATCGGTCCTATGGAGTTGCCCCTGCCGAATCCAGCAACATATAATTTTATGATTATGCAAAGTGACTTATAAATGAGTTTTTTTAATGCAATTGAAGACAAAAAGTTAAGTCACGAACACTGTTTTTTCTTCCTTTTTTCTTTACAGCAAGATGATGTTTAGGTGATCATTAAATGAAGTACAGAATTGTTTATTATTGGTGTTTTGTCTATTCTGATTTGTTTTGCTTCGCATTCAAAATATCAAAAAACAGATATTGTAATGTTAGCATGGTAATGTTAATTAGACCATTATAGGTTGAACTGAAAGAAAAATTGGAATTTTAATTTAAAAAAAAATATTTTAAAAAAACATTGTAGCAATATAATATCATAGCCTTACTATTTTTCTGAAGATAGTTCAATCTGCTAATTGTATCCCTTCCATCAGTAACAATTAGTTTTTTGACACATGCATTAAGCAGGGAACACAAATATTTATTGGATAATTTATTTGAAGACCGTAATATTGCATCCTATTGTTTTTAATTGCATTTGGATAATGCGCTGTACTCTGTGTGCGGGTGTTATTCGATCTTTTGAACAGCAGGAGGCGCTGTGTTCGAAAAACGAGGGGTCTGAGAATGCGGGACTCTCGGTGGGGGACTGTAGATGCAGGCTCCGAGTCTGCAGCTTCATAATATTGCTTTTCTCTCAGCATCGTGTTTCTTCAAATCTCCCTCCTGCTCACTCTCTCCTCCCACATCATGAGTGGACATGCCCCCTACTGCTGATTGGCTCAGTCTCTCTCCCCTCCCACATCATGAGTGGACACGCCCCCTACTGCTGATTGGCTCTCTCTCTCTCTCTCCTACCACAGCTACGTTTTATCATGTTGGTGCACATTTTAATGCTTTTTTTCCCTTAGTTGGTCAGAACAAAAGTGGATGTTACTTTTTGATCTAAGTAGTTGTTATAATATTATTCCAGATAGCTGTTGTTACCACATAATGTTACCACATAATGCAAGATCTGTAGCTATATCATATCTTTTTTTTTTTGCTCTATCATTTTAACGCCCTGTTGGTCAGAACATAAGTAGATGGTACTTACCAGTAAAATTTATTATGTTGGTCATACTTCCAAAAATAATAATCTGTGATTCCGAATGCCAGTAGTATCCACACCGGCGTGTTGACCATAGGTGTCAACCCGTTCACATCCGAGGGCGCCGTATACTTACGCTTTTGAAGTACATAAAAAATAAAATAAAATAAATTAAAGTATAAAAAAATAAAAAAAAATAAAAACATTTGAATTGACAGTGATCACACTGGGGCCTGAATTACAAAGGCCCTTTGGGCCTGTTCACATATCGCGTCTTTTGCGCGCTCAAGTTCGTTATTTCAAATGTAGGCGCGCGCAAATGGAAGCGCGTTTTTAAGGCCAATTTTTATACTTCTGCGTAGGGTGCGCGCAGTAGGTACGGCGTAGCATACGCACAGACGCGTCCCATACCGCGTACCCTTCGCCGTCGCCTGACGCGCACCTCCTCAAAAATGTAACTACACGTCGCGACGACGCGGACCGCAAGATCGGTGATTGGTTGGCTTGGTAGCATCGCATTTCCTCCTACGCATTTCCGCACGTACCTTCTCACGCATTTCCACCACTGTCTATGATTTCCACAAGTTTCATCTCCTCCGAAGTCTTCTCTCATTTCTGCCTTTCAGTTTTAGTAATTTTACTAAAGTGAACTGTTTTTCCACCTTAATAAGCTCCAATTCCAACATGATCAGCTCTCTTTCACTCGTAGTAACCTAGCCGCGAGGAATCTAAACACAGTGGAACATTAAAACTCTCCGCCGCCAACTAGCGTTTCGGGGCAGTACTGCAGAGCAACCAAGACCTGAACGCAGAAGTATAAATGCTCACAACGGCGTCGCCTACGTGCGTAGCCAACGCCGTACACTACGGCGTACCCTCGACGCAGAAGTATAAATTGGCCTTAGGCGCTGTATTTGCCGGTTATGCCCAGGCGCGCGGGAAGATGTTTCAGACGAGGGGGGCTGAGGGCTGGGTTGAAAAATATGACGTCATTATGACAAAAAAAAAAAAAAAACATTAAATTTCTCTGTATACGTTACGTGTTGTTGCCAATAAAGTAAATATATTTAGTATCATATTTGTTTAAATATTATAGACTAATGTTTTTTTTTATTTAATCAATGTTGATTATGAAAGTGAGCATGCAGCATGAGAAAGATGCATCATGAGAGACATGATTTTAACCACTCACTTCATTTGTGTTTTGTTCTGTAGAAAGACTCTTTTTAAAAGATTTTCGTTTAATATAAATATCTTAATTGTGATCAATGTGTTATCAACCTTGCATGTATTTAATAAATAAGAACCAAATATCTAGCAGAATAATAAGGCGCTGGCAAAATCACTTGCATTGCACGTGAACTTGGGGGCGCCGAAACTCAACTTGTGCCTACGCTGTCCATTGATCACGCTTCATCAATAATCAATCACATAAAATGAGAGGCCAAACACAAAAATCACTGTGTGTCAAATAAAATGTTTTATTTAAGATGTCGGACGAGATTGGATGCCTGACTTCCCTTAGGCATCCGGTAGAAAACGCCACTGAGAACGGGAATGTGATAAAATGTGAGAACAGTAATTAATAATATGACAGTCAGTTACATTTTTATTTTTCAGAAATTATCTGAAAAATAAAAATGTAACTAATGTCATATTTAATCACTATACATGCATATTATTTAGTGATGGGCTGCCTCAGGACAACGATGAATAGGCAACATAATACAGAAATAAATAAAGCTAAAATGCTTGGCGGCAGTATAGGCCTATAAGGGTTTTAAAACCATTTCTTACTTCTATTTAAAGTGCACCAAACATGGCCTTGCGTTCTGGTGTGTTTCTGATGAATCTCCGAACAAGAGAGATTCAATCGAGTGTCAGGTTACGGAAGCAACTGAGGAGGCGCGCGCAGGCGTAGTGTATCAACGATTCACGAAATATTAAAATAATTAATCATTAGTTTATATCTTATACACTGCCCATTATTTTTTATCCCATATCAAACACCGTATCTTTTGTCTATTTTACATTTTTTTTCTCACGATTTTAAGTATAATATTTATTATAGTCCACCACCACAGCCCCTCACCAGGGGGGGCTGATGCTATGACGAGGGGGGCTGCAGCCCCCGCAGCACCCCCCTTCCCGCGCCTATGGTTATGCCACTCAGTTTGCCGTGCCCTGGGATGGGTTTACATTGGAGTTAATGGAAAGCTCTATGCGTCTCATATGACGCTAAAGGGTGCCATTGGCGTTGGCAGGAAACGCCGACGGACGTAACAAAAGCGTAAGTAAACGGCGCCCTCGGAATGAGAACGGGTTGTGTTGACTGACAGTTGCACACTCTCCTCAAACATTGTGTTCATCATCCACGCTGTGCCGAATATGAGTAAAATTTCTTTGTAAACATGAACCAGTGTCTAGTTTAAAATAAATAGAAAAATAAATAAATAAAGATGTATACATTTGTAGACTATTTAATAACACATTTGTATGATATGAGCATAAGGGAATCATTTGAGTGACTAGTCTCTTATTGGCCTGTTTAACCAAGCTCTCCATAAAACAAACCACACAATTCAACTAAAAACTAGCATTAAAGCAATTGCAATTGATTTGTAAAAGGTGTTTTAAAAATGTACATGTTTTCTCAAATCTTCATTTAGACAGCTCTGACCAGCAGGAGTCACCAGCGGATGGCGTTTCAAGATCAAGACAACTGCGTGTCTCTGGAAAATCCCATAGGAGGCACTACCGTCACACTCTGGTCTGTAACTTCTATCAGTCCTCCTCAATCGAGAAAATGATCTTCAAACACTTCTTTTGATACAACGCTTCTTTGGCTCGTCACACATGTAGATTACAAACATGTAGATTAGTAGACTAGAAATATTAACAAAACGCTTATTTATTACAAGAATAAAAAAAAAAATAAGTAGATCATCATTCCACATTAAATATTTTAGTTGTTGTCACATGTCAGATAATCTGTTCACGCTGCATAATTAAATCAGCAAGTGTTCAATTTAAAGGGTTAGTTCACCCAAAAATGGGGGGGAAAATAATCTTCGGAACACAAAAAAATCTGAGAGCTTTCTGTCCCTCTGCTGACACACAAGTTCATGTAGAGATCAAAACACTAATCCATATAAAATTATCAGTTTAGTCAAAATTTTCTCAATCGCTTTATATGATAAGAATGTAAAAATGTGAACCCTGAAAAGCAATGTAAGTCGCTTTGGATTAAAGCGTCTGCCAAATGCATTAATGTATAAATGTCATGTAAATGTAAATGATGACCAGATTGAATTTAGCCAAACATGAGCAGAAGGTGAAATGTGATGCATAACACGATAATGAACATCATTGGTTCTTGTGTGTCAAGCGAACATGCCTGAGGTTTAACTAATTAATGTTTATATATATATGAATAATAAAAGCCTACATTAAATCTGTTCATCATATAAAGCAAAATAAAGTCTCTTCATCAAATTTGAACTAAACCATTCAATTCATATTGATTAGTTTTACAATCTCTTTATGAACTTTGCAAAGCGTCACAGTGGTAGTTGCAAGGCTGTCAATGGAGGGACAGAAATCTCTCAGATTTCATTTAATCTTCTGAAGATGAACGAAAGTCTTACAGGTTTGGAACGAGATGAGAGTGAGTAATTAATGACTGAGCTTTATTTTTGGGCCTAGTGCTTATTCCTTTTAGGCTCTTAATAGTTCTGTTAAGAAATATCACATGTAAAAATGATATCCTATATTAGGAGTCGTTTGAACCTGTTAGACTGCGGATAAGGACAATGGATTGAGGAAGTCTAATATCTTAAAGATCTAGTTTTAGATAAGTGAAAAAATGTCAATTCTTTCATAGTTGATAGTTTTGTCATTACAAACCTGTGTGACTTCCCTTTTCTCTGTGGAACAAGAAGGAAGAAGAAAAAACAAACAAAAAAAAAAAACACGTTGGTTACTAAACAACTGCATTTCCCAAGAGTATGGTATGGTAGATGTCATTTTGCATCTAGACAATATAGGATTTTTTATTGCAGAAAATATAAACATGAGTATATATTGATATAATACAAAACAACATATAAAAAAAATTATAATAGTATAATAATTATAATAATTTTTGACTTTTTCAGTTTGTGTAAATCTACTTAGGGTTTAGAGTATTTTTTTTCCCCCGCATTAATTGTAATGTAAATGTAAATGTCTAGTGCAATTATATGGTTTTGTTTTATTAATACAGTGTATACTTTTTTCTTGAAATGTGACAACATGCCCCATAGGTGGTTTACATTGTAACATGTCAAGTCAAGTCAAGTCACATTTATTTATATAGCGCTTTTCACAATACAGATTGTATCAAAGCAGCTTCACAGTGATAACATGAAAGTAGCACAACACAGATCAACAACATTGCTAAACACTAAATAACCCCAACTGAGCAAGCTCAAAGCAAGCCAAAAGCAAGGCGACAGTGGCAAGGAACCAAACTCCATCAGATTGGATGGAGAAAAAACCTTGAGAGAACCCAGGCTCAGTCGGGGGCCAGTTCCCCTCTGGCTTACAATATGTGAGGGGCACATTGTAACATCACCATATGACAGCTTAAAATGCTATCTGATCTAATAAAAAAAAAAGTACAAGTCAAAACAAAAATATTTTCAAAATATTAACTTTTTCATATAAAATAATGGCATTTTTTTAATAATTAAAAATAAACTATTTTTTCCATTTGACAACAAACACGGGAAAACACAGCTATATAGCATATTTCAAAACAAAATAATAATCAATAATTTCTGAACATTCATTGACTCTCAGTCTTTATTTACATGTTTATCATGTTTTTCCAAAATAATTCATAAAACTTTAGAATATAATATCATGTTCCTAATAGACCATTTCACAAGCTGTAAACAACACTGGTCCAGAAACACTTCCTGTTCCAGTTTGTTACTGTTTTCTTTATTTCACATGTAAAGAAAACATCTTAAAGATGTTTGTTTAACTTTTTGATTCAGTTTTAAATGTTCTGTTGGTTGTATTTTATCCCAGCTTTTATGTAGTGTTAAAAAACCCAAACAGGAAGTGCTTCTGGACCAGTGTTGTTTACATCTTCTGCGAGTTAGCGAAGCATTAAAGAACTATATCAATTGTTAAACAACAGATTGGAGATTAAAATAATATCAGATTTGTCTAATTTTAAATAAACACAAAAAATAGAGATGAGAAATGAACTTAAGTAAGAAATGTACTTTTGCTGGTTAAATAAATGTTCAGTGATATCTTACAAAGATTTTGTTATTTTGGCGCAATTTTTTCTATATATAGTGTTGAAATGGCAACTAGTAAATACATCAAGTTTCGTCATGCATCTTCTGTTTCAGCCCATTCTCACTCCCAAGGCGTCACCTAACTGACGCCTTGGGAAGCATTTGGACATGCTTCAATTTCTGACGCTTTAGGCGCCCTTTAGCGTCAGTTAGAGGACGCCCTAGGATCGCGTGTACCCTACCCCCACCCCACACCTAAACCTAACCGCGTCCTCTAACTGACGCTTTCCTTTAGCGTCAGTTAGATGACGCCGTAGGATCGCGTCATGTAAGTGACGCTAAAGGGCGCCTAAAACGTCAAATATTGAAGCATGGTCAAAGGTGACGCCTTGGGGTGAGAATGCGTTGTCTGTTTTAATTGAGAATACTAGCTCAACAACCGTTTTTAGAATCATATTTATAGCATACATATTATGGTGTGTAGATGTGTCTCCTGACGCTCACTGGGTCCCACATGCCAATAATTCATACGGATCAGCGGACAAAGTTTAAACGGAGACGATAACGGTAGTTTTCAAAAACGTTGAAACCCATTTACAAAAGTGAGCATTTTCAGGCACCCAAAATGCTGTTGTTGTGTAAATCAATAGCAAAAATTCACAAAACATGTTATGGTTTTACACTGTAAAAAATATTGTTGGTTTAACTTAAAAAAGTAAGTAACCTGCTTGCCTTAAAATTTTAAGATCATTGAACTGGAAAAAGGGAGTTAATACAATGAATGAGAATGATTTAATCATCAGAAACTCAAAATTATTTGCTATCTGAACTAAATAAATTATTTAAGTTGATTTGACAAAAGAAAAAAAATTTTGTCAAAAAATATATTTTCAAGATTTGTTGTCACAACAATTTTTTTTCTTATGTCAAATCAACTTAAATAATTTATTTACTTCAGATAACTTATTATTTTGAGTTTTTGATGATTAAATCATTCTCCTTCATTGTATTAACTCACTTTTTCCAGTTCAATCAACTTAAAATTTTAAGGCAATACAATTTTTACTTACTTTTTTAAGTTAAACCAACAATATTTTTTACAGTGTAGTTGAAAATGGTGTCATATAACCTCAAGGCCGATTGAGGAAGTCCAATATCTAGAGGATCTGCTTTAATTAAAATGTTTTTGTGAACTTGAAAATTCTTTCATGGTTTACTCACCCTCACTCTATGCGGAAAGTCAGAAAAGATATTTTGAGCAATTTTGCTTTCCAAACACTTTGGGTTTCCATTGTCCTCCAGTGTATGGACAAAAAACACTCAAAACATTTCTCAAAATATATATTTTTTTATGTTTCACAGATGAAAAAGTCATAGTTGGGTGAGTGAATGATGACAAAATTTTAGTTTTTGGGTGAACTATCCCTTTTAAAAACAAGAACAAGTAGCCAATACACAAACACATAACCACGTCAAAAGAAGAACAAAAAATATTTGAAGGAAAATACAATTCCAATCTTCATTTACTCCATGTAGCAAAAGTTATGGCCTTTCAATGAAAGACCTGTCTTTGCACAAGTATTTAACTCTAAGGCCTTCCCCAATTTATTACTGTCTCTATTTCCAGCGTTTGATTGTGTTCCTGTTGACTACCTCGGAAAAGATAAGCTAACAGTGTCTCCTCTATATTTACTTGCAATTTAAAGTGGCAATGTCACATATGAATCTCCATACACACCTGCTTTCAGCTGTGGTTTGTACTTTGAATTGAAAAGTAATTGAATGCATTTGTGTATGTAACATTCATTTGATTTCCAGACTCTCTTGCATGATATCGATTGGGATCAAATTGCAGGCAATGTTCCCGACACCCTAACCGCTGTGACTAGCTGGTTTCCTTTTCAAATGGAGGTAGCTCAATCCTTGTTAATGGTGAAATGACTTCTAAAGTGCCTTCAAACCCACTAAACCCAATTATATGCTAATGGATCTGTAAGTTGCATCTCATCTGGGGATAAGGGGGGAAAAGAACAAAGGGACTGTGATACATCGTACATTTATGGTTTGAAATCCTATTCAAAACGCATCTCTGGAAATCGTTTTCAGTCTGATCGGATGTCGCGTGACTTTCTCACGTCAAGTAAAGATAGGAAACATGCTAAAAGTCACTGCAGAAACAAGGGCTGCGTCCAAATACTGATAAATACGGCCTTCGGAGGACACATTCCAAGGTCGGAAGACATCAAGACACGTACGAATGCAATGTTAGTTCTCAAGACCTTCATCAGATGGATTTTAGATGGCATCATCGACGTATCCTACTCTGCATTTGATATCCCAAAGTCTTGTGCTCTCTATTTTGTGACAGTTTTGCAGCTTTGCAGCTTTGCAAATTTGCAGCTGGTCGTCAGTTTGATGTGTAAATGTACATTTTTGATCAATATTTTCCACTTATGATGTCATTTCTATCGAGAAATTACTATTAAATATTCTCTTAGTTTTCACCAAAGGCGTAAACATACACACCACTTTCAAGTCAAGTGGCATGTTATCTATACGCATTTTGAGCTATCCGCGTGTGTACAGTATGTCTACACCGTTAAATGTCCGAGTGATTCCGCGTGTTCAAGAGATTTCTATGACGCATACGCGAGAACTGAACTGAAGTAGTTGAAGGAGATCGCAGTTCTCACGCATGCGTCGTGGAAATCTCTTGAACTCTCGTCTCAGGCCTACAAGGAAGAAAAGGAATAGTCGAATAAAGTCGTTATTTTTGTTTGTTTTTTCGCACAAAAAGTATTCTCGTCGCTAGATAAACTTATACTTGAGCGACTGTAGTCAAATGGAATAATTAAAAATTTTCTTCAATGATTTTCTGGGCTGTCAGGTTTCAATCCCTCAGGCAGTCTATGTAGCAGTGATCCACCTCTCAGATTTAATCAAAAATATCTTTATTTGTGTTCCGAAGACGAACGAAGGTCTTACGGGGTTGGTACAGCATGGGGGTGAGTAGGCCTAATTAATGACTTAATTTTCATTTTTGGGTGAACTAACCCTTTAAGACTGCTGTATGAGAATAGTTAGTATGCGCAAACAGAAACTTTGTATATTCGTGCAGTGTGCATCTCAACAAATTTGCAGCTTGTGACGTATAAACGAGCACATCAATCCGATAATTGCCATTCATTTAAACACTACGGATTGAATTCAGTCCAATTTACCGTTCCTAAAGACACACCCCTTTAGCTACACTCTTAGAAGAAATGGTTCTATTTAGAACCAGAAATGGTTCCATCCCCTGCTTCATATATGGAACTCCAAAATGGTTCTATATAGAACCATTTTTTTTTTGTAAAAGGTTCTATTGGCCAAGTATGGAACCCCAGGGTTCTATATAGAACCCAGAGGAACCCTTTTTTAAAAGTTTTAAGAGAAAAAATAATTTTTAGGGATTCCAAATACGTAGCACTGATAGAACCTTTTAAGGTTCTATATAGAACCTTTTCTTCTAAGAGTGTACAGTTGCTATTTTCGACAAGCCATGCCGCTCCACTCCACATACAAGGTTCTCATGCAGTGAAAAATACATTGCGGAGCAAAGAGGACACTGACAAAGCGCTGACCGACCAGATTACTTTTGAAATGAAACAAAGTCTCAACTTTCAAATTTGGTCATTTTTAAAATCAATTTAAACAATACCGTTTTTAATGTGTTTAAAGCATACTCACAGTTGAAGTTCTTGTTCGTTCTTGGAAATAATAAGTTGTAAATAACTTTTTTAGTGATTTACTGTTAATGAACATCCAATAAATCAACACGCAACAGAGACAGAGAGAGAGAAAAGCAGTTAAAGGGTTAGTTCACCCAAAAATGAAAATTAAGTCATTAATTACTCACCCCCATGCTGTACCAACCCCGTAAGACCTTCGTTCGTCTTCGGAACACAAATGAAGATATTTTTGATTAAATTTGAGAGCTGTATAACTACCACATTGGCTCCTAAGGGACTGCCTCTTGACGGCCCAGAAAGTCAATGAAGAAAATGTTTAAATATCCCAAGTGACTACCGTGGCTCAACTATATGTTTATCAAGCGACGCGAATACTTTTTGTGCGAAAAAACAAACAAAAATAACGAGTTTATTCGACTATTTCTTTTCTTCCTTGTAGGCCAGAACTGTCACGGATCCATCTGCGTCAGCACCAGATACCTTCACTCCGCCTACTCGTTCTGGTTCCCCTGACTACTAATCATCACCACCTGTCGTCACCACCTGCCATCACTTATCCGGACTATCATCCACTCCATATATACTCACCTCATTCAGTCACTCACTGTCTGGTCTCGTCTCTACCACGATTACAGACTCCCTACCGCTATCTCACGTTCCTGATTCTACTTACCTGCATCGTATCTCCAGCCCGTCAGCCTCCCGTCTGTTCCTGTCCTTGGTCCCCGTCTGCTGCCAGTTCTCTCCAGTCTCCAAATCCGCTGTTCCGGTCAGCTCTCCATTCTCCCGCTCCTGTTCAGATAAGGAAAACATCATCAGACTGTTCATAACCCTCTCCAACTTCAACTAGCCCGCTACTTACCATACTGTGACTGTTATTCAATAAACCTTGTTCATACTCACCCGTCTGTGCCATTCTGTTCTGTGACAAGAACGAGACTTCCTTATAGATTTCCACGACGCATGTGCGAGAATTGCGATCTGAAGTAGTGTAAGCGGTGTAAGCAGATCGCAAATCTCGCGCATGCGTCGTGGAAATCTAAGGAATTCTCGTTCTGGCCTACAAGGAAGAAAAGAAATAGTCGAATAAACTCGTTATTTTTGTTTGTTTTTTCGCACAAAAAGTATTCGCGTCGCTTGATAAACATATAGTTGAGCCACGGTAGTCACTTGGGATATTTAAACATTTTCTTCATTGACTTTCTGGGCCGTCAAGAGGCAGTCCCTTAGGAGCCAATGTGGTAGTTATACAGCTCTCAAATTTAATCAAAAATATCTTCATTTGTGTTCCGAAGACGAACGAAGGTCTTACGGGGTTGGTACAGCATGGGGGTGAGTAATTAATGACTTAATTTTCATTTTTGGGTGAACTAACCCTTTAAGAAAGCAACTGATCATAGTGTGTGGATATATAGGCTATATACTAGACAAGCTATAAACAAAATATTACATTCTAACTGTAAAAAATATGATGTGTGTGTGTGATGATGACGATGAAATGAAACATGCCAAATTGTATTCTAACTGTAAAAACATGATCAATCTCAAGTCTTAATACAATTTTAAGTACTCTTTAGTTTACATAAGATTGCATTGATGCAGTTAGCTGAGTGAGACCTGTACTGACGTTTTTACAAGATGTTCTACAATTTGGATAACCACCAAACCACACGGACACAGAAGTTAGCCAAGTCTGTGAGAGGCAACCAGCCAACATAACCGCTCTTTGTCAACTCTTGGAATCATTCACCCAAGAGTTTTGTCTTGTGTTGATTCAGAAAAGAAAAAACGTAGTAAACACTTACTTTAGTCATAGAGACTCAGGATATATACACAGGGAAGGTAAGACAGCGTGTCAAACACAAACAATACCGGACAATGAACTGAATGCAGAGGAACTTAAATACACCGTGATGATGTTAAATACACAGTCATGACGACTACATAAACGACCGGCAGCTGTGAGGAAGGTGACTAGTATCCATGGAAACAGATTGTGGCGGGAAGCACTGACAGGGAAACACATGTGAAAAATCAAAACAAACTGAAAGTCAAAATAGCCTGATGGTGACAAGTTTGAACTTGTCACCTGCAAATAAATGATCAAATAACCAGTTGTTCCTCTATTTCAAAGAATCGAAATAAAAGAGGACTTCTGGTTTGAGGAGATATGGAGTAGGCCGCTACTGATGCTCCTGTAGTGTTTAACTGCACAAAGGCTCTGATGTTTTTTGGGTGCCTGCCGCTTTAAGATTCATCTTCCGTGGTTACAGTGAAGAAAGTGTGAAGTGTGTGTTGGCTGTAGTGGTAAAGGAAACAAGTTCAAGTTTAACAGTTATAGTTTAGCCCACGTACATGGGTTGATTAGCCAGCTTCCAATGTTTCATGTGTTGAGTGAATAAAGAAAAACTATAAATTACATCTCCTCGTCTTTATTCCTGTGTCCTGACCGATACACCATCCTGTTTACTCGCTGTAAACCTTAAAGGAGTAGTTCACTTTTAAAAAAAACTTTTGCTGATAATTTACTCACCCCCATGTCATCCAAGATGGCCACGTCATTCTTTCTTCAGTCGAAAAGAAATTAAGGATTTTTCTCCATACAATGGACTTCAATGGGAACCAAACGGTTCAAGGTCCAAAACACATTTTCAGTGCAAACTGTTCAAAGGAACTCTTTTATCAAAATGAACAAATCTTTTTTCGTGTCATTTGGTTCATTCAACAAACGAAGTGAATGAGTTGACTCTGGAAAAGATTTGTTCATTTTGATGAACAAGTTCAAATAGTAGAGTCACGAACGCGGCGCGCATCACAAAACAGAGCAAGGTGAGCATTTGAGCTTATAAAACTTACACTTTGTTGTTGTTTTTTAAATGAGCGATCGTTTCGCTTGATAAGACCCTTATTCCTCGTCTGGTGTCGTTTAAATCCCTTTGAACCGTTTGAAGTTTGCACTGGAACTGTCTTTTGGACCTTGAACCGTTTGGTTCCCATTGAAGTCCATTATATGGAGAAAAATCCTGGAATGTTTTCATCAAAAACCTTAATTTCTTTTTGACATGGATATCTTGGATGACATGGAGGTGAGTAAATGATCAGCAAAAGTTTTTTTAAAAGGTGAGCTACTCCTTTAATGAACTAACCCTACTTGATTACCTCACTAACATTAACCATCTTTTTGTCTATTGATTTTCACCACTCAATGTAAACGAGTTGTTTAACCAATAGCAATCCAAAGGCTCTGATGGCTTCCCTACATATTTTATAAAAAGATTTCAAGATAAATCGACCCCTTTACTCTTATCAGCAATGCAGAGTCTCTCGAGCATGACTCAATGCTGAAGATAATGCCTTAAGCCTCCATAACCTTACTTCTGAAGAAGGATAAAGATCCCTCGTCGTGCTGTTCCTACAGGCCTCTTTTACTAAAGAATGTTGATGCTGAGATAGTGGCAAAAGCATGACGTAGGACAGTGAGAGCTGAGTCTGTGTGTGTAAACCTCACACCTCTAATCTCAAGAGGCGCTCTACGACTGACACGAGAGACAGAGACAAGAGCAAACAGGTTTTATTAAAGGGAGACAGCTGTTTTTATTTGTAGTAAATCTCTCTGAACCATAGCCTACTTTACTCCAAACGTTCTTCTGTTGTCCCCGGAGGAGGTAATTGCTCTCAATGTGTAAAGCATTTGATGATGTCTGAGTGGCTTTGGGAATGGTTATATTTTATGGATTCATCTTTTATATGCTAACCGCCCTGGCAAGTGTACACTATGACACATTCAGTATAGTTCAGAATTAAGGTGTGCATCATGACAGGCCAGTTTCTCTCCTCTTATTTACTGACATTGAGCCTCTGTCAATTGCCTCAGGGTCCTCTTTGTTATTTAAATGAATCTTATTCTGACATCGAAATTGGCATATCCCTTTATGCCAATGATTTGTTGTTACACGTTTGTAACCCGATCACAGCTACTCTCTCAGTTATGTTGAATAAATTTGGCTCTTTTTCCAGTTATTAAATGAATTTTCTAAAGAGTGTGTGTTACCCCGGGCCGTAAACACCTTGGCTGTGCGACTTAAATTCTGATGTCCCATTTAGGCTAAATAGGTCTGGTTTAAATATCTTGCGATTAATGTCACTTAGCCACTTGCTAGCTCAAACTAAATCTTTCAAAGGTGGTTTAATCTGACGAATGTCTTTCTCTATTTATTTCAATGTATTCCTTTGTTTGTTTATTAAGTCTATTGAACAAATTGTTACTCCTTTTCTGAGGAATGGTAAAGTGCCAAGGATTCGTAAAGTTTTGCTCCAAAATTGTAAGCCTATAGTGGTGGGCTGTCTTTATCTAACTTTAAAGGCTATTTTTGGTCATGTAATATTCATAATAAAACTCGTCAAAAGCTCCCCGTGTAGATTGGAGGCAAATTCATGTCTTTCCACTTCATTAAGGCTTTACTTACCTTGTCTATTAACCCCTCCATTTACTGATATTTTCAACTTTTACGAAATGGTTTCAATTTAGAAGATATTTTAAGGTTATCACCTTTACTCTTCACTCACACATTCCCCCATGAATCATTGAGCCTGTTTCTTTGGTGTGGGGCAATAAAGGACTGAGGTATTTTAAAGACTTTTACAAATTGTTTCCTTCTGCAGTTACGCAGAGCTGTCCTGTGAATTTGAGCTGCCAAATCTTCTGCTATTTTCAGACCAGGAACTGTTCCGTTTCTTTACTTCCAGACTTTCCTTGTTTACCACCCAAGCTGGTGTGGTAGGATGTTCTTGTGATTAAAGGATTACTTCACTCCATAATGAAAATTTACTGATCATTTAAAGGAGAATTCCGGCGCAAAATGAACCTTTGGTCTAATAACACATTGTTACCTAGTCAACCGTTATCTGAGATTTGTTTTCATGATTGCCGAATGTAAATAGTTTTATCTCTAAAAACAGTTTAGCCTATAACGCTAGTATATAGGGCATAGAGTAATGACAAATAAGTAACACTAACAAGGCTCAAAATAGCCCCACAGTAACACGACAGCATAATAAGGGTCCCTACATTCAAACCGAAGCATTGAGAACTTTGTCAGTGTCCATACAGTTTAATAAGAAGATATTTTATACTGTACATAGTCAACTTCGCGAATACAGGAAGAAGCCATGTTTGAAAAATAGTCTCTACCAGTCGATCCAAGTGCGCTGGTGAGATGTGAATAAGGTGAGGGCGAACAGTAGTCTACATGTACATTTTGAAGAGAAGAAAAGGGTTCGTGTTTGTGTTTCTTCCGGAAACAATGGACCATATGAGATTCTGCTCAGTTCAGCGCACTTGGATCGGCGTTCGTAGATCGACTGGTAGAGACTATTTTTCAAAGATGGCTTCTTCCTGTATTCGCGAAGTTGACTGTATATATAAAATATCTTATTATTAAACTGTATGGACACTGACAAAGTTCTCAATGCTTCGGTTTGAATGTAGGGACCCTTATTATGCTGTCGTGTTGGTGTGGGGCTATTTTGAGCCTTGTTAGTGGTAATAAAAAGCAATTTTTATTTGTCATTACTCTATGCCCTATATAGCGTTATACCAGCGTTATAGGCTAAACTGTTTTTAGAGATAAAACTATTTACATTCGACAATCATGAAAACAAATCTCAGACAACGGTTGACTAGGTAACAATGTGTTATTAGACCAAAGGTTCATTTTGCGCCGGAGTTGTCCTTTAATGTCTTTCTCTGTTTAGTCGAAAAGAAATGAAGGTTTTTGAGGTAAACATTCCAGTGGACTTTAATAGGGTCCAATGATTTGAAGGTCCAAATTGCAGTTTCAAGGGTCTTATCTAGTCATTTTCTAAAAAAAAAAATATATAACATTGACATCACTAGCTCTGCGATGCGCCACACATTACGTAATGCATCTCATTTTCTCCTCCAACTTCAAAATCGTTGTTTTACCTTTTATTTTAATATATATTTTGCAAATGGCGTTTGACTTAGTCTTTGCATGTTTGCTTTGTAAAACAGTCGGCACTTGCGCCAATGTCACGTTTGACCTTTCAAGGGTATTACAACGGTAATGCGTGACACATCACAGCTACTGCAAGACGAGCATTTGTGGTAAAAAGTATATGAATGTTTATTTTTTTTTTTTAGAAAATGACAGATTGTTTCGCTAGATAACACCCTTGAATGGGATCTTGTAGAGCCTTTATAGCTTCATTCAAACTGCAATTTGGACCTTCAACCAGTTGAAGTCCATTATATGGAGAAAAATCCAGGAATGTTTTCCTCAAAAACCTTAATTTCTATTCGACTGAAGAAAGAAAGACATGAATATCTGATGTAGGGGTGAGTATGATCAGGAAATTTGAATTCTGAAGTGAACTACTCCTTTAATACTGGTAAAAAAGCACTTGTTTGCAGGATTAATTGTCAGCTTATTGATTTAGAGGATTGCACTAAAAGTGGGAACACGAGTATAAGGTGAATTCACACAAGCTCAACACGTGTTTGGCTTTGGCTCATACTGTTTAAAATATTTCACAGGGTTCATTGCTCCAAAGTTTGGCTCTCTAAAATGTCTTCCAACGTTGATGGCAGTTGTGAAAGATATCACACGTCACCCTGATCTGAATCAATTATGTTTGTTATTTTGAGACCACGTCCAAAATATTTAAAATCAAGGTTGACGTCTGTCCTTCTACTGCAATTTTAGAGGTTTCCCAAAGTTGTAGAGTAGATTTTCAACACAGCATTGTGTTATACAGTATTAAAAAAAATTGCAGTGCTTGCTTTTCGGAAACAAAACAACTCTCTAGTTTCATCCGTTTTGCCTAGGCTTGAAAAGCTGCAGGTTTCCCCCCAAAAAACTAGTTTTCAGTATCACATACCTTATCTTTATTCATCTAGAACTTCTCCCACTCACATCCTGCCTCTCCTACTCTTTCTTTCTCACAGAGAGCGGTGGAGCTGTGGGAGGGACAGACTGTATGTGATTAGCCAGTTCCTGAGAATAATGGACGGTTTGATGGCGCACTTCCAAACGAATGAAAAAGACAGAGGAGTCGCTGACAGTAGTCCTTTATAAGCCTGGGAACACAAATGGTGAATGTGAAGAGATGTTGTGGTGCTGCCCAGTGGTGCCGTAGTTTTGCTCCCAGTATTCTGGGTCACACAGAGAAGGACGATATAAAACCGCAGTGTCTTGGGTTGAAGAAACTGGGCCAAGGTCAGTCAGATGGAAGCTGTCCAACGATTTAAAGTTCAGCAGAAACTTCTGTTTCACAGGAAATGAAACTCTCTGTGTGAGGAATGGGTTGCTGAGTGGATTCAGGTCAAGTACAGTAGTTATGCTTAGTTTGCCTCAGTCAAACTTGTAAAGCACTTTATTAATTAATGATGAATGAATGAAACCTTTATTGCCCCAAGTTGTTTTACACTCATGGGAACCACAATAAACATAACCACAAAAAACATAGAATAAACATAAATAGAATAAAGGCAAAAGTGACATGGAATATATCAATTTGACAACTTAAGAAATCAATAAATAAATATATATATTCAGTAATACCCTTTAAAAAAGGGATTAATTAAGCATACTGATAAATGATTTCAGTGTTTTGTTCCCACATGGCCAAACCTCTCAACTAGCAACTTGCTGTCCTTGACATTGCACAATCCTTGGACTATTTTATGTTTTTTTGATGTTCCATGTAAACATGTTTTGGGAAAAGACACTCGCATTATATAAATTTCGCACTGTACATTTTTTTACTCATTTTTACATTGAAAAACGCCACAGTAAAAACCTGTTAATTGGTTACCTGCAAGTATTTTAACCCTTTCTGGGTCTTCTTTAAATAATCTTTTCTAGACGGAGGGATGGTCTAAAACAGGAAGGCGAATATTGTATCAAGAAAGATATGAATATAATAGGAAAGTAGTTAAGGAATTATACCAAGTGGTAATGTCACTAAAATCAGAAATTGAAAGTCTGACAAAAGAAATGGAAATGTTAAAATGTAGGAAAACAATAAGAAGGAATGAAAGGTCTGAGGAGGAGGAAGACTGGGAGGCAGAAGTCACAGAGAAGGCCAGCAACTCCTGGATTTACAACTCCGTTCAGACAACTAGGATTTACAACTCATCAAGAAATGGAGGAGAGTCAGACTAGCGTACATGCGAAGTTGCTAGAAATACAGCTTACGGAAGCAGTAAGAAAGCAAGTAGGGGGAAAAAATTACATGAAGATCCGAGTGCATATGCAGATCGGATAAGCAGCAACAATTGCACAGCTGAGTCAGGATGCCGCTACAAGGCTAGTGCAAACTTGCACTGGTCAGCCTATCTCGGCGGAGGCATTAGGGAGAATGAGGAATCTAACAGGTATAGAAGACAAATTCAAAGAATGGGGAAAAAAAACCCTCATTAATGCCCAAAAAGAGCAGATTCCTTTATTAGGAATTTGATTATCTATTGAACAGGAGATTAAGACAAGTAGGAAGAAAGATTCCAGGCGGCCACGGTTTAGTCACACTGTTAAACAATGCTACCAGGGAAAAGATTAGCGCAATGTGATCTTAGCTCGAGACACGTAAAAGCAATAAAGAAAATGGCACCGCAAAACAAACAGAATCAAGGGATACAGATCAAAAAGAAATTTAAAAATTAAATAAACAAGTGGGTTTTAAAAAAGTATGACAGGATTCCAGGGTGAAACAAGGACAGTAAATAAGTTCTCTGGAAATAGGCAGAATTTTAAAACAGCAAAGAAAGCGATGTATGAGATGAAAAAGAACACGGGAACCCCTCAAAAGACAGGATTTATTTCAGCAGAAAAGTGGGACGATATGACTCCAGCAGAGAGAAGTAAAGTAATAGAAGAACAAAACTGAAAACACAAGGACAATTAGGAGAAATAAAGTGCTTAAAAAGACAGAGAAGCGTTCGCAATCTAAAAAGGAGAGCGTAGACAAAGCAGCTAAGAAGGAGAAAATCGACTCTGATACAGAATGAAAATTAGCCGGCCAGCTGAAAGAAAGACTTTGCAACCCCAGGGTAATAGAAGAAGATGAAAATTTATATATTGAAATTGAGGGGACGAAATATTCTATTGATACGGGAGCCGAGGTCTCAATTTCAGCTGAGCCATTAGACAAAACCCGTACAATTAATGTACAAACATATGATGGACAAGTAAAAAGGGAAAAAAAAACAGGCGAAAGATATTGAATCACTATGATTGAGGGTTCGGAAAATGCATTGGCAGCAAAAGACCCGAAAAAGATTTTAAGATTAAAAGAGGTGAATTATGAGCAAGAATTGAAAAGAATAGAAAAAGACATTAAAGGGTTAGTTCACCCAAAAATGAAAATTAAGTCATTAATTACTCACCCCCATGCTGTTCCAACCCCGTAAGACCTTCGTTCATCTTCGGAACACAAATAAAGATATTTTTGATTGAATCTGAGAGCTGGATCAGTCCTACATAGACTGCCTAAGGGACTGGCTCTTTAAAGAAAAGTCATTAAAGAAAAGGTTTAAATATTCCATGTGCCTACAGCGGCTCAATTATAAGTTTATCAAGCGACGAGACTACTTTTTGTGCGAAAAAAACATAAACAACGACTTTATTCCACTATTCCATTACTTCCTTATGGGCGCATGCGCGAGAACTGAGACGAGGACGTTCTCATTCGTCTACTTCTTGTTACCGGCTGCTCACCGCTTAGGAGTATTACCGCCCCCTACCGTATAAGATGATGTGCTGATATAGCTGGAAGCGCAAAACTTTCTGTTTATACGCAGAGGAAGATGAGCGCTGTACATACGCTTTTCAATTAGCGTATTTTCCGCACTATAAGGTGCACTTAAAAGCCTTTAATCTTCTCAAAAAACAACAGTGTTCCTTATAATCCGGAGCGCCTTATATATGGATCATCATTTTATACGGTAGGTGGCGGTAAAACTCCTAAGCGGAGAGCAGCCGGTAACAAGAAGTAGACGAATGAGAACGTCCTCGTCTCAGTTCTCGCGCATGCGCCCATAAGGAAGTAATAGAATAGTGGAATAAAGTCGTTATTTATGTTTTTTCCGCACAAAAAGTAGTCTCGTCGCTTGATAAACTTATAATTGAGCCGCTGTAGGCACATGGAATATTTAAACCTTTTCTTTAATGACTTTATGGGCCGTCAAGAGCCAGTCCCTTAGGCAGTCTATCTAGGACTGATCCAGCTCTCAGATTCAATCAAAAATATCTTTATTTGTGTTCCGAAGATGAACGAAGGTCTTACGGGGTTGGAACAGCATGGGGGTGAGTAATTAATGACTTAATTTTCATTTTTGGGTGAACTAACCCTTTAAGGGTTCACAGTGGGCACCTCAAATTCTTCCAACACCACTCACTCCAATTAAAGGGGGTTCACAACGAGAACAATCCTAAAAGAACATTCCACAGAAACTGTGAACAATATTATACTAGAAACAAGTATACTATGTATGAAACGTCAAAACATATGTGGGATCCATTTTCCTGGATAAACTGGTATAATGAAACCACCCGTTTAGGGGAAACTACTGAAGGAATTAGTAAAAGAGAAGAATGATGGTAATCGAACAGTTGGCGGTAGCCATTGACTTCTATGGAAAAGGAAAAGATCCTATGGAAACGTCAGGTTTGCAACATTCTTCAAAATATCTTCTCTTGTGTTCAACAGAAGGAAGAAACTCAGACAGGTTTGAAACAACTTGAGGGAGAGTTAATGATGACAGAATTTAGTTTTTGGGTGAACTATCCCTTTAAAGTCCTTTTCGGTATAAACAATGTCCCGCGGAGAAAACGTTGAAGAAAAGACTTTAAAAGCAAAGGTTTGAATGCAGCTGAACTGTAGTTTGACAAAAGACCCTAACTAAACCCAAGGGAGTTTGAGAACGTCATTACACAGTTTGCAAAAATACACAGAAAAATAGAGCAGAATAACCCAAAAACAAATGCCACCAAAAAGAAATTGAAACATTTTAGTTAATTTGCAGTAGGCCTCTGGCGTTTGGGAAAGTCTATGTCTGAATTTTGCATTTACGGAAAACACCATTTCCACTGGAGTGAGTCAAACACGACGTGTACAATCAGTGAATTGTTGCCATGGGCAAACCACAGTACATGCAGGGATTAAGGTTGGTCACTACATCCAATGAGAAATGAAACTATGCAAAGTATTTTTCCAACTGTGAATTACCATTATGGAAAATTCATAAGACTTCATTTGCATTTTTGTGAACACCATCTGTGTGTGGATATAGCACTTTCGCAAAGGAATATGATAACTTTGAATATGTTTTGCAAGAATGTAAACATAGTACAGATGAAGTCACAAAAAAAAAAATGTTGTGTGTGTGTGTGTGTGTGTGTAGCGAAGGGAATCCCTGTTTAGCATCATCTTCTTTGTGGTTTATCTCACATCTGAGATAAATATCAGTAAGCAAATGCACACAAAAATAAACATGACAGAACGGGTTTTTAGCTTAACATTTTAATCCAGAAAAGAACTAATACAAAATAAACTGATTTGTACAACAATTTAGCAATGCAATAATAATGGTTTTTTTTTTTGGTTATCTTGTTTTGATTATAAAATTGCAGTACATAAACTCTATGTCTATATTGCGTCTATTTTTTTGTAATTTGTAATCCACTTAACAGTTTTAAAAGAACTTCACAGAATATAAGAGTTGCGGAACAGGTTAAGAGTAAGACAACTTATAAAACAGGCAGTCATGCATACAATAATAAAAGACTTTGCCCGTTACATCTCAACTCTAGGTATAGGGCATCGTTTTTATGATTTTTTTTGGCCCATACTACCAGAAATCACAGCAAAACTGACCTCTAACTATGCATAACCTGTTGGGTGACCACAGTGGCAGTGCCAGAGCGAGCACGAGTCTTGATTTCTCGAGACATCTGACACCAGGCACAAGGATAACAGAAGCAGAGTGTGCAAGTGTCATCGCAGCACGAACCCTGAGGAAGAAACAAAGAGTCGCAATTACTACAAATGAATTCATCATTGTGAAATCTGACCATCTGTTGTACTTCCTATTGAAAAAAAAAAAAAATTGGGTGGAGTATATATGGGCGTGTCTAGGCCTGGGCGATATGGCCAAAAAAAATTATCACAATATTTTTTTTTATATCAGTCAATATTGATAATTATCACGATATATGTCAAATCTTTACTTCTTTCAAGTTTAAAGGCAGATTTTTGCTCCTAAGTGAAAGTTGTATAACTAGTGTTAATTGTATTTTTAAACTACTCTTTAAATTTATGTTCATTAACAAAAACAGTAAAATCTGGTTGTTGTTTTTTTTTGTTTTTTTTTTAACGACCACATTTTTATTTGGTAAAGTAATATTCTGACTGTTTGAGTTGTTTTAAAATGAACCATTGGTCACCCAGTCTCATGCATTTAGATCATGATAACCACAGATAAAACCAGGCATAGCCTATAGACCATTTCACAAGATGTAAACAACACTGGTCCAGAAACACTTCCTGTTTCAGTTTGTAACTGTTTTCTTTATTTCACATGTAAAGAAAACATCTTAAAGATGTTTGTTTAACTTTTTGATTCAGTTTTAAATGTTCTGTTGGTTGTATTTTATCCCAGCTTTTATGTAGTGTTAAAAAACTGAAACAGGAAGTGCTTCTGGACCAGTGTTGTTTACATCTTGTGAAATGGTCTATAACTTAGCACCTCACTACCATGGCATAACTTTATGATTTCTGTGGTATTTGTATGAAAAACAGTAGCCGAACAGTTAAATACATTATTAAATACTGTACTTGTATTCCATTAGTCATTTAATACATTGTCTACATTAATAATATTATACAATTCAGTATGTATATCTCACATTTCATGGTACAGTTAATATTAGCAGGCTAACCTTACAGTAAATCCATGGTAGGCTAAAGATTCTGACTGGATCGTTGCACGCAGTGTTTCTCCTTTTTGTCAGCGGTGTTTCATCTGCCTTTAAACTGGTTTAAACTTCACATTTGTGTTCTTCGCTAAACTCAAGCGCTTCTCACTGGATCTTGTGAGCGAGACGATCAGAGTGCATGTCTGCGCTACCGTTTGGACCATAGGGTTTGGACTTTGAGCCGAGTGGATAAATGCTCCGTGTGGCGCGCGCGGTTCAAATGAGTTTCGTTCCGCTTTTGGCGCATGAACATTATCAAACATTTATCGACCTCTTGATATCGTTTTATCAAAAAAAAAATATCGCGATAATTATCGTTTTATCGCCCAGCCCTAGGCGTGTCCCATTTTAGCCAATAGTACAATAGTCCCAGACATTGAACATGAATCGAGAGTCAGACGCAGGTGGAGGGACATCTGAGTGCATTTAACGTCTCAACATTTGCGATTGCGAATTTTTATCACTTAAAGGTCCCCGGACATGGGGTTATCTTATTATTTTATAATGTTTCCTGGGTTGCCCTTATAATGTTAGTATGTTTTTTAGATCAAAAATAGTCATAATTTAGAAATAAAAGGCAAATTTCCTAGCCTGATTTTAGCCTCTGATTTGAAGGGGCGTGTCTGCTGTGGGATTCAGTGGAACCGCCCACTGCTGTGATTGGCTGACATGCTTGCATATGAAATAGCTACGTATTACATAGATACAGTCGGTTGGTCTGGGAACGCCCCCGGGAACGCCCCGTCACGTGGTGTGAATTTAGCCCGTGGGGGAAATCATTGCCTTGGCGCTCATTGAAATACATGGGACAATCATGCCGAAGGGTTGCGGTGTCGTTTTCTGTACCACCAATAAACTAACAAATTACAAATTGAAGTTCTACAGCCTTTCTTACATACATGCAGAACCGGATAGGAGGACAAAATGGCAAAATTAATCATATCTTATTAGATTACTGTGTGAGTAGAGGTCCCTGTGTGATATAGTAGTAGATGTTTAACTCGTATTAGGCAGTGGGCCAGATTTGTCTGACGTTACGTCCCTTACGAAAAAGAACTATAGTAATCCTATGGCTATTAGTATTCTATAGTAGTGTATAATACTTCTGTGATGTTCATTAATACCTATACTTCTAGGCTATGTCCCAAAATACTATAGTATTCCTATAGGATTAACGTTACTATAATAGTTTGTCCTAAAATACTACAAGATTCCTTTAGTTGTTTTTCATAAGGGATGTTATTAGCGTTATCAGCTGAAGGTTATCAGACTGCAGTCTGTGAGAATTCGGATAACTGTCAGCAAAGTCCCTCTGCAACTTCGTAGCGACTACTTTGATCACCGTTTTACAAAAGGATTAATAGTTTGGAGTGAAGCATACGTACAATTGGTAAGTGACATGGTTTTATGGACTTATAGTAACTTATACGCAAGTTGATTGAGTTACAGGCTTGTGTTGCCGGTAGCTTCCGCGATGTCTTACCTGAAGATTCAACCAGATATAATAGTCTGGAAACGACACCTCCGGCCATTTGGTTGGGTCATTGGCCCAGTTTTTAATTAAATAAGGGCAATCATAACCTATTACAGTTAAATTTGCAATGTATCGTTGCCGGTCGGCAGGCATAAATGACTCGCAATATGACATTTTTGTCATTCAAATACATAGGATGGTCGCGCTGCTTTCCCCCACGCCGACCACGCCCCCCAACTATGACGCGTTGCCGACTGTATCTATACGAAACATTCTCAAATACTTTCACTAGAGCTATTATAGGTTTTTACTATTACAGCCAGGGTGCGATTTGCCGGGGGGGGGGGGGATGCGTGGGATTTCCCCCTTTCTGGTCAATGGATCCCTGCCTCTGCTTAATTATTTTTATCCCCGGTGGGGATAAATTTATCCCCCCCTCAGTGTGATCAGTGATCCTACACTAGTGGTGAGACGGATCAAAAAAATAGGCTGGCTCTCATAGCTGCCGCTCTGCACGAGTCTGCAGACTTGCTAAATGTCCCGCCCACGCCGCTATCTGATTGGTTACACCTCGTATAATAGCCTATCAACACTTGCGAGACGGTTGCAGGTCTGCGCTGGGCTGTGGAGCTGCTTGTAGAAATGAAGGCAAATGAAGGAAATCTGGCGCGAGTGATTTCAATGTTAATTCAATGTAAAGACGCGTTTACGCGCGTCTAGAGGTTCTGTGGCGCAAATGAGGCGAATTAACAAACATAGATAATGCATTCGTCTTTTCTATCATTTCACTGGTCAGCATCGCGATGTAACGTTAACATTATAACTTTAACTTAACAGCAGCAGTAAAACTGTTTCTATTATGGTTTAACTTTGCAATCAATCCCTGGTTCAGGAGAGGCTGATATAAATTAGCCTCTAACGTTAGCCTATTAATCTATTGATTTAATTCTTGCATGTTTTTTGTGCATGATTACAGTTCATATATGTGTGGGAAGCTATTAAAAATTGCGTTAGGATACTTCATGAGTTATTAAGAATTTTTTTTTCCTGCAAATGCAGTGATGAAGTTCATGAATTTTTTTATGAATTTTTTTTTTCAAAACATCCCCCCCTCTGTTTTTTTCACAAATCGCACCCTGATTACAGCTATCGAGATCGTGAGAAGTTTTTTAAGTATTTAGATCTATTCCCATCACATAAAATGTTATTGCGATGAGCATTGAGCAACCAGAGGCCAGTCTGTTGATCGCGAGAATGAAGATCTTAACATTGTAACGCAGTTTCTGCTCTCTCTAATGCTTTCACCAATGCAAACACGATGATGTACATACAGTATGAGCTTCGTTGTGCAGTGTAATGCGTCACTGATTTCATAACGAGTTGTCCAGATAAAATGTTCTTTGTTCGCTTTCTGTATAATTTGTTCAGAATTTAAATAAGATTATTTTCATCCTAAAAGAAACGATGTGAAGTTGATATTTTAGTCACTGGCTTGACTTACTAATGCATAAACAGTATTGAACGTTTAACTTGCCTGTCTGAACTTGAACGATTAGGCTTTGCATCAGAAATTGTTGCTTGGTAGCTCGATCGATTTATTTTCAGACATTCTTCGAAATAGTCGTCGGTGAAATGTTTGGACCATACAAAACTTTGGGAAGTTGTGTGGGCGCATTTCCAGAGAAATTAAAATTAACCCATTGTTTGGATGAAGGAACTAAAAATACTTTTGTGTTCATTTGTACACCCGAACACTGATCAACTGCCATGCTTCGCTCGTTTGCAAGCCATGATATCTCTCGAGGAAAAACTCAAACCTCAAAGCTATTGCAAGGAAAAACTCAAATCGCGCACGTGCGTTCGTACCTAGCTCATTTTCTCATGGGCGAGCCAAATTCTCCGAGCGGGCGAAGCAGAGAAAGGGGAGGTAACCTTTCCTCGTTATGACGAAATAACGAGGAGATTCAAGATCAGCACGTCTGAGCTGCAGAGAAGAGAAAACTAGCCAAAGCTCGGTTTACACCGATTGAAAATTCTAGACATGAGGGGACCAAATACAGGCTAGGGGGACTAACATTAATGTTAAAAACTGAAAATTTCATGTCAGGGGACCCTTAATTAGAAGCACCACAATTTTGAATCGTGTCCTCTGTTACATACACTCTTAGAAGAAATGGTTCTATTTAGAACCAGAAATGGTTCCATCCCCTGCTTCATATATGGAACTCCAAAATGGTTCTATATAGAACCATTTTTTGGGTAAAAGGTTCTATTGGCCAAGTATGGAACCCCAGGGTTCTATGTAGAACCCAGAGGAACCCTTTTTTAAGAGTGTATAGAACCTTTTACCAAAAAAATGGTTCTATATACAGTAGAACCATTTTGGAGTTCTAAATACGTACAGTAGCGCTGATAGAACCTTTTAAGGTTCTATATAGAACCTTTTCTTCTAAGAGTGTAGGGACAACTGACCAGACATTTAGAAGCTTATTTTAAAATGCAAAGTATTGAAAATCAATTGCATTGTTGCAACACTGTAAATGTTTCCCATTGGGTAATCTACACACGTAAATTTCTACACGCACTTGCAGTCTTCATGCCTACACTTGGGCCAAAATGTGCAAACACCACAGGTGTGGGTATTTAGACACTTCAAAGCCGTTACAAATCACAAAACCAGCACTTGATTGGTCCTGGTTAACTATTAACTTACAGAGTCTTTACAGAGTGCTGGGCCCGACCCAAAAATTGATGCGCCTTTTGATGGAAATAAATGTTGTGATGTCATTTCCATCAAGAGATGCATACATTTTTTTTGACAGGATCTGGTCATTGACCAGTTATTTACTGTAGATGCACAAATAGCATTCACAAGAAGCTACACACTCAAAATAGCCATGTATTGTAAAGTCAAATTTCAGATGGATCTGCTTCCTGATTGAGAGTTCACATGGTTTAGTAAGTTATAGCACAAGTCAATCATTTATAAAGGTTTGTGGTGCCTCTGAGAGGCGATACTTAAGTGGGTTTATTGTATTTGCAGACTTGTACATGGCCATGATGTACATCCATAAAGGAGCTTTTGAACGAATGTCTATTTGACGTATAGAAGTCATAAACATCTGTTTCTCAATTCTCTATTACAACTGAAAGTGGTAAACTGCATCATACAAATGAGGAAATGAAAATTACAAGCAGACCCATTCAAGAAGAACATAGTAGCAATTGGAATAAAATATGAAATTTGGTCCTTGACATGTTGTTCCAAATCAGTATGACTTTCTCTTTTACACAAAACACAAAAGAAGTGGTTTTGTTCAGAGAAAGTTTTGGACCAACGTTGTTCTGCATTCACATTAAATAAAAATGAAACATACATTTTAACATTATTAAACTTCTGATGTAATTACATGACACACTATAATTAGAACATAAATCTCAGAAAAAAAGGTACAAAAGCTGTCACTGGGGCGGTACCTTTTCAAAAGGTACACTTTTGTACCTAAAGGGTGCATATTGGTACCTTCATGGTACATATTTGTAGGTGCATACCATGAAGGTATCAATATGCACCCCAGTGACTGACAGCTTTTGTACCTTTTTTTCTGAGAGTGAATGACAATGCTAAGATTTCTGTTTTTAATGTAACCTTCACCCTGTAAATGAATTTTTTCAGTTCAAGAATAATTTATGCAGTTTTATATTATCTATTTGAAAGAATTAAGCGAATTGTTGTTTAACTGGTCAAGGTTTATATGGGATTATAGCGGAATTATTACAGTATTATAATTACAATATTGAAAGTGTAATAAGTAGCTAGTAATTAATTACTTTTTTAGTGTAACTTACCCAACACTGTACACGTTAAACACATCATAAACGAAACAACATGAGGATGAGTAATGACAGATATTTTTGTATTTACTGGTGAACTGTCCCTTAAAGACTGCACCGGAGCAGCTCATGTTCCAGGATTAGTTAGTTTGCACATAATATTATATATATTTATAGTTATATCGATATAAAGAACTATAAAAAAAAGTCCATAAAAAGTCTATTTTATTCGAACACACACACATATATAATTAAAATATTTAATTGCATTAATATCATAATTAACTCGCGATTAATCGCACATTTTATCTATTCTAAATGTCTCTTGATTTCTTTTTGTCTCATTATTTTCTCTCATTTTAATGCTCTTATCAACATGGAATATCAAGTGGATCGGCTTGCTTTGTGTAAATGTTTTTTGTTGACAACAACATTGGCATATATTGTGTTCAAATTCACACTAGCATTCTCTCTTGGACCAAATAATCTCACAATGTAACACTGTCCATCAATAAAAGGGAGAAAGAAATACTAACGAGGTCCTGACATTGATGAGGGGGTGGAGAATTCGCATGTTCGTTCGTGTGTGTGTGTGTGTGTGTGTGTGCTTGGCCATCATAAAGTGGTATTTCAGACTGGATGTGCTGCGATGATGATAGCTCAGTTCACGACGACAAAAACACACAGATCACTTTGGTCTTGTCAATGTTTATGATCAATATTTATGATATTTCTTACCTTTCAAGTATAAGCAAAATAACTAAACATGAAAAATAAACTTTTACAAACAAGGACAAACTGTTATTTAAGTCAAATCATAAAACGATATCATTCTTACTCACAGTGATTAAAGATTATTAAACTAAACGATTGCGCAACCACCAAATAGGTGGTGATATGCAATAAAGAAGAAGTATGGCGCGCTTTTTCTTAACCGTCTCCACAATGACTCATCGATTCATGCTCTGTTGAGAAAGTCTGGTGTGTTAACCAACCGCTAACATACTCACTCCCAGACGTGTTTAGCAAAGGTTTGAGTTCAGGGTATGTTTGACGGTAAGATAACCTTGCTTTCTGGAATACCCCCCTGTTTATTTTATCATTAAACTCTGCATTTTGATCCAGCTCTTCTTTCTTTTTGAGCTCACCCCACATAACAATATAACTAAAGCATCTATGGTTTCTATGTTGATTGCAGACACATGTACTTCTTCAGCAAACACGGCTATTCACATACACTAATGTTTTACTGATTTTGTTTGTAGTATTTTTGTGTGAGGGCACTTTCAGACCAACAACAAACAGGATGTTGTAAGCGGTTAACATATCTTCTCATCTCCCCTATACGAGCTTTACTGACATCCTATTAGTATTTCCTCTATAATGTCATCTGCAGCACATGTGTGCATCTGTGTGTGTGTGTGTAAACTCACATGGATACCGTACTGGTCTCTCATCTTCTGGCGGAGACAGCAGGACACAATCATGCAGCAATCCAGCAACGGCATGCAGAAACACCAACCAAACTGAGAGGCCGTCTGACACTGCATACATGGGAAACACCACAGGGCACAGCAACCTGAAACACACACACACATGGGTTGACTTTAGAGCTGCACTAAAGCACTAGTCACAAACCACATCTCTATCCGAAGCTAAAAAGGTCTAAAAATGTTAGTGCTGCATTTTTCCCACTATAAACAGGAACAGAAACCATAAATGTAAAAAAATGAAAAAGCAGTGATTGAGAAATAATCTTTGCACTGAAGTCAACTACATAATCTCATAAAGTAGGCCTTTCTTTTTTTAATTAGTGCTTTGTGAGAGGCGAGGCGACGCCTGATTTTTAAGACATTTTCCGTGCAACGCTGGAACTTATTATGCAAAATCAAAACAGGATCAGATTGCAGTGCACATTTAAACAAAATGTGGGAAAAGGGAACCGAGAGTTCACGGTTCAGTAGGTGACTTACAAGTGCCCATGTCAGAACAGCAGTCACAGATGCCTGTGGTCCAGGTCCCAGAAGAGACATGCTGGGTTGTCACAACTGTAGTTGTATGTGCCATGACTGCAAAGACAGAATGGAAAGTGATAGAGATATAGATAAGGATAACGTGGTGATTGTAGAGTAATGCCTTTCTTGCCTAGAAATGTTTCACACTTTATTCTCTAGACTATTAAACTATAGGGTGAATTCAGGTCGATTGGAAGGTTTCCAAAAAAAAAAGAAAAAAAGTGAGTTTTGCTAACGTTATATTCCTGGGGGAGGGGGGCTCACATTACACTTATTTATCTCAAAGTCCCTGTTTTCTGTTAATAAGTCAAGTTATAAACTCCCTTAAAAGTTTTACAGATTTGCAGGTGAAAGTGAACTTATTAGCTAACCGTTCCTTTTTCCGTGAATGGAGAAAAAAAAGCTATTTTGAGATATCTGACCGATAAAATACAAACTTTCTGAAAATGTATAGGATTATCTTTTTAAAAGCTGGCTATAATATGATCACTGTGCTTATTGTGAAGGTAAAAGTTTTCAGATTAAACATATATAAACATGAAATAAAATATCATTGCGCATTTAGCACGCGTTCTGAAAAAACACGAAACAAACTCTTATTGAGCATTTATTCGATAAACACGTTTAATTGTTGAAGAAAAATCGAAAATAGGATTGAATATTCGATACATTAGTAACAAAAAAGTGCCATCTACCTTGCTTTCAGTCTTGAGAAGTGTCTCGCTGGGGGTCTTCAGGAAAATGAAACCTATTTCAAGGCTCTTTACCAGAAATGAGAGCAACACTGCATCATTTGCCTGTTTGTTTCTTGCCACATACCAGAAGGCGTATCGTATTAGTGTAGTACTTCGGTCAGTAGGATAGTAGTTTTGTGGAATGACATTTCGCTGTAGGCATTTCATAAATAAACACTGTGACACCAAATGGTTATAAATATAATCATTTAATTGATAAAAACTGTAGGCTATATATCTTATTGGTGATTTTACCGTGTAGTCTAAAACATGTTCTTAAAGGGATAGTTCATCCAAAAATGAATATTCTGTCATTTACTCACCCTTAAGTTGTTCCAAACCTGTATGACTTTCTTTGTTCAGTCTAACACAGACACACACACATATTTTGAAGAATGTATATAGGTAACCAAACCGTTTCTGGTCCCTATAGGGACTTCCATATTTTTATTGAATATATTATTGGAGTCGATGGGTACCAGCAACGTTGTCAACATTCTTCAAAATATGTTTTTTGTGTGTTTAATATATTTTTTGACATAATTTGAATTTTTTTTTAAATCAACATATTTCCAATCAACTAATCAGATTTGAACGGCAAATTTAGTGTTTATGTCAATTTTAGGCTAAAAACCAGGGTAAGGTGCTTCTACATTAGTGTTATTCTCACATATAATCACATTTCCCTTTGATTCTAGGGAAATAGGGATTGGTCAAGGCCTGGGAATAGGGAGTGTAACCAGAGGAGGCAGGTTACTGACAAGGAAGCTCAAATTTGGTGCCTTGTTCTCAGTCCTATACACCTCTGGGTGCGTCATGTAGGACTGGTTTCATCAGGACAACATTTTCAGACAGAGATGTTGTTCCAGGCTCAGCAAAATATTGCAAAATTGCCATATTTTATTAAAGATATGAATCCAATGAATGTGTAATATTGATATTTACAGTTTGCATCTTTCCTATTTTTCACGAAAGTTTGACTGACTGACTGAAGGAAATCTCAGTACAAATCGTGTCGCTTCACTCACCTCGTGGTTTTACTTAAACAGATTAGATTAAATAATGAACTATCACAAGCCTCAGAAAATAAATCAGAGAAGGAAGGAAAGGGCTAAACATTCAAAGGCGAGGTCGGCCTTGTGATCAAACATGAGGGAAAAGGTTTGGAGTTTAGCCAACATGATTCCAATACAATTCCTCTCTCTGTCAAGTTGATTTCTCGTCCTCTGTACAATACAAAGGCCAAATATTTTAATAACTTACGTTATTTTTAAATGACACGGGTGGGTTGATTGCATATTATCATATATCATATGATATAATGTATATAAATATCATATATATATATATATATATATATATATATATATATATATATATATATATATATATATATATATATATGGTTTGGGGGCCTCTCAGCTCAATTTGAAGGCGAGGACAGTCGGTTGAGAAGGCGTTTATTGAAAGTCATGAAATACATACTGTACGCTTGGCTCATAAAATCTCCCAAGATTACTCTCATGTGCTGAATAAGGAGTATCAACTCCTGCCCTCTGGGAGGCGCTATAGGGTCCCAGAGTGCAGGAAGAACAAATACAAACACTCATTTGTTCCTCTGTCAATATCGATGCTGAATCAACGCATGAGGGGAAAGAAGCGATAGTTTTCCCCCCACTTGTAGCTGAAGAACACTCTTGCAGGGCGGAGTGCCCATAATATTATTTAAGTACTTTGGTATACTTTTTATTGATGACTGTATGTTTTGTTTTTAGTTTGTGTGTGTTATAATTGTTGGGGTTTGGGTTGCAAGACAAATTTCCGTGTACACGGACAATAAAGTACTATCTTATCTTATCTTATCTTATATATAATTTGATGGGTGTAGCCTAGTGATAGCGCAAGTAAAAATCATTAATCACATCAGTCATCAAAACTTCAAAAACAATGTCACACCTAAAAATACGTTAAAACCACTAGAAGGTCATGCATTGTTCCTCCGGTTCACCTATTATTCTCTCTGATTATGTGTTTAGGCTTGTAGTACTTCACCTGACACCTCCCAAAATCACTGTGGCCCCTGTCTGTGGTAGTACTACAACTATGTGTGTGTGAAGTGTGTTTGGATGGATTTGTCCACCTAAAAATACAAGCAATAACAAATAAGCATTTAAAAATGACAAATCCATAGACCAATCCAGACAAGACCAAAAGTAGGTGCATGAGACAGAACGCCAGCTTGCAAATATGAATGGGAAATTAACAATATACAGGATCTTTGTGGGATATGCAGGAGTATATCCAGTAGCTACATTGGAATGCTTGAAGGCCATCCCGACACCCCTGAAAATGATGATTAAACAGTTTGTAATGCACTCATTTAGAAATGAGACCTCTTTGTATTGAAGGAATTTCGTTAAAGAGTAAACAGTTTAAAAATAAGTTCATAAGAAATGTGTTTTCCAAACAGTATTTCCCTGGTCAACTGAAAAGAAAATATGTTCTAAAAGATTTCAGTGACGAAGAGGTTAAAACAATAAGGAAGCGGTGTTTATCATATACCCAATCTTTCCAAAGAAAAAAGAAGTGACATTTAAAATATTGAATGACATTTATCAATCTAATTGCTTTTAACATGAAATATTCAGTTGGGAAAACAATTCATGTGGATTTTGTGAGAAGGAAATTGAGACTGTTGAACATATTTTCTTTCAATGTGAATTTGTACAAGAATTTTGTCTTGCATTTCAGAGTTGGTTACAATCCAAGGAGATTCACTTCTCCCTTTGAATGCGAGCTCAATTAAAGGAGTAGTTCACTATTCCAAAAACTTTTGCTGATAATTTACTCACCCGCATGTCATCCAAGATGTCCATGTCATTCTTTCTTCAGTCGAAAAGAAATTAAGGTTTTTAAAGAAAATATTCCAGGATTTTTCTCCATATAATGGACTTCAATGGGGTCCAAACGGTTCAAGGTCCAAAAGACAGTTTCAGTGCAAACTACAAACTGTTCAAAGGGCTTTAAACGATTCCAGACGATGAATAAGGGTCTTATCGCTTGATAAAAACTTAGATTTTTTGATAAACCATCTGATTGTTTTAGGTCAAAACTTCACTGATGTAAATATTTAAATATCAAACCCTATTTCAATGGATGGAAGAATGACTTGAAGCTTTTTTGCAAAATCTCTTCTTTGGATGACGGACAGAAAGACCCTGAATCTTCTTTCCGTTTTGGAAATGTTTAGGTTAACACAATCAGAGTTAAATAAAAAAAATCCTGGCTCATCCTAGCTTAACTAATAATGGGAGTGAATGGCACCTTCGATTTTAAAGCCCAACGTGGTTTCACCCCATTGCTCAGGTTAAAATTGTGGTTTACAGCCTCCCTGTGTTTAAAAACTCCAATTGATTGAAAGTGTTTTATTATTATTATTATTGTAGGCAAGGCTATTGCCACCACAGGTGCGCTCATTTTTGAGAGAGGACCTGCAGGGGATTCTCTTTATCAGAGATTAGGAATATAGCGCCATCTAGTGTTCAAAGACTCTCAACATCATTTAATAATAATGATTAACAAAAACATTTATGTTCGGTCATTTTATACTTTTTTACGTTATTTACTTTTAGAAATTTCTACTTCGTCAGATATAGGCTACGAAACTTTTTTCTCACCCCCCTTTTTTTCTCTCTCTCTTCTATTTTTTTCTTTTCTTTTTTCCTCTCTAAGTGATCCAGCAACAATACAACTCTATGATCGTTGATTTATACCTTAATTGTTTGTACTTAAATTCTATATTGTAATAATATAAAATAATAATAATAAACATTGGAATGCTGTTAAACTCTTTTCACATTTCCGGGTTTGTCAGACGCGGAAGTCTTCATGGTATGCGGTTTCGGACGTGGTGAATGAGAAAATTCATAAAATATATATGTTTGTCTTCCCATTTGCTCATATAGCAAAAGAAAAACTTCATAATAGTGTTCTCACAACTTTCAAAAGGGGACAAACATAGAGAGAGACTAGTCACAACAAAGGAAACTATAGTTTTTTTGTCATTTAATGCAAATGTAATATAATGCAAAATATAGTGCTACAAATTTACATACAATAAAAAAAGAAATAAAGTGATTTTTAAAAAACCGTTGTTATGATGCTGACCATTAAAACCAAACGCGTCATCACAGTCTGTGAAAAAGGTCAAGGACTAATCAAAACTATGAGAAGAAGGACCTCTGGTGGTGAACAGGAGTGATTGCATTATAAAGTTGAGCCTGGCATGTGGTTGGGTGAGAGATCATGAATATTTATCGGTGTTTAGAAAATGGTCAACTCCAACTATACAAAATAACACAATAACAATGGATACTGCTACCGTGGGAAAACAACGACAACACAATGTGTCGTGGATCAAGTAAACATTAACGTAACACCAACTCTTAATGAGGATCTGTCTTTGAAATGCTGACAGAATAACCTAAAAACATATTTCATTATATGTCACAGAGTAGGATTTCTCTGCCTTATTTTTGTTGTTTACCATTGCCCACTATAAGAAATATATTTTCCAAATTTTGTTATCAAAACTTTTTTCTTTTTTCAAAACAACTTAAATAATCAATGTGGTTCAGAATCAGATAACATAATATTTTGAGTTTTATGTTGATTAAACCAATCTCCTTCAAACTCAAAATTTTAACTTTGAAACTTTAAAGCAACCAGTTAACTTACTTAAGGGTAAATCAACAATATTTTGTCACAATCTGATTTTTTTCCCCCAACGAAATGAATCTACTATCTTAGCTCATTTTTAATGTAATATTTTGTATTTTAGGGGATTTTATTGTACTAAATTATATTTAAGGTATAGGCCTAGTTATAACCAATGTATTACCTGTTATCACATTTTAGCACAGACCTGAAAATGAAATTTCCAACTTAAACTGTCATAGGCTACAACTTGAATGCTTTGGATCATAGACTGGAGTTTAGTCTCATTTTAAAGAAGGCAGATAATTGCTGATGTGAAAAAAAATGTCAAGTTTAATATTATGAAAAATGTATTCAACTACGGTTTTATTTTTATTTTTTTTTTAATATATGAAATATATGTTCAAAGAAAATCAATCACACAGCACACACAGCAAGTGCCAAAACCTGCAAGTTTCGTAGCCTATATCTGACGAAGTAGAAATTTCTAAAAGTAAATAACGTAAAAAAAGTATAAAATGACCGAACATAAATGTTTTTGTTAATCATTATTATTAAATGATGTTGAGAGTCTTTGAACACTAGATGGCGCTATATTCCTAATCTCTGATAAAGAGAATCCCCTGCAGGTCCTCTCTCAAAAATGAGCGCACCTGTGGTGGCAATAGCCTACAATAATAATGATAATAATAATAATAAAACACTTTCAATCAATTGGAGTTTTTAAACACAGGGAGGCTGTAAACCACAATTTTAACCTGAGCAATGGGGTGAAACCACGTTGGGCTTTAAAATCGAAGGTGCCATTCACTCCCATTATTAATTAAGCTTGGATGAGCAAGGATTTTTTTTTATTTAACTCTGATTTTGTTAGGCAGAAAGAAGAAAGTCATATAGCCTACCTACGCCTATAAGGGCGAGTACATTATGGTTTAATTAAAAAATTTTGTGTGAACTAGGCAATTCCTAAATTGCCTACACACACACACACACACACAAATAACGAGTTAATTTGATTACCACGTTACATTTAAACTGCAGCCTAAAAGTTTAACTAGCCTACAGATTTTGCAAGACGCCACAACACTTCCCGGTGTCCCCTATTGAGAAAGAAAAACAAAAAAACGTACAATTGCTTAATATAATAACTACAGAACAACACTAGCCTATATAATAGTTTGAATTTTCAATCATCAAACAGTTTTGAAATACACGCAGCACCAGTTCTTCTGACTCTCGTTATATGTTAGTAGGCTAAAACACCTGCCGCGTTCCTCGTGCAAATGTCTTCACACACACAAGATAAGCGCGCAACTCGAACACGGTGAGGCGGTGTTCACATAAAGTGGCATCATGGCATCTTTGCGCACTGAAGTTATTGACACACGCCCTCTCTTTCTCTTCGCTCACCTCGAGAGGGAAGTAAACGTGAAGTTGACTCTCTCCATCAAGAGACTGATTTCTATGCGCGGAACGCAGGTGTTATTGACGGAAACAGGAGCACCGAATTCAAATTCACATAAACGTTCGGCTCTTGGAGGAACATTTGTCGATCCAAATGAACAATCCGCACCAGCTGAAAGCGTTTTGGCTTTACGGAACGTTTTGGTTGTACTGCACGAGCGAGGCCTGAGGAAACGGTTATGATGTCAAATACCACAGATGAGGTCAACTCGTACCCCCACATACGCGTTTGGGCAGCGGGAGTGTCTCTGATCATTCTGGCCTTCTTCAACCTGATCATCAACTGGACGATCGTGCGCGAGGTGCGCCTGCGGAGCCACGCGCGCTTCGTCCTCGTGTTCCACCTGCTGTTCTCCGCGCTGGTGTACTTCGCGGTATGTTTCAGCTTCTACTTACAAAACTACCTGAAAGCAGCGACCACGGAGACGGTGTGCACGGCGCTAATAAGAGGACTGATGACAAGCGGTTCCAATATCATCCTCACCATCACGGCGATGGCGCTGGACCGTTATTTCGCCATATGCTACCCGCTCCACTATGGCAAAGTCTGCTTCACACCGTGGCCGTGGCTCGCCGGTTTCTTCACATGGGGACTCGCGTCGATTATTCCCCTCACCTTGACCCCCAACATTAAAAATGACACTGTGCCCTGCGGAAGGAAAGCTTTGCGAGGCGGCGAAATGCACAAAATCGTTTTAATATCACTGTGTACTATTCTTATCGTGTACAGTTATGTGCGGATCTTGTACGAGGGACGCCGTCTGGGAGTGTTGAACCGGCGCAACCGAGCAGCGTGTCGGACTATCGCTCTCCACGGGACGCAGCTCGCCGTCTTCATCCTCCCCAATTTTATAATGTTTCTACTGCATATCCTTAAAAGCAAAGGGTTGCTCGAGAGTTCCACCAAAGAGTATTTTGCAGTGATAAGTTTCGCCTTCTTCAGCCTGGCGCAGTGCATCGCGCCGATAGTGTACGGACTGCGTAAAGAGGAGCTTCTGGAGCATCTTAATCACCGGTTCCCGTGTTTATCCGGCCGGTTGAAAAGCATTTTGGAGTGGACTGTCAACATCTCCCATCCCACACGCCGTCGGCAGCAAAGGTAGGAGAACAGTATGCTTCACCAATCACCGCGTATTTGTCTCATCGTTACGCATCGCAGTATAGGGGTGCATTTGGTAACGCACTCTTGCTAGCCATTATGTTCAAACTTGTAGGCTATTAAGAGGCTGTTTTTAATTTGGGTTAAGACGAACAGCTTTTGCTTGATTGTAAATGATCTGACGTGGACTGTGACATGGCGAAGAATTAGTTCTGTTTATTGGATTTTCATGAGCTTAAAAATAAACGCTCGAATCCTGCTTTGCTTTTACAGTATCGTGTCACAGAAGAGCCAAACCACTTTTTATTCAGCTGATCCAACACATAACTCAAGAACACATTAAAAAAGTGAGATGAACCCTGAAATAAGAATGAAATCCACCTCATGCATTTATCCATCCACAAATGTCTTGTAAACAGGTATACAAGTAAAAGTCAAAGCGGTAACGAGATATAGGGACTTAAAAGATCATCATACCCTCCTCATACGCTATTTGTGGTTAAAAAAACAATAGGACTCAATACAGTGTGCTCTCATTAGATATTTAAATAAAATATGATCTAATATCTAATGAGAGCACACTCTCAGAAAAAAAGGTACAAAAGCTTGTCACTGGGGCTGTACCTTTTCAAAAGGTAAACTTTTGTCCATTTTAGGTGCTAATATGTACATTTTAAGTAATATGTAAAATTTAAGTGCTAATATGTACATTTTAGGTGTTAATATGTACATTTTAAGTGTTAATATGTACATTTTAGGTGGATATGTCCATTTCATGAGCTAGTATGTCCATTTTAGGTGGTAATATGTACATTTTAGGTGCTGATATGTACCACGTCCACGGCACTAAGGTACCAATATGCAGCCTTTGGGTACAAAAGTGTACCTTTGGAAAAGGTACAGCCCCAGTGACAGCTTTTGTACCTTTTTTCTGAGTGTACTGTATTGAGTCCTATTGTGTTTTGAAGAGGACATACTGGGCTTGTCTGCCATTTCAAATGTTTTCGGGGGTGTGGCCATACGTGATAGATTAATATATTATTTATAACATAAAAGGAAATATGATAATCAATTTCTGAGATATTAAAAGACAATAAAATATGCTATTCCAAAAACTGTTTATTCTGAATATATATATATGTTGTGATAAATATAGCCTATCATGAATCTGCTTCCACATCAAAGTGAAAATATCAAGTAGGCTGTCACGTGATCCTTCAGCAATCATTCTAATATGCTGAATTCGAGCTCAATAAACATTTTTTTTTTATTATCAATGTTGAAAACAGTTGTGCTGCTTAAAATTAATGTCAAAACCATGATCATTTTTTTATACGGAGACCAAAAGGATACGGTGAAGAAAAAAAAAAGAGGAAAAAATATTCGGCAAATGTTTTACCGTTGCCCTGAGAAACTGCGACTCAAAGAACACAAAAGTTCAGCGAGGAACGCAAAAGGATTTACACATGTTTTTCCTCCCATCTCCATATTTTCTTTTCAACCAGTATGTCCCCGTATTTTTCAGGATTCTTTGATTTATTAGAAGTTTAAATGAACAGCTTTTATCTTGCTGACCCCAAACTTTAAAACGGAAGTGTAATCCCATGATAAAGACGTAGGCTATATGATAAAGAAGCCGCCTATGATAAAGAAATATATTAAAAAACTGGTGCAAGTCTTGATCACTTTCCTCTGGTGGTTTTAGCGAAGGCTAAAGCCACACACACGCTTAAGACCACAAACACACGTGTGATGCATGTTGCACAAACATACAAAACATTGCAAGCTTCTCTAAGCTGCTCTTTTGGACTCACAGGCTGGTTTTAGCTCAACTAAACCAGAAGAGCACCAGTAAAACGAGAGACCATACTGAAAAGATCATGATAATAAAGTCCATGCTTGAATTTGAATTGACCCAAAACTCTTGTGTTCATTTCAGGGAGCGGAGAATGACTTCAGAGACTTTGTTATCACGAGAGATCTCACAGACGACTGTGTGAACATCTTTGGATTAGGAAACAGACTTCTTCAAGTGGAATATTTATCGACCGAGACTAACATTGAATCAAACTTTTGCGATGCATTCAGGCAACACTTAAAAAAAAGTGTTACAGACACTTTTTACTGAGAAAACAAACTTGTGATGATTTGTACTCTTCAAGCCATAAACTCATCAAGTCTGGACAAAATGCAGCAGCTAAACGGCAGACACATTCAACTGTGATTTTTCTATTGACAATATTAACTGTAAATATTATAGCATCACTGACTTAATGTGATGTGAACAAGAGACAATGTGGCATTGATCTGTATGCTTATTTATGCGAATCTCTTTCACCACAACGTATATAAGCTAATGACCCAAGAAAACGAACTGAGACTTGGATTATACGACTGTGAAGCAAGTTTAATCAAATTGTCATTTATACATTAAACTGGTGATAGTTTAACATTTGTAGTATTTGATGTCCTATGTTTATCACCACAGCATCAAGAAAGACAGTTTTAATAAGGTCACTAACGCTTATTTACAATTTCCTGTAAACGGTTTATGGTTAACCATTCAGAAACTAGTGTAGTGGTAACAAAGAACGCACATTTATAATTATGTCAGGCTGTATTGATAAAAAGTTTGTCTATTTTCTTTAGAAATAATTCCATGCCTTTCATGAGATGCCAAAGAAGAAGGGAATACAATACTCATTTAGGATAAACCGAATCTACTCTTACAGGAGTCATATCTGTGCAATTTCTGAATGGTGTGATATGCATTGTAGTCTGCACTTCAGTATTTGTATGGCCTTAGATTATATCTTATTGCTCGTTTGCAATAAAGACCTCTGTATTTGTTTTAAGATCATAATTATATTTAGTGCACAAAACCACATTAAATAAAAAAAAACATAACTGAGACAAACAGCCTCATATGATATGAAACTAAAGCGTCTTTCTATTTTAGTCATGAGAACGAACTTCTGGGCAACTCTGAATAAAACATTTCGGATTAAACCACGAGAACAACTAATTGCCGTTAAGGTTCTACAGTATGGAAACTTGTTTCCGCCACCGAATAAAAAAAAAGAAAATATTATTGCGACTTTTGCGAGATTTGAAGTCAGAATTGCATGATATAAAGATATAAAGTGCGACTTACCTCACAATTCTGACTTTTTTTTCTCACAATTCTGACTTTACATCTCGCAATTCTGACTTTACATCACGCAATTCTAACTTTATATCACGCAATTCTGACTTTATATCACGCAATTCTGACTTTATATCTCGCAATTCTGACATTACATCTCGCAATTCTGACTTTATATCTCGCAATTCTGACTTTACATCTCGCAATTCTGACTTTATATCTCACAATTCTGACATTACATCTCGCAATTCTGACTTTATATCTCGCAATTCTGACTTTACATCTCGCAATTCTGACTTTATATCACATAATTGCGAGTTTATATGTCGAAATTCGGACATCTTTTCTCCGGATTTTGAGATATAAAGTCGCAATTGCGAGTTATCAGGCCAATTCTAAGGAAAAAAAAAAAAAAGACTAATTTTTCCCCCTCAGAATAGTTTAAATCTCAATTCTGACTTTATATCTCGCATTTCTGACTTTATATCTTGCAATTGTGACTTCATATCACACAATTATGACTTTATAACACGCAATTGCGACTATATCTCGCAATTGTGACTTTACATCTCGCAATTGTGACTATATCTCGCAATTCTGACTTTATATCTCGCATTTCTGACTTTATAACACACAATTGCGCCTTTATATCTAGCAATTCTTACTTTATATCTCGCAATTGCGACTTCATATCACACAATTATGACTTTATAACACGCAATTGCGACTATATCTCGCACTTGTGACTTTATATCTCGCAATTGTGATTATATCTCGCAATTCTGACTTTATATCTCGCAATTCTGACTTTATATCTCGCAATTCTGACTTTATATCTCGCAATTCTGACTTTATATCTCGCAATTCTGACTTTATATCTCGCAATTCTGACTTTATATCTCGCAATTGTGACTTTACATCTCGCAACTCTGACTTTATATCTCGCAATTCTGACTTTATATCTCGCAATTCTGACTTTATATCTCGCAATTCTGACTTTATATCTCACAATTGCGACTTTATATCTTACAATTGCGACTTTATATCTCGCAATTCTGACTATATCTCGCAATTCTGACTTTATAACACGCAATTACGACTCTATATCACGCAATTCTGACTTTACATCTCGCAATTCTGAGAAATAAAGTCCAAATTGTGAGATAAAACGTCGCAATTACCTTTTTTATTTTCCATTCTGTGGCGGAAACAAGCTTGCATAAGATGCAGTATGTAAAACCACTAAATAAAAATCTTGCAAAAATGCGGGCAGTTGGACCGGATATTGGACAGAGTTTGGTTAAAAAGACTCAAAAGTGCTTCGTTCAGAGTGTATCTGTTCCCCATTGAGCAATAGCCATGTTTCCATCCACCTATTGTTATGTGCATTTTTGGATTTCACATTAAAAAACACTGGATGGAAACATCAAACTGTGCATACAGGTACATTCTTCATCCAATTAGAAGACATGCACAAACACAATGGAAACATTTACAGAACAAATCCCTTGATGTGCTACCAAAAAGTCACGTGACTTTGATTGGATAACCTGACTAACCAGTGGACCAAGTCTGTCATGATGATTCGGTTTAATTCCCTCCGAGAAGCGTCATGACTGTTTACGAACACCAGCATCCGAACGCAAGAGAACATGACAGCGTTTATAGCGTTTCATTCACGCGCAGATGGAGGACAAATAGCCAGTTTCTTTCCAGATTGCAGCAACTTCTATTTTTATAACTGATGTTTTGCACCAAGTATTGACTATTTTGTTCTCTTGAACACATGGGATGGAAACCCTGCTTTAAATCGCAAATGTTGGATGGAAACATAGCCAATGTCTTTTTATTATTATTTTTATTATTATTTCGGCATATACATATAAAAACTAATCTTATTAACTTATAACACAGATACAATCCCTTAGATGTACATTAGATTTGTATATTCTACACATCCAATTCATTTCCATACTTTAATATGGAATATTAAAGCACTCCTGTGGCTGAAGAACACGATGTGACAGACTCCACTCATTTTGCAGTCTATGTTAAGGAATATGGGCATGTGACTGCTTAGAGAGCACATGATTGGCTGATGGGAGCCAGAGCTTTAAAAGCCCAGTGGATGAGGAGAGACCACCCCTCCGTTTTCCACCACGGCAGCAGAAATGGCACGCAGGTTTTTGAAGGTCTGCTTGGACGTCCCTGAGCGGAGGAACTTGATGTCCTGTACGACTCGCTCATGGGCCTAAAGAGAAGAAATCACGGATTAATGCTTAAAGACGGGACTAGGAGAACACAACTTAAAAGAATGGACGAACACTGACCTCAGTACACCAGGTTTCACACAGCATCTTCTCGTGCTGGGCAGAAGGGTGACCTTGGCCGAGAGACCTGGAGGCTCTGAGAGAGGAAAACGAGAAGACGCATACGTGTCAAATACGCGTCTAGTTAGATGCTTGAATCAACATGCGTTGAAAGACGTTCGCGGCAAACGCGTTGCGCAATTTGCGTCATTCGCAAAACGCCCGGCGTGAATGATGCGTCTATTCGCGTCTTTGCATTGACTTTATATGTAATCTACTCGCGCAAATAATTAAATTCACGTAAACACACCATTAGTGCCTACGTCATGGAGAAGAAGAGAGAAAATTTTAACATTGCTCACCTGGACAAGACTACAACCATGGCGTACAGATCAATGGCACAGTCTGCAACTCGTTTCAGAACAAATTGTTCATCTGAAGAGACACACACAGAATCACTCAATCACTATGAGAAAAGCACAAGCTCACGAGGAAGCCCGACAGCTTAAGAGATGCAATGTAATGTTGTAACACTTTACAATAAGGTTCATTAGTTAACGTATCAACTAACATGTACTAACAATGAGCAATACATTTGATACAGTATTTACTAATCTTTGTTAATGTTAAGCCTGGTTCACACGGCAGGATTATTAGGCCGATTTTAGCCCCGATTCACCCCTACCGACAATCTTAAGCAGAGCCCGACCGATAAAGGATTTTGAAGGCCGATACAGCAGACTGATCTCATGAAGTAGCGCGTGTATGACACGCGACTTAACGTTATATAAATATACGACTTACCTCAACCCCGTCCCTAAACTTAACCGTCACTGGGGTTAATGGCATTTATGACCGGAGATTTGACTGCGTGTACAGACACGCGGAATGACATGGACGTTAATGGCGTCGACATATACGCATACACGCGGATACACGCGGATAGCTCAAAATGCGTAGAGATAACACACCACCCGACTCGAAAGTGGCGTATATGTTTACGCAAAAGTCATGATGTCATGTTGGATACAGATACAAATATTTTTGGGTTTTAAAATCCGATATATCGGCCGATATTTTATTTATTTATTTGAAACTGGACATGATAGTCACAAATGTTGTCATGCTTATTTCAGTTGAGAGAACTGATGGGGATGTTCTTTTAATTGTTATTCAAGCAATGTATGTATCGTGACCAACTCAACGAGTGTTGCCAACAGGGACGGTGTAGAGTGCCCTCTGGTGGACAAACTACACAACTCCAAAACTCATGACATGGTTCAAGCGTGTTTTGTCCGGGTTTTTTTTATTGTTGAAATATTCATTTATCGGCCATTATAACTGCCGATACCGATAGTTTGGAAAATGCCTAATATCGGCCGATAATATCGGTCTGCCGATATATCGGTCTGACTCTAATCTTAAGGATGATCAGATATTCCTGCCGTGTGTGGTGTGTTAAGACTGCTCTCGTCTGCTCGGAAGGATGCCGGGACCGCTCCGATATCAAATCCGGGATATCCAACCTGTTGGATTATTTTGGCCTGATTTCTCTTCGTGTGTTGTGTCCCCCGTCGTGTAGCCAATCAGAAAGCGAGGTGACGAGGCTCAGAGGAAGCACCGGCGGGAAACAAGATCAAAACAGCGGCGCCCGGCGGGATGGCGCACCAGAAGGTCCGATGGACTTTTTTTTTTTAGTTAAAAACAAACTACACACTATCGCCACTGCAACCTCTCATAATAAACGGGTTCGAACAATGCGCATCACAGAACAGAGCAAGGCGACCATTTGAGCTTATAAAACTTAAACTTTGTTTGTTTTTTTTTTTTAAATGAGCGATCGTTTCGCTTGATAAGACCCTTATTCATCGTCTGGAATCGTTCAAAGCCCTTTGAACAGTTTGCACCGAAACTCTCATTTGGACCTTGAACTGTTTGGTTCCCATTGAAGTCCATTATATGGAGAAAAATCCAGGAATGTTCATCAAAAACCTTCATTTCTTTTCGACTGAAGAAAGAAAGAAAGACGTGGGCATCTTGAATGACATGGGGGTGAGTAAATTATCAGCAAAAGTTTTTTTTAAAAGTGAACTACTCCTTTAACTAATGAACCTTATTGTAAAGTCTTACCGTAATGTGTAAAAAAAGTAAAACAGGAAGATTTAGCATGCACATATTTTTCTATTGCATGCTAAAAATAATCTTGCAGCACAATACAAAACACACACAGCGCTCACCGATGATTCTCTTTCCATGTTTCAGAAGAAGCTCTTCAATGACCGCTCCAAACTGCTCGATGGCTTTAACAGTCTTTAAGAGGACAAAAACAGGTTTTAGGCTCGTTTCATTTAAGATTTGGGATTCTGTCTTGTTTACGGACCGTTTCTTAGTATAATTTCCAAGTAAACATCATTTCAGTGTTACCCAAGCGCTGTGACTTTGATTTAATCTCACCAATTCTCCACTGTGGTTGAGCTCAGGATGAACCATTCCCTGCAGCGTCAGTCCCGTCCCCATGCCCGCCTTCCTGCCAGACACACACATATAGACCAGGGTTTTATCAAGTCGCTGAGAAACAACACAACTGTCTTGCAGGAGTGTTTTTAAGCGATATGAAGGTCTAACCTCTTGGCTCTCTTTGTGATTTCACCCGCCAACATCCCAGCATTACCGAAAGGGTTCTTCAGCGCTTTCTGCAAGCTCTTCAGCTGATTGCCTGCATTCTACCAAACAGGACACACATTCGCAAATGCAATTCATATGCTGCGTTTGCATAAAATATGTTCACTGGAAAACACCAAGACCAATTTGTAGCAGTGGCAGGTGTCAACAACCACACGTGCCGTGAGCTTTCAGGTGGTTTTGCAGCACAGGAAGCCGTAAGACAGGCAGTTATGTTCTTAGTAGTGTTTTCTTTCCCCGTTTTACCTGAAAGCCATTGAGCGCGATGAACAGTCGCAGGATGTCATTGGTGCCCTCAAAGATTCGGAAGATTCGCAGGTCCCTCATTACCCTTTCCACACCAGCGTCCTGCATAAATAACATGTTGTCAAAGCGCCACAAAAATAATCAATTTATTCAGTGACGCTTTATTTTAAGGTGAAGAAGTTACATTATGCATAATTAACCCTAAACTAAACCCTAATCGTATAGTAAGTACATGTATTTAATTCATATTCCTCAGTACTTATAAATATCAATTTAAAATAGATTAAAAATGTATTATTTTAGTTGGGTAATTGTCCAATACCTGAGAAAATCATGTTGCTAATCAAGGGAGCATTTATTTGATCAAAAAATACAGTAAACAGGAATATCATTAAAAATAAATAAATAAATAAATTAAAAAAAAAAATCAAGATTTTAATATATTTTAAATGTAATTTATTCCTGTGATCAAAGCTGAATTTTCAGCATCATTACTCCAGTCTTCAGTGTCACATGATCCTTCAGAAATCTCTTTATATTGACTTGTTATTGAAATAATTACTTGTCAATACTGTTATCATCAAAACAGTTTGTTGCTTAATATATTTGCGGAAACCATGACATGTTTTTTTCTTCAGGATTGCGTGATGATAGATTGTAATCTTTTGTAACATTCATAATGTTTTTGCAACTTTTAATCAGATTAATGCATCCTTCCTGAATATTTTTTTTTTTTTTACTTTTGAAACAGTCTTTCATGTTCGACAAAAAAAAGCAGCACTGATAATAATCAGAAATTTCTTGAGATTCAAATCAGCCTATTAAAATCATGCGACACTGAAGACTGGAGTAATAATGCTGAAAATTCAGCTTTGATCACATTTTAATCTATAAAAGTAAAACAGAAAAACACTTGGTTAAAGGAGTAGTTTGCTTAAAAAAAACTTTTGCTGATAATTTACTCACCCCCATGTCATCCATGATGTCCACGTCATTCTTTCTTCAGTCGAAAAGAAATGAAGGTTTTTGATGAACATTCCAGGATTTTCTGCATATAATGGACTTTAATGGGAACCAAACGGTTTAAGGTCCAAAAGACAGTTTCAGTGCAAACTATAAACTGTTTAAAGGGCTTTAAATGATTCCAGACAATGAATAAGGGTCTTATCAAGCGAAACGATCGCTCATTTAAAAAAAATAACAAAGTTTAAGTTTTATAAGCTCAAACGTACGCATGGCTCTATTAGGGTTAGGGTGTGATGCGCATTCGTGACTCTCCTATTCGAACTTGTTCATCAAAATAAACGAATCTTTTCCTGAGTCAAGTCAACTCGTTCATTTCGTTCGTTGAATGAACCAAATGACACGAAAAAAGATTCGTTCATTTTGACGAACGAGTTCGAACAGGAGTCACGAACGCGCATCACAGAACAGAGCAAGGCGACCATTTGAGCTTATAAAACTTAAACTTTGTTATTTATTTATTAAGTGAGCGATCGTTTCGCTTGATAAGACCCTTATTCATCGTCTGGTGTCGTGTGAACAGTTTGCAGTTTGCACTGAAACTGTCTTTTGAACCTTGAACCATTTGGTTCCCATTGAAGTCCATTATATGGAGAAAATCCTGGAATGTTTTCATCAAAAACCTTAATTTCTTTTCGACTGAAGAAAGAAAGACATGGACATCTTGGATGACATGGGGGTGAGTAAATTATCAGCAAAAGTTTTTTTTTAAAGTGAACTACTCCTTTAAATATGTAACCCCAGTTCCCTGAGAAGTGCAACGAGACACTGTCCTGCTAGTCCCCATTCGAGGAAACGGTTCTTTGAACTTGTAATATCAAACACAAAATAAATCTGTTCACTGGTAATGTACTGTATATGTGTGTGTGTGTGTGTATTGATGATAAGCACAAATAAGCAGAGAGATATGCGTTTCTGATCTGACTGAACTGTAGCCCACAACAGAAGATGGATTAAGAAGAACTGATGAGACTCTTCTCTGGAAACGAGCTCGGCTGTTTGATGTTGATCAGGCTGCATCTGCACATTTTGCTCAAGCAAGATCTTCAAGCTGGAAGAACTACTCAAACATCCCAACTGACACGAGAAAACAAACACAGCCGCAGCGTCAATGTGCAGACGCGACCTACATTCAGCAAAGACCCGTTTTAGCCGTGTACAGATCTGTGCCGCGACGTGAAAGGTTAGCGCAGCCGTGTCCTCCCCTCGCGAACCAATCGCGTTGTTGCAGAGGTCTTCCTTTGCAAGACACCTCCAGTTTTTCCACCGCCCCCGGGACACAACATTTAGGCCTCGAGGAGGGTGATTGCCCACACAGTAGGTGGTTTATGAATCTTCACGATTTGAGTCACAACGCAGACTCTGTTATGTTGCAACTCTAAGGCGCCAAAATTAGACTTGCACCCTGGCACAGTCGGGTTTCTGAAAAAGCTGACACAAACATGTTTGAAGGAAACCGCTGATATTTCTATCTTAACTGATACACAATATAGCTAGATCTAAATCTGGATACGATCGTTATATATTGTCTAGCCCTAAAACTTTGTTAAAGCATTACAGACAAAGCTTTCTGAAAAGCTTTTTTAAAGGGGTCATGAACTGACTTTTTACATTTTATTATATTGTTGTCTGAGGTCAACTTATGACGTTTGCTTGGCTTTTGTAACAGGCTATTTTCTACCCTAGTTTTGAGCCTAGCTGAAAAACGCTCTGTGTTTTATGGGCGTCTCTATATGATGACTTCTTAGATGTCAAAAGCTCAAGGAAAATTTGATTTCTCAGTTCATCACCCTTTTAACATGTGTACTCATGACAAAAAAATGTATCCAGTCACAATACACACACACTAACCTTCATGAATCCCATTCCACCCATAATCTGAATGCATTCATCCGTCACCATCCAAGCTGCTTCCTAGAGGAAAGAAACCCAGCAATATAGTGAATTTGCACTTATTCTTTAATCATCAGGGGCCTCATTTATAAAACTGAGCCCGACTTTTAGTAAGGCAAGGCAAAAATGGCGTACGCAAAAAAATATTCAGACTTATAAAACCGCTCTTACGCCAGAACCTGCGCAAAATTCACTTTATAAATTTAAAGGAGTAGTTCACTTTTCAAAAAACTTTTGCTGATAATTTACTCACCCCATGTCATCCAAGATGCCCATGTCTTTCTTTCTTCAGTCGAAAAGAAATTAAGGTTTTTGATGAAAACATTCAAGGATTTTCCTTCATATAATGGACTTCAATGGGAACCAAACGGTTCAAGGTCCAAAAGAAACTTTCAGTACAAACTGCAAACTTGTTCAAAGGGCTTTAAATGATTCTAGACGATGAATAAGGGTCTTATCAAGCGAAACGATCACTCATTTTTTTTTTAAATAACAAAGTTTAAGTTTTATAAGATCAAACGCTCGCCTTGCTCTGTTCTGTGGTGCACGTTCGTGACTCTCCTGTTCGAACTCTGAACAAATCTTTTCCGAATTCGTTCGTTTCTTTCGCTGAATGAACCAAATGACTCGGAAAAAGATTTGTTCATTTTGATGAACGAGCTCGAACAGGAGTGTGTTACAGAACAGAGCAAGACGAGCGTTTGAGCTTATAAAACTTAAACGTTGTTATTTATTTATAAAACGAGCAATCGTTTCGCTTGATAAGACCCTTATTCATCGTCTGGAATCGTTTAAAGCCCTATGAACAAGTTTGCAGTTTGTACTGAAAGTTTCTTTTGAAACTTGAACCGTTTGGTTCCCATTGAAGTCCATTATATGGAGAAAAATCCTGGAATGTTTTCATCAAAAACCTTAATTTCTTTTCGACTGAAGAAATAATGACATGGACATCTTGGATGACATGGGGGTGAAGTAAATTATCAGCAAAAGTTTTCAAAAGTGAACTACTCCTTTAAGTCAGTGGAAGCATGCGCACACATGCGTCTCCTCCCCGAAATAACCATATCTGGAAATTACAACGACTAGTTTTACTATGCATATCATCATCTGCATATCATTTGCATATGATAATTCATCCACGTGATACCATGTTTAACGGTACAACATGCAAGTAAAATATGAAATACGGATGTGCCGTCACATCATTACAAACATAATTTGTTTTAGTAGCCTATATCCTTGCCTTGTTTTGAATAAATAAATCAAATAGTGTTAAATACATTTCATAGAACGTTTTTCACTGGCCAAATAGTATTTTTAAATCGATTTATATTTTTAATGGAAACAGTTAAACCTTGTTGGGCCTTATTTACACGACAATTTTCTCACACAATCTGTTATTAGCTATCAGTTAAAACATTAAAACACAGCATGCCAGAGGGAAAGTGTTCAAAAGCTTTGCATCCACAACAAATAGGTCTATTTCTATTTATTGAATATACATTTTTTTTGTGACTTCTCAGTAATGATTTCATGTAATTTAGTGTTTAACTCCATTAAAGAGGATGGTATATTTAATCTAAATGTTTATATCAGAAATAAAACAGTTTAAATCATTCTTTTGTTTATTTAAACGGTTTTACTTCATCTGCCGTTAGCGCAAGTTTGACTAAACGGCCTGACGCGCTCATGGCGCAGACATTTAAGAAGGGATGGATGTTTGCTTTAAGTGATGATATATTTTTTGTATTATATTTCTGTAGATGTATAATTTTCTTTAGATTCTCTGTCTAATAGTGACCAAAAATACATTTAACTCGTTGTATTCGGTGTCGCCAAACTGCTTCTCCAAAACGTTTGTACGCATGGGTCAGAGTTTGCGTGCAGGTGCGCAATTTTTCCCATCAAGTTTTTTTTTTTATAAATTGCTTCGGAAGTGGCGTACGCCTCTTTCAGGGCCTGTTTTGTGCGTACACAACGGTTATAAATGAGGCTCCTGGTATTTGTTCCTAGAAATACACAAAATTTGAATGTGGTCTGAAATAAACACCAAAAACTAGTGCAACTGGGTTGAACACTTACGGAGGCAAAGATTTTACTAATGGCCGCTTCAATCTGGAACTCTGTGGCTCCGCTGTCCATGTTCCCACTAACCATGTAAGCCATGGACTAAATCCATGGAGAAAATATAAAAGGAGGGGAAAAAAAGAGAGAACACAATTAAAATCTTCAGAACAAACAAACAAGCTGAATAATGAAATGGAAAAACAGCAGATGGGGAAAGGCCAAAGTATTTTTAGACCCTGTTCACATGTGACCCTCGAAAACACAAATTAGGGGGAAGCTTACACTTCCCTTAAGACACATGGAAGTAAGACATTTATGAACTGAGTTCTGCAAGTGTTCAAAACTAAAGTGCTGATATCTGCAAAGTCCATAAAGAGGATGTTTACCATTAGAGATTTTGTCTTTCAATTGTGTAAAGTGCCCCAATTACTCTATTTTAAAGGTTTCTCATTTTGTCTTTAAGGTCAATAATAACAGACTTAGATGCAACCGAGTAAAAAAACTAAAACATTTAATAATATAATTATACATTGCATCTTCCTCAGTGTTTGATACGCAGTGAAGTGAACAAGAACAATTTTGCTGAGTCCTTGTGCTTTATCAAGTGTCTTCACGTCTGTCCAATAAAAAATTGCTAGTAAAAGTTATTTTTCCTCACAGATGTTTTATTCATGCGTCACAAGAGTCTTGTCATAAAGTCTCGGTCTTAGTCTCTCAGCATTTTCACCATTGGATTGAGAAGCCGCTATAACGGCTAATAGGGGAACTTTAAATGTATTTGATCAAACAAAAGCTATATTAGTTTAAGTCTATAAATAGATGTCAGTAAGTGCTCGAGTGTGACTCAGAATTTCTTGTTGCCTGATGGGAAAGTTGAGAAGCTCACCTCTGTCACATAATGAAGCATGGCCATTCTGGCCATCTTCTCCTGAATGGCACCATAGTTGTGAATCTTGTTGCCGAATTGAGTCCGGTTAGCAGCATGGTCGACCTGGGTGAGAGAAAAAGGGGAAATATAGAGATTGTTTTTGGCTAACTGGTGAACTCAAAATAAATTGGTAAGGTGTGGAAATAACAGCATGAAAATTACGATTTCACTGAAACCGTATGTGCAAAAAATGCTTATATGTGTAATAGGGTGGTGATGGCGCATTGGACAAGACACATGCCTTTGGTGTGAGAGCCCCGGGTTCGAATCCACTGTGAGACACCAATGTGTCCCTAAGCAAGACACTTAACCCCTAGTTGCTCCAGAGGCGTGTAACCACTGACATATATAGCAATTGTAAGTCACTTTGGATAAAAGCGTCAGCTACAGTGGTGTGAATAAGTGTTGGCACCCATGCTAAAGTTGCCTAAAAAGAGGAATAAAAAAAATCATCTTTTGGATATTGATCTTAATGCCTTAATTAGAAAAATGAGGAAAACTCCAACCTTTAAGGACACCAATTTTCTTTGTGAATGAATAATGTATTATAAATAAATAAATGTTTTTCCTTAAAATACAGGGTGCATAAGTCAGGGCACCCCTATGTTAAATTCCCATAGAGTCAGGCAGATTTTTATTTTTAAAAGCCAGTTATTTCATGGATCCAGGATAATATGCATCCTGATAAAGTTCCCTTGGCCTTTGGAATTAAAATATCCCCACATCATCGCACACCATTCATCACACCTAGAGATTGGCATGGGGTACTTTCCATCTTTCAATGCAAATCAAACCAGCTATTAGGCTAACTGAAGTAAAACCATGCCAATCTCTAGGTGTGATGAATGGTGTGTGATGATGTGGGGATATTTTAATTCCAAAGGCCAAGGGAACTTTATCAGGATGCATATTATCCTGGATAAAAAATAAAATAAAAATAAAAACATTTTCATTTAGGATTTTCATTTAGGGGGTGCGTACTATTAAGTAGTTTCATTGCCTGATTGGTTTCATGATTTTATAATCACTATGGTCCCGAATTCGAGGCAGGCTGGTTAGGGGGTTTCCCCGAGAAAATTTTGGATTTCTCTGAACTACAGATGTGCATTTTAAGATGTTGTGAAGGCAAAAAATATATATATTTTTTTAAATTGATAACAGCTTTAAAACCATGTTGGCTAAAGTTGGCTTTTTTAATTTACTAAAGGCTACAATTTGTATTTTATTCTCAATATGTACACACACATTCATTATTAATCCTGTGCCCAACATGATGAAAAAGGCTTTGTGCCTTTTTATTTTTTTTAGGGAGGGGGGGGGGGGGGGCACCAAAATGGCTAGCAGAGGCACTGACTGTGACTCTGACTCTTGCTTTGTTGAATAGGACCCAAGAAACAAAGCAACTGAAGGCTCACAGGGTGAGTGTAACACAGTGGATAAGGACTACGCTTCGTTTCCGCTTTCAAAAGTTCCTGGTCTGACACGGATACACAAACACAAACACAAACGCCTGTGGTAAAAGAGAAAAGAAAAAAAAAAGCTGTTGAGAAATCCCCCCCCCCCCCCCCCCCCTCAGCGAGAAAACTGCTGTAGCCCACAATCACTCAGCAACATGAGAACACACTGCTATAAGTGTTCCAGCATCCTGTTTCGATATATAAAACAAAACAAAAATACCTAAATTTGAGCAGACGTTTCGTTTGCATTTCTGCATTTGGCAAATGCTTTAAGCATTTTTTTTTTAATTAGTTGCACAGGAACTTTCACAAATCAGCTTGAGCCAACAGCAGCTCCGCAAGAGGACAGTGCAATGCATAAAGAGGAATTTCCCTGCATATTAAGTAGAGGAAGTGAGGATGATAGGGGTGTTGGTGGATGGGAGGATGTGGCTTAACATTGGCGCTCACAAAATAACACAGTAAGAGAAGAGGAAACGAAAAAGAAAGCAAGAAAAACTCTGTTCAGCATTACAGCTCGATAAACGTGCACTTGAGCACACATATATACGCACCGCTTTGCGGATGACACCCTTCATGGTGCCGGAGAGGGCGGCGGCCATCCCGAAGCGCCCATTGTTGAGGATGTTCATGGCCACTTTAAATCCACCTCCAACTTCTCCCAGAACACAGTCCGCAGGGACGCGCACGTTCTCGAAATACACCTCTGCCGTGTTGGACGCCTTGATACCCATCTTCTTCTCAGGAGGACCGCTGAGAGAGAGAGAGGAAAAGAGATGATTAACCCTCAGGAGTCACACTTGTTATCTTCCCGGTCAACACCTAAAAATTAAATATCCTCCATCCCAGTAAAACCAATGCAATTTATTTTTGTTCTATGATATTTATTCTTTGTAATTTATTATTTTGAGACAATTTGATTTAATTTTTTTAATATTTATGCAATATTTATTGTCTATTTTTGCCATGGAAAAATATATATTTCTATATATATATATATATATATATATATATATATTATTATTATTTTTTTCAAAAAATAATGCAGTATTTTAGTTTAATATAGCGTCTAGGCCTTCAGGAAAAAAATATTTTTTGAAGAAAATTAGCACCATCTGGTTACAGTATAGAGAAAAGGTGTATAATCATGGTGTAACCACTAGATAGCAAGTACAGCTCTCTATGGAGAAGCATGTGAATTCCCCAGATGTTTATGAACACTTTTTTTTTTTTTTTTTGGTGGATTTGAATATATAGTTGAAACAATCTCAAAAACGATTTTTTATAAAAAAATAAATAAAAAAAAAAGTAAAAATAAATAAATAAAAATTTGTGAATTTTTGTGTTTGTCAATTTCCCATTCATTTCCTATGGGGGTCATTTTTGACCAAAGACCACAAGTGTGACCAAAGACTATTTTTTGACCTCAGATCATGACCTCAATTTTTTTATGTGTTCACATACATAATGCCATAAAAGTCACCAAGTTTCGTAACATTGCGATGAAGCTGTGATTTTTAAAAATTCAAAACATACTTTTTGTAATCAAAATTTATTGGTGTGTATGCATATAAAAGTGTGTTTGTATGTGTGTGTTGTGGGTGTGTCTGTTTTGCACTCTAGATGTTGTAGAGTGTCACCCCTTTCCTGCGGTGTACTTTTTTTTAGAATTGTGGCCGATTTGTAGATTGCACGTACAAAAATTCAGAGAATTTTTTTTTTGTTTTTTTGTTGTCAATTTCCCATTCATTTCCTATGGGTCGGTCATTTCTGACCGAAGACCACAAGTGTGACTATTTTTTTTACGACCACTTAGCATGCTCGGATCATGACCTCAATTTTTTTTTGTATTCACATACATAATGCCGTAAAAGTCACCAAGGTTCATAACATTCCGATGACGCTGTGATTTTTAGAAATTCAAAACAGAAAATTTTTCAGTCAGAAATGACCGAAGAGCACCTGAGGGTTAAGGTGAAAAGAGTTGTCAAATGTCAAAAACAAAACTCGACTTATTAGAAGATGACGGTGTTAGCAAAGCACTAACTGTGTGACTCCTCCAAAGCTCCTCTCCACGATGAACGCTGTGATTTTGTCCTTCATCTCTCCAGTCTTCTCGTCCTTCACTGGAGTCTTCGCAAACACAGTGAAGATCTCAGCAATGCCTCCATTACTAGAAACAGAAGAGGTTTAATAGAGCCTGCTGATTATTAACAATCTAATATACAGCCTTTTTCAGGCCTTAGTGCATTGAAAGATACTAGGGCTGCTCGGCAAAAATCTAATTTATTAATAATTATTTGCCATGATTATTGGTGGGCGATTTGACCAAATTCTTATTTAAGGCTATTTAAATTCAGTAATTTAAAATATCTGCGAAATTTCACAATTATCAATACTGATTTAAACTTATATAGAGCGGGAGATATCAAATAGCAAAAGGAACAAAGCCCCATGATAGCATTTCCATGACTTTCCAAAAAAAAGAGGAAAACATTAATATAGGGAGATTGAGAACATTGGTCAGAAGAAAGATGTCAAATTTGCCGTCACTCCATCAGTCATTGTTTTAGAAACAGAGTTGCAGAAATGTTCATTCATTTTTTGTCATTTTCTGCCAAAGTAATATAAAAGAAAGTTATATTTTTTTTTTATTAAAAATATGAAAAACGCTACTAAATTTACTATGTTGATCAGTCTGTGAATAAAAGTGCAAATTCTAAGCCACATACATATATATATATATATATATATATATATATATATATATATACATACATATACATAAATATATATATATATATATATATATATATATATATATATATATACACAGTATATAGTACCATTTTAATGTCGAGTAAGATCCCCACCACAACCTAACCTTAATTATTTTAGGTTAGGTTGACCGTAGATCATCTCAACACATTTACAGAATTTATAATCGTGTTAATTAATCTGAACATCAACATATGAAAAATTTATTCAGTCGAAACAGTTAAGATTAATCTATATAGTTTGGTTAACACAGTGTTATGATAAATATTTATTGTGTCTTTGAGGACACAATGTTGGAGTAAAAAAAGTAACTAGTATTATTCTTACTGTAATTCATGGGGTTATTCATGAGGATAACAGACTGACATCTTCACTATTAATTGGGTGAAATCATTCAGTTAAAATAAGTTAAGAATATGGATAATTAAATATTGCATGATGTATATACAGGAACATGAATATCTTATCTACATGAGTTTAGTTTTTGGATTAATCTATTTCAAAATTTTACCATTTTACATTAATGAAACTTCTGAAACAACTGAACTTTAACGTCTTCTAGCTTTGGTTGTTGTAGTTAATGTATTACTATTTTTTTTCCATTTCTCTTCTCTTCTATTTGCTTTCCTTTTTTTTACAACAAAAAAACTACTTTGAGATCAAAAAATAATTCACCCACTATTGAAGACACCTGCAATATTATACAACAATTTAGGACGAGCGTGGAAATGTTCACTAATAAGGGGTTTAGAAAATCCCGCTAGCCCCAAGTATGAGCAATACAAAGGCTTGCCAAGCTCCAGTAATTATAACAGTTCTTCACACTTCTAAAATTAGTATATTTAGTTACTCATATGCTAAAATGTACTGTAAATGTTCTTGGGTTGTTCCTTCACTTTAATGAGCAACACTAGATACAGTTATCCTTCACACAGAAATAGCATTGTCATACCAAGATAAGATCCCCCCCCCCACAAGCACACAAACAGCCCAATGCCAAGAAACACAGGAATGAATGACTGTACAACTGACACGAGATTAAAAGAAAGGTGACATCATCCAACCATTTTTGACTGGACATAGACCCGCCAGTGATATGTTCAGTGGTGATGCCCCCTAGTGGCCACCAAAGATGTGCGTTTATCTCTTTCTGAGATATCCGTGTCTACGTTTGCCATTTGTATATGTTAATGATAAGACCACACACACCTGATCCAGATCTTGCTTCCACTCAGGTCGTAGTACTGGCCGCAGGGTGAGCGAACTGCAGTGGTTTTAATGGAGGCTGCATCAGAACCGCTCGCTGGTTCAGTGAGACAGAAGGCAGCGATGTTCTCTCCTACCAGAAACACACAGCACAGAGTTAGCATTCAACAACTAGCGACAATATTCAGATTAGTGGTCGTCATTAAGTCTTACATTTTCAGATAATAGTCCGTTTCTAAACATAAAACTGACAGTGAACTAAGAGTAAAGACATTAGACACACACAGACATATTAAACATTTGTAAATGCAGTGATGCAAAAAGGCAAAAGTGATGTCTGGAGGGGATTTGTTTTTAAATGTCCATATAGTTTGATTAAACCATCAAAATGTGAGGAAAATATATATTTTTTTTTAAATATGAGGCAAGAACAAAATACTAAACGTGGTTAAGGTATTTATTTGACAAAATTGTTTGGCAAAAAAGGCAAACTACAGATACAGGTTTTATTTTACATTTAAAAAATTGCTATAAAAGAAAAATAAACAAGAAAAAGCATACATTTTGACTACTACATAATTAGTTATGAATATTTTGTTGATTCTCTCTTTTTTGCATGTGTTCAGAAGTCAGTCTTGCCAAAAATTAAGGCCCGTACAATGTTATCATCCATAAAATAATCGACTCCATGCACAACTATGCAAAAAACTGAATTTTTAATAATATTTGAATAAATGGTGATGTCAATTTTCTCTTTTGGCCACTACTGTATGTAAACTAGGGCTGTCAAACGATTAATCGTGATTAATCATATCCAAAATAAAAGTTTGTGTTTACATAATATGTGTGTGCACTGTGTATAAATATTTTGTATATATAGAAATACACACGCATGCATGTATATTTAAGAAAAAAATATTATTTATGTATAAAATATTTATATTTATATGTAAAATATAAATTATATATAAATCTATATACAGTATATACATGAAAATATTTCTTAAATATACACAAGCATGTGTATGTATTTATATATACAAAATAATTATACACAGTGCACACACATACATTATGTAAACATAAACTTTTATTTTGGATACGATTAATCGTTTGACAGGACTAATGTAAACATTAATATAACCATGTAATATAATGCTTTAAAGAAAGGTCATGCATTTTATGATGTGCATTAAACAACTTTTAAATCCTAGACGCACAATTTTTTACAATCACGACACTCCCATTTGAATATGGACAAATGTTATGACTATTCCTAAAATATATGCTAGAACTGCAAGATTAATGATAAATACCTATTAAAACAGCAATCACGATTTTGAACAAAATAACGTAATTTACTAGAGGTTCTGACAAAATGTTAATTACCACTCTCTATGTAAAATGTTTAATAAATGTGAATGAATCATTTAAAAAACATCGGTTTGAATGAATGATTCAATGACTCACTTGGTTCATTACTGGATGAATCAGTGTTTTTGAACGATTCTTTTGACTGAATGCAACAATACAATCGTTAATTGAAGAAGGAAGTTACTTTCAAAAGGATTTTCTCTATTTTAATCACTTCCATAGACATCAGCGTTTATATCCAAACTAAAACACGTTATCCTAGTACTTATCTGATAATATGACTCTTTAAACGATTAATCGTGCAGTCACTCCTCCTACTTTGCACTCCACTAAATCCCACTCACCAGTGGCCAGCTTTGGGAGGTACTTCTCTTTCTGCTGGGGGTTACCAAACAGCAGGATGCCCTTGAAGCCAATGGACTGATGGGCGCCAAGAGTGATGCCCACACCTAGATCATGCATCCCGACAATCTCCACCAGCCTGGCGTACTGCAAACAGAGCAGCAATATTCATGTGTATCTCAAGGCTTCGGCTAGTTTATGCATCTGCCTCCTGCACAGGTGGATCGTGACCTTACCTGTGTGTTGGTGAGGCCAACGCCACCAAGATCTGCGGGCACCTGAAGACCAAAAGCCCCCATCTCCTTCAGGCCTTCCATTGTGCGTTCCTCCACCATCTCCAGAGCATCATTCTTCATGGGGTCGTTCACCTCCTGGAAACACACAACGGCACATTGCAAAGAAGGTGAAAGGACTCTACCCATCCCTATGCATTTACACCAAACTCCCAGTTCCTGGTACAGTATTGGCATAGCAAACTGGTTATTCAGTGTCTATCACAAACAACTAATGATATTATAATTCTGTATGCATGTATATAGGTGTAAATGGTGTATATAGTGTATAAAATGTAATTTAATTCCTTTGATCAAAGCTGAATTTTCAGCATCATTACATTTGCTGTTCAGGAGACATTTATTTTGATCATTTAGGGCTGCGTGATTCTGGACACATTCAAGACGCCATCAAGATATCACGATTCTGAACAGACAACTAAAGAAAATAACAATTTACTTGAGGTTCTGACAAAATGTTAACTGATGCAGTCTATTTAAATGGTTAATTAAAGCTACACTGTGTGATTTTTACCCCCATCTAGCGGTGAAAAGATATAGGACCATCCAGTGAATATTAGTTTCTGTTCCTCTCAACTCCTATGGTGGCCAATGTAGTCCAAGATTAACATGGCTTCCAGTTCGAACGCGTCCATGAGTGTTAACTCAAACGTAAACGCGAAAGGCGAAGCTTGAATTAACGGTTATGTCCCTCTTTGGCTAATGTACTTTCAAGATGGAGGGGTAACATGGCGAGCGACATAAGAACCCCTTACCCGTATGTATTTTCAACGGCATATTATACACTCACGAGAATACTTTATTACTTGAACGAAGTAAATATACATTAATGAGCACATATATTTTTTAAAGAACTAAGTGTTTAGCTAAGAATACACTAAAAGAGTTACACAGTGTAGCTTTAAACGTACAGTATGTCATTTTTGGCCACCAGGGGTCGCTAATCTCTTACAATAACAAAGGCGTATATCGATGACGCAAAGCATCAAGCGGAATTACGGATCTTGTCGTCAAGCTGACGGATGTTTTATGGATGAGTGAATACGGTGATGTTTTTTTTAACATGACTGTAGTGTGAAGCAGGGCGCGATTGCTAGACGTATACAAGCGCCACATGCAACGCGAGTCCCGCGGATAGGGTGACCACCCGTCCCGCGTAGCGCGTGCGCGCACAGCGTTTGAAGCCCAATTCATGCGTCCCGCAAATTGAGACCGTGTCACGCATAATCAATGCTTGCTCAAAAAACAAACAAAAAAAAAGTCGGTCAGTCTATATCCTCGAGACCCAGGCAGCCAAACGTTGTGCCTGAACTCGTTCACGTTCATGAACTCGTTCATATTGTGGGTGAACTGAACGTTGTTTTACTGCCTGTCCTGATTAACGTGTGAACTCGTTCATTCTGGTGTCTGTGAAGTGAACGCACGCTCTCTCAGTTTAACTTCGTTCAATGGGGTGCCAGATTTCTATAGAGCCTTCCAGGCGAAAGCCCGGCTAAAACTCACCGTAAACAGGGCTTAATATGTAGCGAAAAAACACCCAATCTGGCAACACAAGCCACCAGTGTCGCACCGCGGCCGCCGTCGACAAAGGCGTCATATGATAATTTTAACGGATTTTATAATGAGGTCGGTGAAGATGGGAAAAATCTTACATTTCTGTGCAAACTTTGAACTGAACTAGTTCATTTTAAAATGTGTGAACTAAACTTTGAACTACCCTGCTGACTAGGTTGATGTCAACTTTTTCATTGTTGTCATGACAGCACACCTTGTCGTTCCGTGAACCTCTGGAGTTGTGAGTTTTTTTAAAAAACTGTTCCTGTGGTGTTGAGGAACTATAATTCCTGTTAATCCTATAATTTTATATTTTTATTTATTTAAAGTGAATTAATTGTAATGAAAAATAAATAAAATTAAATAGCTAAAGTAAATCGTAAGTGGAAGTGCATCTGTCAATTCATTGAATGTTCAAAATATTCATTTTATTTAGAAAAAAAAAATACACATTGGTTGGCCTATTCATGAGCATATATCAGCAATTACACATGTTTAGGGAATTTTTTTTTAACAAATATTCATGTACAAACAGTAAGGCAATAGTAACAATTCTAGATAGGGGTAAACCACTATCAGAGTCTGCCCGTGGGATGGGGGCACCGCCGCGCCAAGCAGTGTCCCACATTGTCCCTCAGAAACATACCCCTTGTCCCCCTTGGGCTTATTAGCAGGTGGTCACCCTACCGCGGACATAAAGGAATACGGACATTTCATTCTACCGAGCTACACACCGAATTACTCACACAGGTCAGTTTCTCAGACAAATTAAACTTGAGGTAAAGCAGGGCATTTGAGTGTGTTGAATGTTGTTAGTTAGGTTGTTTGTTGGCTGTTTGAGACGAAGCTTGATCAACATTAGAGAATAACATACAGATCAAATTCTAACTTTTCATCATGTTGAACTAACATTGATTAGTTTTATGTACATTTGCTCACCTGTCTAATAAAGTAAATGCAACACTCGCGTCTCTGTCAAGTCGAAATTAGTCATGGACATGGAGCTCTCGGCATCTCGAAAGATGTTGATCTTCGTTTTAGTCCTCTTTTTGTCTCAGTCTGCTTGCCATGGTCCAAAATGTTTGAACAAAACAACAACAGCGTGAGCGTCCTGCTAAGCATAGGCCAGTTGTCCATGTATGTCGCCATGGTTACTATGGCAGTACGAACGGACAGAGGATAGCGCGGATATGACGTTATTGACTGGCGACTCCTCACCCCTGCTCACACGCCCCGTTTCCTTGGTTAAAATCGCAATTTTCTCACGATTTACAAATAGTTGTGAACAAGTATTGTAAGTAATCAATTAAACAAAATGTATAACATTGGCCTAGTGAATTTTGAATATTTTACTGCAAAAAATCATACATATTGCACCTTTAACTTGAATGATATTTACAAAAATTGGTTTGACTGAAAGCGGTTACACCATGATTCTACGCTTTTTCTCTATACTGTAACCAGATGGTGCTAATTTTCTTAAAAAAATATATTTTTTTCTGAAGGCCTAGACGCTATATTAAACTAAAATACTGCATTAATATTTTTTGGAAAAAAATAATATATATATAGAAAAATATATATATTTTTCCATGGCAAAAATAGACCATAAATATTGCATAAATATTAATAAATTCAATTAAATTGTCTCAAAATACTAAATTAAAAAGAATAAATATTATAGAACAAACATAAATTGCATTGGTTTTACTGGGATGGAGAAAGTTTCATTTTTAGGTGTCCGGTCAATTTTGACCGTCCAGGAAGATAACAAGTGTGACTCCGAAACGAAGAGCACCTGAGGGTTAAATTTGTCACTCATTGTTTGAGTTTTCAATGCTATGTGTTCAGCTTTATTTAGTCTTTATCAAGAATTTAAGAAAATCAGTCTATAAAACAAAATGATTCTAAAGCAGAAATGTAGGTGAATTAAACTTACTTCAAAAAACTTACTGCACGGCCCAACCAACTCATTGAGGAACTGCGCCTGCTCCTCATTGAGCACTACAGGGGTGGAGGAAAAAACATTCAGGGCAAAAATAACTGTAAACACACTGAAGAGTGAGTATAATGAATAACAACAGTACAACAAAGCCTGAAAGCGAATGCTAAAAACAATATAATTCAATATTTTCCAATTTTGGCAAATATAACATCCGGTGGTGATGGTGATATCAAAGCGACGCATCTAAAATATCTTTAGTTGCAGGAAAAGAAAACTTGGCAGTCACCTGAGGGGAAGGGGAACACCTGAGAAGTGCTGATTTGCCCTTTAAACATGTTGACAGCAAAAGATTTTGACTCCTGAGGGGAAAAAAAAAAAAAAAAAAAAAAAGAGTTATGAGACTTTCATAATAATGCTAAAAATGGTGCAGTGTGTGCGTAACACTCACGTACCACATTAAGAGCCGTCTTCTCAACCTTCTCAGCTGTCGTGGCGGCGTCCCTGCCGGCTACATTCTTGTCCAGGACAGCCTTGGTTAAAATAACAAGAGCAAGTTATCGTTTTGTTTATATGCATGTAAGAAAATTGGACAGAAATCTACAGTATGACATTTTGTCAGTATTGAACAACCAATAGGCTAATCTTGCTAATGACTTATTTCATTGGTTTAAAGTAATTCTAAAACAATTAACTAGATAAATGAGAATGAGCTACCAACAATCTTGTGTTCAACAGAAGAAAGACACTCATGCAGGTTTAGGGGTAATGTAAATGATGACAAAATGTTCATTTATGGGGTGAACTGTCCCTTTAAGAGGGTTCAAGGACAATATGACAAAGTGGAATGTAAAGATTTCCATGGCTGCCAAGTAGAGCAAAGAGCAAAGACAAGCATCACATAACCTCCGCTCACACACAAACAAACCAATAGCGTCCTCATACACACCAGCATGATACTGAATCAATCATAATAACATTTAATATTTTCACCACCAACTTCATATATTTATTCAGTGATCAGATTTTCTGTAAGTCAAACGCAATATTTACATAACAGTAATACCGCATGGCAAAAGCTCCTGCGTGTCATGTGACCTGGACGTGAACTTTACTCCAGATTTATATTAATGGGTGTCTGAGGACAAACACCTGTCTTTTTTCCATGACACCGGACCAGATGGACTACAGCATGATCTGTTATGGTCACAAAGTAGATAAACTGACTGTGTGACATAACCTAGGTTTGAAAAAAATACTAATGAATACACTATAGAGATGTAGCGACTGGTCTCACCTCTGCAGCTTGGCTTGAATACAGACGAGAATTCTGCGCTGCCACGAGAGCCCCAGTTTGGCGCTGCACTCTGATAAACGAGAGAAAGTCATACTTAATCATATTATAATAGTGGTAGAAAATGTTTCTCTCACGGTCATATGTCATATATTGTAATTACCTCTTCTGCATAATTCTCAATAGTCAATACACACACAAGTCAATACACACACTTATATATATATATATATTTAAGCTATATTTAAAGGAGTAGTAGTACTGATAATTTACTCTCCCCCATCTCATCCAAGATGTCCACGTCTTTCTTTCTTCAGTTGAAAAGAAATTAAGGTTTTTGATGAAAACATTCCAGGATTTTCTCCATATAATGGACTTCAATGGGAACCAAATGGTTCAAGGTCCAAATGAGAGTTTCAGTGCAGGTTCAAAGGGCTTTAAATGACACCAGACGATGAATAAGGGTCCTATCTAGGACCCTTCGAGTCATGACTCGAAAAAAGATTTGTTCATTTTGATGAACGAGTTTGAACAGGAGAGTCACGAACACTCATCACAGAACAGAGCAAGGCGAGCATTTGTGCTTATAAAACTTAAACTTTTTTATTTATTTTTGAAATGAGCGATCGTTTCGCTAGATAAGACCCTTATTCATCGTCTGGTGTCGTTTAAAGCCCTTTGAAGCTGCACTGAAACTCTCATTTGGACCTTGAATCGTTTGGTTCCCATTGAAGTCCATTATATGGAGAAAATCCTGGAATGTTTTTATCAAAAACCTTAATTTCTTTTCGACTGAAGAAAGAAAAACACGGACATCTTGGATTACATGGGGGTGAGTAAATTATCAGTAAAAGTTTTTTTAAAAGTGAACTACTCCTTTAAGGTCTCGCGCTCGCGCGCTCTCTCTCTCTCTCTCTCTCTCTCTCTCTCTCTCTCTCTCTCTCTCTCTCTCTCTCTCTCTCTCTCTCTCTCTCTCTCTCTCTCTATACACACACACGTTATAAAATAATTAAAATACTTAGTATATTGTTTTAAATACACTTTACAAATATATTTAATAAACAAATGTATAAAATACTTGTACATAAAGCACTGAAATTGATTTTTAGATTTTTTTTGTTTGTTTATATTTTACTTTCAATTTTTTTTTAGTTGTAGTTACACTAAACTAAGCTAAATTACATAATTTGTCTACATGGGGAGGCTATTTTAGGACATATTTCCCGTAATACTTGATTTGATTGGTCAGTGGCGTCATTCTCAGGTGAAATGGATCGATTGATTTCCTATGTAACGTTAATTGTGTTAGCTAGCTCTATGTCTAAAAGGTGAGTTTAAAAGGATTTCAAGTAAACAAGCAGAGTAGTAGATGCAAGAAAAACTATTTTCATTTTAATCTCTGTTCAACTGAGTTAGTTTCTGTTAATCCAATTTTGTTTTATCTTCAGTTAACTAGATCTGCATTAGAAATCAGTCTCACCCAGTGAACGCTGGCTGTAGACGGAGGACAGAGCTGCAGATCGCAGGACTCTGTGTAACTTTACGGAGCAACATGATGATGATGATGAAGATGAAGACCGGCCAAATGCTTCGATTTATACGTTGTTTATCTCCCGTGAAGCGGAAGTGTCAAACGGTTTTTGTTGTTATATTGTGAGTCTCAAACTTGCCTACGTATCAAAAACAAAATAAAACGTGATTAAATGCCGAGAAACAACGAGAGAACAATGTCCGGCTAGAGGTAATTCGGTTGTGTCCTGAGAGCGTCCTACAATGCAGCAACAGAACCGGTTATATTTCGCCCTTGACCGCACCGCAGACCAGAGACCTTCCTCCTGACGCGACGCGACACTTCAAATGACGTGTGAAATAGCTCGCAAAATAAGAAGAACCAGTCAAACGACGAGGTTCCCTGATTGACTGCACAGGTTACTGATTACCGGAAGTGGATATTCTATTCCTTTAGTCATGTAACACTGATCTCAGATCAGCTTGTATAACTAGACGCTTTGTGGGAGGTGCTACAATGCGACTGAAGTTTCCTTTATGTAACGCAGTGAAACGAGACGGATACAAAAAAAACTATTTATGTTTCGTTAGAATAAGAACAGTTAGAAGAGGATTAAATATAATATAATCCTATTATATATATATATATATATATATATATATATATATATATATATATATATATATATATATATATATATATATATATATATATATATATATATATACACAGTATATATATACACACACACACACACTTCATGATAATTTAAAAAAGTAATGTGTATAATAATCCTCACAATTGATATTTAAATATGAAATTAGTACTTAGTACTTATAAATTTTTTAAAGACTTCTTCTGAAGAGCTATTGTTGTTGATTTGTTTTCAAAGAAACTGTATAATGTGATTCACTCGTTCAACATCAATATGGCTAGTTGCCAGTCTTTAAACTCGAGTTAATATTTCTTTTACATCATATTCTGTATACACGTAGACTATTGGACATTTCTACGGCTGAACACAATGACCAAACATCAAGATATCAAAAATATCAAACTACTGTTTTGAACAACAAATATTGTAATTTATAAAGGTATATCTTACCTGTCAACATTTGGGCGGTGTGTTAACTCCTCATAAAACAATACAAAATTAATGTGACACTGGAGTGATGGTCTCCAGAGCCAACTATATTATTAAACTACTATAAACTAATATATATTTAGGGCTGTGCAAAAATGAATTGCGATTTATCGTATCCAAAAAAAAAGTCTGTGTTTACATAATATATTTGTGTGTGCTGTATATAATTATTTTGTATATATAATACCTATGTATGCATGTACATATTTAAGAATTATTTGCGCTTAAATTCTGTATATATATATATATATATATATATATATATATATAAATACATAATCTATATTATATAAATATAAATATTTTATATATGAATAACACATTTTCTCAAATATATGCATGCATGTGTGTGTATTTATATATATACAAAATAATTCTATACAGCACACACAAATATATTATGTAAACACAGACTTTTATTTTGGATGCGATTGATCGCAATTAATTTTGCACAGCCCTAATATATATATATATTGTTATAATTTCATCCATAAATACACATTCTGAAGAATATTTACTCACCCTCATGTTGTTGTTTTTTTGTGGAAAAGTAGAATTTCAAAAAAGAACAAGAAAAAAATTGTATATAGTTTGTGTTTTATCATAAAACATGTCAAATGGCAGGGGGAACCACACCAGCCTTTAAAAGGGATTCCTTTCATTAAGTATTGCAATCAATTTAGAAATCACACCATTTCAGCACCAACGCATCACACATCATTTTGTTTGAATAAAAATCTAAATTTCGAGCTGATTCACTCTTAATTTCAACAACCCGAGGGGATTCTAACTATATACTGTATGTATGTGTATATAACATTGATACAGTAGTGATCAGGGCCATCCTTAGGGCGGTGCAACTGGTGCGACCGCATCGGGCCCCGCATAAGATGATCCCGAACTGACCAAAGGGGACAACACACCCACCCTGGTAGGCGGTCACGAACAAACCGACCAAAGGGGATTCGCTTCAACTAAGGCCCTGTTTACACCTGGTGTTATGATGCATTCTGGTCGACACCTGGTGTTTTATCTCTGGTAGTGATATACTGTACATATAAACACGACTTCCTGTGTTATACAGTACTACCTAAGACAAGGATCATAACTAAAACACAAAGATGAGACATTATCATCAAACACTTGACAAGAACAAATGACTAGTTTCAGACTTAATTCTATCATACATTTATTTGGATTAAAGACATGCAAAAGTGACAGTATCTGATGATATTCAAAATGTAACACTTAAACATGGCACTCCATTGAGACTCGTCGTTATGTAGGACTTGCATATCTATAAACTCATATAAAAAGGCGCTATGATTATCAGCCATACAAAGAGACAAAAAAAAAGTTCTGGAGTAGAAAAAAAAAAGAGAAAAACAAGCACTTCTACCCAGAAAGTACCTTTTATGAGGTTAAAACTTCCTCTGTGTGTACCATTTTAGTACAGCCATTTAATAGTCGGCCTATTTGTGAGGGTCTTTGAAAGGGTGAAACTGCTTTCTAAGACCAGGAACCAAAACAATTCTTGAGATCTCTGAAAATGACAACCAAATACTTGTTTCCATAAACCCTGGCTCCATTCAGCAGTACAAAGACAGTTTACAAAGGCCATCTTTAAAGCATACAGTACATAGTACATTAGAGAAAAGCTTTCAGAATTCCTTGGAGAGCATTACTTAAAAAAAAAAAAAAAAAAAAACGTAAAGATACATCTGCTCAACTGTTTCAAACATTTGAATCCTTTTAAAGGGTTTTTAAAGCTTTTATTCATTCAAAGTAGGGCTGTGAAACGATTAACCGCGATTAATCGGATCCAAAATAAAAGTTTGTGTTAACATAATATATGTGTGTGTAGTGTGTATAATTATTTTCTATATATATATATATATTATAAATACACACATATGCATGTATATATTTAAGAAAAATGTGTTAATAATATCAAATATTTATATTTATGTATAATAGTAAACACAAACTTGCGATTAATCGTTTCACAGCCCTAATTTAAATTATATTTTTGCTTGCGTTCCAGTGGGTTTCATGTCCTAGTGTTGGTCACTTTAAAGGTGTGTAAAGCATACTTGAAAATATTTCCTGGAAAGTCACGAGAAGCCTTCTTAGAGCTTAACCAAAGGCCTTCCAGCAACTTATGGGAAAATTTAACGAAAATAACAACACTCGGAAAAAGAATGAGCCAATTCTTAAAGGGATAGTTCACTTTGAAATTAATTTTTGGTATGTTTTATCTTACCTCAAGGACATCCCAGATGTAGGTGTCTTTGTTTCCACAGTATTTTCAATTTTGACATTTTTCAGTCAAACCGTTGTTGTCTGTCAGTCATATAATGGAGGTCTATGGTCACCACCTCAAAGAGCATGCACAGAGAAGTCCAAATTAAACATGATTTAATGACTCGTAAATGTAAGTACACATTGATGGCCTAAGACACGAAACGAGCGGTTTGTGTGAGAAAACGAACAGTATTTATATCGTTTTTACCTCGTGTAATCACAGTGATCTGAATTAGTTGTGCAATGTCCAACTCAACCGAACTGAATCAGTTCAATGTGACGCCGGAAGTGATCGCTTGCGTGTGACGTCACTCAATATTTACACAGAGATTTCGGAAGTTTTACCTTTTACTAAATATATTTAGATATACCGAAATCGTCTTCCATTGCGGTTTCCCGTATATCTAAATATGTTTAGTGAAAGGAAAAACTTCCGAAATCTCTGTATAAACAAAGAGTGACGTAGGCTTGTGCATGCACAGACCGAAGCACCCGTGCCGTCAGATCATTTTGTCATGGCTGTGGTTACAAGAGGTAAAAACGATATAAATACTGTTCGTTTTCTCACACAAACCGCTCGTTTCGTGTCTTAGGCCATCAATGTGTACTTACATTTACGAGTCATTAAATCTTGTTTAATTTTGACTTCTCTGTGCATGCTCTTTGGTGGACCCCCTTAGCCTCCAGACTGATAGACAACAACGGTTTGACTGAAAAATGTCAAAATTGAAAATACTGTGGAAACAAAGACACCTACATCTGGGATGCCCTTGAGGTGAGATAAAACATACCAAAAATTAATTTCAAAGTGAACTATCCCTTTAAGTCGTTCAGAAGGCCAGACCGTGTTGTGGTTGAAACAACAACAAAAAAATGGATTTTGAAGTCTGCTATGCAAGACTTCCTACCCTTCCATAAACCCTGTTCCTACCGTCAAGAACAAACACTAACTCTAAAGAGCTGCACTGATACAGTAAACTACATCTCTGTCCGTCACAGAGCAGAACTCACAGTTGTCATGTGATCGCAAACCTCTCAGCATTTATTCCTTCAGCGCACATCGACGGTTACATCCTTCATTACATCACATCCACGAAAAACTCACTGGGGTTGCCCATGGCCAAGTGGAACGACTGCCTGGAAGCGGTGAGCTCGGGTGGGACGGAGCCCAAATCTCGGGTCGGAGGAGCTCCAGGAGGACCGCCTGGAGTGCCTGAGGCCAGCATGGCATGGTGGGGCGGCAGAGCAGGGGCTTGTGGGTGTGGGGCTCCAAGTGCTAGGTGTGGGTGCTGCGGCACCATCATCACCATCATCGGGTTGTAAGGGATTGGGATTCCAGGCGGATACGGGGCGAGGTGAGCGGACGGGACGCGGTGATGCGAGCGCTGGCTCGAGCGACTGTGTTCGCTGGGCGTGGCTGAGCCGTGGTCTCGTCTCAGGCCGCTGCGAACCGAGTAATCTGATTCGCTGCCGCTGCCAGAGCGCGAGTCAGCCCCGCCCCCGCTGGGAGATTTATCGTCGCGCACGCTGCCGCCCACCGTGCTGCCGGATACACTTTTACTTCCCCTTCTCTTCTCTCCGTCACTGCGTGTGGAGCCACTGCTGTGACTCCCTGAGAGAGAGAGAGAGAGAGAGAGAGAACAGCTGTTAATAGGTACCGTGGACACAGAAACCTCTTTCCACAGAGCAGCTGGAAACAATCAATAATAGAGAAACAAATAAATGTGAAATGAACGAGTAGAAAAGCTCAAATGAACAGCATCATTTTGAAATAGATTTTTTTTTACAGTATAAAAATCTGTATTGTACTTTTGATCAATTTAATGCATTCTTGCTGAATAAAAAAACTCTTACTAACCCCAAACCTATGAACAGTAGAGTATGGGCCAATCCCAATTCTACCCCTTACCCCTTCACTTTCCCCTTCCCCTCCGTTTTGCGCGTCCACGTGAAGGGGTAGGGTTGTCCCAATTCTCTTTTGGTTGGAGGGGGAGGGCTAGGGGGAAGGGCCAGATAGCCCTTCAAACGAAGATTTTTCGGGAGCACACTTCAACTGAAGGGGTATGAGAAGTGTCACTGCTAACCCAGGCTGGCTGCCCAAGCGACAAAGGAGACCCATAAATTTAAGTATTTGTGGCTTTAATAAGTATTATAACGACAAATAATGATTTGCTTTATGTTACATTCAATATTGTGTTCATATTTACGATCAGTTTCTTCACAGAAACGTTTGTAAAAAAAAAAAAAAACGCTAAAATTACTGTAGTTTGCTAACGATAGTCCCGCAACATATTTTCGTCGTCTCCGTTGTTTCCTGCGAACTTCACAAGATGCAAGAAAATAGCTGTAACCCACGCGACTGAGATAACTGCAGCTGTCGACGGCATCTTGGAAGTTGTGATAAACATCGGCGCATCTCCTGTGACGTAGGCGCTAGCGACGACTTATAATGACGTTTAACGGAGGCGTAGTGGTGTCCCATTTCTTAGGGGAATATTTTCACCCCTACGCATTGCCACTCTGTTTCAAGGGTCAAGGGGAAGGCGAAGGGGTAGGGCTAGGGGAAAGGGAAGGGGTAAGGGGTAGAATTGGGATTGGCCCTATGTGGACTTTGACTCTATTGACTATTACATTTCCATATATTTGTGTCGGGTACGTCCAAACACACACACACACACACTAGCCCCTTTTCCACCAAAGCATTTTGAGAGCCGGTTCGGAGCCGGTGCCTGCGCGCGAACCAGTTCTTAGGCTGAATCCCAATTCTCTGTCTTACCCCTTCCCCTTAGTTTTGCGTGTTCACGTGAGAGGAAGGGCTATCCCAATTCTCATTTTGATCTAGGGGTAGGGGTAAGGTGAAGGGGTATATACCCCTTAAGACCAAGAATTTTCGCGAGCTTAGGGCCAATCCCAATTCTACCCCTTACCCCTTCACTTTCCCCTAGCCCTACCCCTTCGCCTTCCCCTTGACCCTTGAAACAGAGTGGCAATGCCTAGGGGTGAAAATATTCCCCTAAGAAATGGGACACCGCTTCGCCTCCGTTAAACGTCATTATAAGTCGTCGCTAGCGCCTACGTCACAGGAGATGCGCCGATGTTTATCACAACTTCCAAGATGCCGTCGACAGCTGCAGTTATCTCAGTCGCGTGGGTTACAGCTATTTTCTTGCATCTTGTGAAGTTCGCAGGAAACAATGGAGACGACGAAAATATGTTGCCGGACTATCGTTAGCAAACTACAGTAATTTTAGCGATTTTTTTTTTTTACAAACGTTTCTGTGAAGAAACTGACCGTAAATATGAACACAATATTGAATGTAACATAAAGCAAATCATTATTTGTCGTTATAATACTTATTAAAGCCACAAATACTTCAATTTATGGGTCTCCTTTGTCGCTTGGGCAGCCAGCCTGGGTTAGCAGTGACACTTCTCATACCCCTTCAGTTGAAGTGTGCTCCCGAAAAATCTTCGTTTGAAGGGCTATCTGGCCCTTCCCCCTAGCCCTCCCCCTCCAACCAAAAGAGAATTGGGACAGCCCTACCCCTTCACGTGGATGCGCAAAACGGAGGGGAAGGGGAAAGTGAAGGGGTAAGGGGTAGAATTGGGATTGGCCCTTACTTGAAACCAAGGGGTAAGAAATGCACAAGTTTTTTCGCTTAAATGATTGATAAAAAAATATGACCGTCTTGTTTTGTGCTCTACACAATTATGTACATATATATTTGCAACTATGTTGTTTATTGAAACGTTTTTTAAAGTTTTTAAAAATCGCTACTTTGCTACGCTAGGCTATGCTAACGTTACATTGCTGTTTTGCACAATCAGTCCCACATTTCAAGATCGCCCAAAATGTCCGGGATTCAGCTTTTGCTTTCTACAGTCGCCATTCATTATGTGTACATTATTTGACACTGATACATACGTGATCAGCTTCTCAGATGATGCATTCAGCTTTAAACGGATCCCGACTGAGACGAAAACACGGGAATATTAGATCAACAATACATTCAGATTCACAGATTTAAATGAATGAATTTAGTCCGATTGAAACAACACTTTGTGCATGTAAACAAAATAAATGGTGAAGACGGAAAGCAAAAGCCCAATCCCGGACATTTTGACGGCATCTTGAAAGTTTCGAGAAGTTTGTGATCAACACTTGTTGCCCCGGGTGACACAGACGCCAGTTAAGGATGATGCAAGATGACGTAACCGAGTGGTGTCTCATTTCATAGGGGTATGTTTCGAGGGACAAGGGCTAGGGGTAAGACGAAGGGGTAAGACAGAGAATTGGGATTCAGCCTTAGGGCCAATCCCAATTCTACCCCTTACCCCTTCGCTTTCCCCTAGCCCTACCCCTTCGCCTTCCCCTTGACCCTTGAAACAGAGTGGCAATGCGTAGGGGTGAAAATATTCCCCTAAGAAATGGGACACCACTACGCCTCCGTTATACGTCATTATAAGTCGTCGCTAGCGCCTACGTCACAGGATATGCGCCGATGTTTATCACAACTTCCAAGATCCCGTCGACAGCTGCAGTTATCTCAGTCGCGTGGGTTACAGCTATTTTCTTGCATTTATCTTGTGAAGTTCGCAGGAAACAACGGAGACGACGAAAATATGCGGGACTATCGTTAGCAAACTACAGTAATTTTAGCGATTTTTTTACAAACATTTCTGTGAAGAAACTGACTGTAAATATGAACACAATATTGAATGTAACATAAAGCAAATCATTATTTGTCATTATAATACTTATGAAAGCCACAAATACTTAAATTTATGGGTCTCCTTTGTTGCTTGGGCAGCCAGCCTGGGTTAGCAGTGACACTTCTCATACCCCTTCGTTTGAAGTGTGCTCCCGAAAAATCTTCGTTTGAAGGGCTATCTGGCCCTTCCCCCTAGCCCTCCCCCTCCAACCAAAAGAGAATTGGGACAACCCTACCCCTTCACGTGGACGCGCAAAACGGAGGGGAAGGGGAAAGTGAAGGGGTAAGGGGTAGAATTGGGATTGGCCCTTAGTGTTTCGACAGCCAAAGAACCGGTTCTCGGCCAGGAGAACTGGTTCCAAAGCGGCACCAACTCTTTGCTGGACTAGAACCGTTCTTTTACCACGTCATGCTTACGTCGGGGGCTGGGGCGGGTTTACATGTGTTCTGAACATCTTTTCTGACCATAATAAAGGATCGCAAATCAGGAGAAACATTTGCAGAAACACAATGGAGTCCGCCTTTGTAATTGTTATGCTTGAAGTTAACGCAAGCGTTTCAATTTTTGTCTTTTTTTTTATTGAAGACATTATAAGCAAAGAAGAAAACAGTCACAATATAGAACAAACAAACGGAAAGAAAAAAAGACACAAGACAGGGGTACATCACTTATCAGAAAAGATTACATACCAAACGAAAAGATTAAAAGATTTACATATTTCAATTGTTTTTAAAGCTTTCCTGGTACACGAGTTAGAGATAATACGAAAGAAATGTTGCATTTGCAAGCGTTTCTAGCTAAGACGTATGGCGACGTAAACAGTGACGTAATGACGTCGTTCCCTGGGCGCTCTAGTCAGTGGAAAAACAAATAGGTTCTGAAGCGGTTCGCAAGTTGAACCAACTCCGAACCAGCACCAGTTCCGAACCAGTTCTTTTTTTGGTGGAAAAGGGGTAATAGAGGGTGAGTGTAGCTGGTTACCTTCGCTGTGCTGGCTGCCCGCGCTGCCCGGGCCGTAGCTGTAGTTGGAGAGCTCATGGTAGGGAGGCGGCTGGGTGGAATAAGGGTGAGGGTATTGGTACGTGAACGAGTGGAGCAGGGGCCACGGGGTCGCCCCTGGCAGTGGAAGAGGGGCCAGAGTGTCCTGGTCTGAAGCACCACTGGATCCATCGTTATCGTTAAGAGAAAGGTTGGCCATGTCTGAGAGGAAAAAGTAGTGAGAGTCTGTGTAAGTGAAAAAGAACATATTCATATTTCAAATATTATTCTAAGGGGCCGTTTACACCTGGCCACTTCATGCGTTTTCTAGCTATCCGATCGTGAAAAGACCAGGTGTAAATGCCCCCCGAAACGCATTTGAGACTTTGAATCCGATCGATTTGAATCCGATCGCTCAAACCACATTAGGAGGTGGTCTGGGCCGCATTCCAGACGAAACTGGACAGGTGTAAATGTATCTGGTTCTTGAAACCACATAAGTAAATGTTACTACTCCCAAAAATGCTAAAAAATAAACGTGTGAGAGCGTGTTACAGGCTATATGTCATGCTATTTTAGTCAGATATGACGCGCATTACCTCAGATGAGCAGCTGAATGCCTATCAAGCCAACGCGCCGCAATCTATCGCAAATCAAAGTAAAAAAGTAAGTCGCAGATGCTTAATACTACCATCTTCATTAAAAGTAAAGAAACGAAATGGTCTTACCAGTTCTGTTGCCGCTCTCTCTTAACTGATTTTAAAATTAGCCGATGGTCAATAAAACTCGACTCATATCTGTTGCTTTCGGTGACGTGCCCTTTACTAAATCTGCATATAGCGCGTGAATTGAAGATCGGATTTATATCCGTTTCGCAAAAACACATTTATGTGACCAGGTGTAAATGGAGTCGTTTTTATAAATCAGATAGCTATCCCGATCTGAGAAAACGCATGAAGTGGCCAGGTGTAAACAGCCCCTTAAAGAAACGCCAGGTCTACTTACAATTTTCACAGTTACTAAAGTCTCCAAATATGTAATAACACTGTTCGGAGAAGGTGATCTTGTTGACAGTGTGTCTGATGAAACCAGCCTTCAGTAGGTTACTGGCATATTTACGAGCTTCCCGTCTGTCTTGAAACCCTTCGAGGTGATGGTACAACCACTCAACCACATCTGAACCTGTACACACACACAAACAAACACGAGATTAGATAAAAGGCCCATTTGTCTCATAGTCATTGTACAACGTTCATTTGGGAACAGTTGCTGCGTCCCAATCCACACACAATCCGTCCTAAATAGTAATGTTGTGACCAGCTGACTGGTCATGGCTTAAAGGAGTAGTTCACTTTTGAAAAAAACTTTTGCTAATAATTTACTCACCCCCATGTCATCCAAGATATCCATGTCTTTCTTTCCTCAGTCGAAAAGAAATAAAGGTTTTTGATGAAAACATTCCAGGATTTTTCTCCATATAATGGACTTCAATGGGAACCAAACGGTACAAGGTCGAAAATACAGTTAATAACAGTTTCAGATGCAGCTTCAAATGTCTTTAAACGACACCAGACGATGAATAAGGGTCTTATCATGCGAAACGTCCGGCTACGTCGCCCGTGACCTTTTGAACGTAATTACGTATTACGTGACGTTACAAACGCGCCTCACAGAATGGAGAAAGGCTAGCATTTGTCCTTAGAAAAGTTACATTTTTGGAAAAAGTTTTGAAATAACCGGTCGTTTCGCATGATAAGACCCTTATTCATCGTCTGGTGTCGTTTAAAGACATTTGAAGCTGCATCTGAAACTGTTATTAACTTTTGGACTTTGGACCGTCTGGTTCCCATGTAAGTCCATTATATGGAGAAAAATCCTGGAATGTTTTCATCAAAAACCTAAATTTCTTTTCGACTGAGGAAAGAAAGACATGGACATCTTGGATGACATGGGGGTGAGTAAATTATCAGCAAAAGTTTTTTCAAAAGTGAACTACTCCTTTAAAACACTGAAAGAAGACTATTTTAAATTCCCTATGGAAAAAAAGCCCCCAAAAAATTAAAGAAAAAGGGGGTGGGCACTGTTACACTATTGTGACATCAAATTAAATGAGGATTGTCCCTGATTTGGAAACTTGTAATGGACTCAATAACCAGCATTTTACATTTAAAAATGACAGAAAATATTCATACACACCATACACTTACACATAAGAATAGGTAGACTTGGCTTATTTTCCTTGAATTTCCTTAACGGATGAATAAAGTATGTATCTATCTATCTATCTATCTATCTATCTATCTATCTATCTATCTATCTATCTATCTATCTATCTATCTATCTATCTATCTATCTATCTATCTATCTATCTATCTATCTATCTATCTATCTATCTATCTATCTATCTATCTATCTATCCATCTATCCATCTTATCTACGTTCAACAATCTGACTGATACTGGCATGAAACGGTTATGATGTAGTAGTACGTCTCAAAGCTCTTCTGGTGAATTGGGATGCGGCAAGTGTGTACAAAACAGTGTCAGGAAAAAATGAAGAAGTCTCTGACCCAGGAAAGCATTGGGAATAGTGATCTTCAGCCACATTCGGTCTCTGACCTCCAGACCGGACTCTGGAGATGCCATGGCCTTCGCAACAGATGCCATGTCAGAGCGAAGAGACAGGTTAAACTCGTCGAAGCCTACAGACAGAGAAACAGAGTTCAAATAATGGGGCTTAGAGAGTGTGTGTAGGCTACTTGAGTGCTAAGCGCGATGCTTACGCTCAGTTTCAGTGACGGACGAGCCGGAGGTGATGGTGCTGCTCGGGTAGGACGGAAACACCCCTGTGAGAGCCACCGAGTGATTGATCCACGCCGCCGGGTCTATGGGCCGGATTGGCTCATCTGACGGAGAAGATGGGGAACGATGATTGATAAATACGTTTCATCATCATTAAAAACACAATTTGGGATGGCAAGACTTTTAAATGTTCTTGAAAGAAGGCTCTTCTGCTCACCATGGCTGCATTTATTTGATCTAAAATACAGTAATATTGTGAAATATTATTACAAATTAAAATAAATGTTTATCATTTTAAAATGTCATTTATGTCTGTGATCAAAGCTGAATTTTCAGCATCATTACTCCAGTCTTCAGTCTCACGTGATCCTCCAGAAATCACTCTAATATGATGCATTTATTATTATCAGTGATGAAAACAGTCGTGCTGTTTGTTTCCAATTTTTTTAATAAATAGAAAGTTCAAAAGATTTTTTTTTTAACATTACTGCTACTTTTGATTTAAGCATCCCTCCAGAATAAAAGTATTTATTAGGGCTGTCAAACGATTAATCGTGATTAATCGCATCCAAAATAAAAGCTTGTGTTTAAAAGTTATGTGGGTTACTGTGTATAATTATTTTGTATATATATATATATATATAAATACACTAGGGATTAATCGCAGTTAATCGCATCCAAAATAAAAGTTTGTGTTTACATAATATATGTGTGTGTAGTGTGTATAATTAATATAAATACCCACACATGTATGTGTATATTTAAGTAAAATGTGTTATTAATATATCAAATATATATATATATATATATATATATATATATATATATAATATTAATTATGTGTAAATATATATAAAGTATATACAAGCAAATATTTCTTAAATATCTACATGTATTTGTGTGTATTTATATATACAAATTAATTATACACATTACACACACGTATATTATGTATACACAAACTTTTATTTTGGATACAATTAATCATTTGACAGCCCTATTATTTATTCTTTAAAATACATTTTATGTAATATTACAATTACATAGTTTTTGATGTTTATAATATTAAAACGACACTTACTGCGTGGCAGGGTGAAATAGCCTTGGGGAGCAGGATCCCAGCATTTTGCCACAGTCAGAGTGATGGGTCTAAGAGAATTAAAGTGATATTATAACATTGCAGGATATATATTCATACCTTGTGAGGTGCTTCAGTAGATTACTCGTGCATTTGGTAAAACAGCCACTCGCTTCTGCCGACATCTCCCACTTCAAAAAACGTAACCAACTGGAGCGCACTTGACTTGCACTACGGCTAACGATTTTAAAGAGGCGGCGTTCACTTTTACCTTTAGGCGATATTGATTTATGCAGAACTGTTGAACTTATTTACAGTATGTAATGCAAGTACATTCTAAGTAACTGTAATTACCTTAAAATGAACAGTAATCCTTTATCTTTTCAGTGCTTAAGTATTTTAATTACAGTTACTTTGTAACGCTTTACACCCATCACTGCTCTGGACATTTAAACATTTATAGATGGATGCCACAATTTATCGCAATACAAAAATGCAACAATACATATTGTGGATAGCGACAATATGCATCATGGATAGTCCCTCCAAAATAAAAATTACTGTGAGAAAAAATTCAAGTTTTCAGAGTTTAAGTGTCAGAACTACAGTTAACTACTATATAATGTTGATTATAATGTATTATAATGCAATGGGGGAATATTTGCGGGTCCTGATAATGCCAAATGTGGTCAAGATTAATTCAAATATATCTAGTCAGTGAAAGTAAGCATATTCGTCTAAAATAATTCTGTATTTTCAGCTTCAGAATCATAATTATTGTTATTCTGGTGTCACCATTGTCCTTGGGTTACAAGCACCGAGTCCAAGCCTATTCATTTAAACCTACAATGTAATATCAAATTTAGCATTTTAATCAACAGTACATTTTTTGTTAACCTTTTACCATACGTCTTGGAGTATCGCAATAATATCATATCGTGAGTTAAGCATCATGATATGTATCGAATCGTGACATAAAGGTATCGTTATAACCCTAATTTTTCAGGTCGGGTAGAATCTGCAATCTCTGACCCTTAAAACAAATAATTGTATTCCTTAAAACTATTTTTTGATCACTAAAATTACTTTTTTTGTCTTTTAAATAGCTTGAATGTAACTCTACACCCTTGCCTCATTTAGTATACGCAGTTCTATGAATATGTAAATTAGCCCCGCCTCCACTCACTCACACCAGCTCAGAGATCCACTCATTGCCGATCACACGTTGACCTAAATGGTTACAAGGTAGTTTGTGACGTCAGAAACACCAGCGATTTGAAAATACTCAAATACTCAATACTCAGCAATTGTGTCGAATTATGAATTTGCACATGGTCTGTCTTAAAACACATAAACAACATTAAAAGCTTGATTTTCACCACAGGGGGACTTTAAGGGAAATTCTCACAGACTCACCCGGGTTTGTGGACGATCTCACGGAGGACCCTGACAGCATCATCATTACTCATGTTTTCAAAGTTGATGTCATTCACCTGCACAAAAAAGAGAAGAAACATTAGAGCCAGTCATTACAACAGAACCCCGCAGCAGTGAAAGTACAGATCTCTTGTTTAGAGGTAATTGCTTTGGAAATGTTCCCAATGTTTGTGCCTTGAAGCTGGGAGTGTGGTCTGAGTACATCGTCTCAGATTTGAATTGTGTTCGAAAGGAATTAAAACTCACTCATCTGACTGGCTGGTTGCCCATCGAGTAGAGATTATACAATATGCAGGTCTCACTTTGTGCCTGATTTCCAAACACTAATAACTTATTTTCTATACTCTTAGGGAAAAAAAATAAAAGTTTCAATGGGGTTCTATATAGGACCCAAGGATTTACGCAAAAAAGGTTCTATAAAAGGAGAAGTGCATAATACTTTCATGTTTAACAGGTTATTTCATTTTTTCTAGTCATAAAGTACGTTTATGTCACACACACACACACGTTTATGTAACAAACAAGGTGCTTAATTCATAAAATTTGATTAAAATTAAAAATGAATTAAAACAAAAATTAATTAATTAAAATTAAATCCATAAAATTATCCAATGATGGGAACTCCTAAAATGTTATATATATGAAGCGCCTGACAGAACCCTTTAAAGGGATAGTTTAGGTTTTTTTTATACAAGGGCATCCAAGATGTAGGTGTCTTTGTTTCCACAGTATTTTCAATTTTGATATTTTTAGGTCAAACCGTTCTTGTCATATAATGGAGGTCTATGGTCACCACCTCAAAGAGCATGCACAGAGAAGTCCAAATTAAACATGATTTAATGACTCCTAAATGTAAGTACACATTGATGGCCTTAGACACGAAACGAGCGGTTTGTGTGAGAAAACGAACAGTATTTTTTTCGTTTTTACTTCTTGTAACGATTACATTTTTACCTCTTGCAGACCCTCAGATCACTTGGACGTGGCTGTAGTTACAAGAGGTAAAAACGATATAAATACTGTTCGTTTTCTCACACAAACCGCTCGTTTCGTGTCTTAGGCCATCAATGTGTACTTACATTTACGAGTCATTAAATCATGTTTAATTTGGACTTCTCTGTGCATGCTCTTTGAGGTGGTGACCATAGACCTCCATTATATGACTGACAGACAAGAACGGTTTGACCTAAAAATATCAAAATTGAAAATACTGTGGAAACAAAGACACCTACATCTGGGATGCCCTTGAGGTAAGATAAAACATACCAAAAAAAATTATTTCAAAGTGAACTATCCCTTTAAGTTTCTATATAGAATATTTTCTTTACACACACACACACCTGCAGCAGCATGTCTCCAGGTTCAATGCGTCCGTCTGCAGCTACAGCTCCTCCCTTCATGATAGAGCCAATGTAGATTCCTCCATCTCCTCTCTCGTTACTCTGACCCACTATACTGATGCCCAAGAAATTATACTTCTCTATAGGACACAAAAAACACAAGGAGTATGGAGCACATTATGAATTAAACACAATTTATACTTCATCAATACCAAGTAGTATATATAAACAGCGCAGGAGAGATCACGGAAGAACAGGCACTGACCCATGTTAAGAGTGACTGTAATAATGTTTAGGGACATGGTTGAATCGGTCACACTGCTGAAAGAGGAAGCCTATAATACAACAGAGAAAACTCAGTAAATAACAACAACTAATTGTTCAATAGTATCAGACGGTTGTTTCATACCCTCTCCAGGCGGGGGCGCTGTTTCCTGCGTCTGCGATGGCGTTTGAGTAATCTAGATGCAGTGCTCTGCTCAGTGGAGCTGCTGAACCTGATTACACACATTTAGTCAAATAAAAGAAACATTCATAAACTCATTTTGCTTGACGATTTTTGCGTCATCAGAGGATTTTTTCCAGACAAAAAATACATAAATCTCTCGTCTCAGGGGGATATGAGGGTGGAAAGCACGGTAATTTGAAAATACTACAGGTTTTCTACTAATACAAAGCTTAATGCTACATCCAATTAATTTCAGTTCAATCATTTGATTCAGAGCACAGAAATAAAACATTACACACACACACAACCTAAAAACTACCGATGTGATTGAAGTGGACTTCAAGAACAAAACAATTTTCCAACCTCAATCGAGCACAACACACACTCTGACCTGCTCATGGTATCATCCTCGTCTGAATCACAGAAGCTTGTGGTGTCCAGTTCACTGCTCATCACTGTGGTGGCACTCTCATATCCAGCCAGGTGTCGGTCCATACGGGACTGCCCATTCATACGCGGCCCGGAAACTGACACACACAGCAGCAAAATGAACACAACGTCCTGAAATACTGTATTAGTAATTATTAGGTCAAACAAATCAGAGACTGAACTGACCGTGTTGCTCTATGCTCTCTCTGGGTCGAGGTCTCTCTCTCCTGAAAGACACGACTGACTCCGTCTCTGTCTGATCATCTAAGGACTCCCGGCTGCCTGTAGTGTTGGGACTAAACACACACACACACACACACATCATGCAATGCTTTATTCAAGACACATCTGTACATCTCTGCAAGCTGAGTGAAGCTTACATTTTTAACAGCTAGCTGCCTCTAGAAAACCAATCTCTGATAAGGCACCAAGAGCAAGAGAGTTACACTAAAAACAAAATTATATTGTATTTTTAACCTGATTACTTTTTAAGTTATTGTTATTTAACAGCTTAAATTCTACTGTTACATGTCAGACACCACAAACACGTCATGGTTTTAGGCACTTTCTGCACAAAAACGTATTGGATTACCTTGTGGGTGTCATGCAAAGGTTTTACACTACTGTTCAAAAGTTTGGGGTTGGTAAGAAGTGCCTTATGCACAGAGTTTCATAATTGATTAATTCTGCAACATTAACGGATATTTTCCTGTTTATTCCTGTGAAGCTAGTTTACGGAATGCTGTATAACGCACTATGGCAACAAAGAAAAAAAGTGTATGCAACATATTTTAAAACTTAAAAGCATTTCTTTTTAATCCTTAAAGGTGCAGTAAGTGATTTCTGAGACGTGCCGTTGAAAGTGGATCTGACCGAGCCACACTTGCAGCCAATCAGCAGTAGGGGGCGTGTCCACTCATGATGGGGGAGGAGAGAGATCCAATCAGCAGTAGGGGGCGTGTCCACTCATGATGGGGGAGGAGAAAGTGAGCCAATGAACAGTAGGGGACGTGTCCACTCATGATGGGGAGTAGAGAGAGTGAGACAATCAGCAGTAGGGGGCGTGTCCATTCATGATGTATGAGGAGAGAGTGAGTCAATCAGCAGTAGGGGACGTGTCCACTCATGATGGGGGAGGAGAAAGTGAGCCAATGAACAGTAGGGGGCGTGTCCACTCATGATGAGGAGTAGAGAGAGTGAGCCAATCAGCAGTAGGGGGCGTGTCCATTCATGATGTGTGAGGAGAGAGTGAGCCAATCAGCAGTAGGGGGCGTGTCCGCTCATGATGGAGGAGGAGAGTGAGCCAATCAACAGTAGGGGGCGTGTCCACTCATGATGGGGGAGGAGAGTGATCTAATCAGCAGTAGGGGGCGTGTCCACTCATGATGGGGAGGAGAGAGGGTGAGCCAATCAGCAGTAGGGGGCGTGTCCACTCATGATGGGGAGGAGAGAGGGTGAGCCAATCAGCAGTAGGGGGCGTGTCCACTCATGATGGAGGAAGAGAGTGAGCCAATCAACAGTAGGGGGCGTGTCCACTCATGATGGGGAGGAGAGAGGGTGAGCCAATCAGCAGTAGGGGGCGTGTCCACTCATGATGGGAGAGGAGGAGGAGAGAGCAAGAGGGAGATTTGAAAAATGACTGTAGAAAGAGAGATGCTGAGAGACATTACAAAAGAGAAAAGCTCAGAGGAATATCACTGGAAAAGACAGGTTATGATCAGGCAAGAGCTTTAGGACCCGCGTTAATATTAGAAAAGCTTTACAGAGCTGGAGACACCAAAGCGGGAAGGCCTGAAACGGACCCCAAGGTTGCATTGTTTCTGCTCCATATGTGAGTAACATTGGTTTTACTCTGTTACACAGAATCAAGATATACTGTTGTAATGTAAGCTAAAGTAGCAGGACAGTTTAGAGTGTTATTTGTCTGGAGCTGCTGCTGGCGACTCACAACCAAACTCTTGCTTGTATTTATTCTTGAGTACCATTCATTAATTTTTTGCTCTTCCTTGCTTCGGTTCAGCTATGATAAAGAGACAGCCACTCTTTGGATTGTTTGTTTATGCATTCTGGGTGCGGAGCAATGAAGTGAGGGGTGTGTTTGTTTGGGCTGATTTCAAATATCAACAGTGTTCCTCAGAAATCGCTTACTGCACCTTTAACCAGGATGTCTGATGATATTTCACATATTTTGTGATTTAGCTTTATGATAAAGCTTGGAAAAGCAAATAAACAAAAAAAGTAATTGTTCCTTCAAGGAAAGCTGTAAAGTTAGTCGCTGACTGAGCGCTGCTACAGACCGTAACCACAAAAATGACATTCATGGCAAGAAACAGAGATGCAGATTAACATACTGGAAGGAAGGGGGTCTGGAGTCTCCAATGCCCCCCGTCCTCTCGGCGGGAGGTGGAGGCAGGGGTGGAGGGGGGGGTGAGGGCTGAGACGGGACCTCTACTGGAGGGGCTGGGGGTTCGGCTGCAGGGGTATCTGAGGACACCAGCTAACAGAGAGAAAGAAGATTGAGGTAAGAGTGAAACGTGATACATAAAAAAAACAAGGAACTAAAGGGAACTATAGGAAAAGATCTTATGACCACACTTTTTTTTTTTACCCAACGATTTTTTATACTCGTGGAGCTCACTGAAAAGTGTCAAACTGATTACACAATGCTTCAGGTCAAACATATCCAGTGTCTGGGATTTACGCAAGTATAATTTAAATGAAGAGTTTAAGTTGGAGAGGTAAATGTCTGACAGTGAACAGGACCTCAAATAGCACAGCAATGGAAAATTCATCAACAATCTGCAGCAAAACACAGTGTGCTAAATGTTAGTCAAAGTCATATACTTGAGAAGGGAAAGCAACTTAGATGTACAGTATCATTGTATGCCCTTCTCCTTTCTTCATGCTAATGGATGCTAGGTTATTGTACACTCCCTCTCAAGGGACCTTAAGCCATCCTGACAGTGGTCTACTATTTCCATCCCAGTGGGTCTGGTTTCGTCCAGGCCTTTTGACTTAAGCACCTGCTTTTCTTTGAGGGCTTTTAGACGAGACTGGATTTCAGTCTCCGTGTGAAGGACCTGACACACACACACTTAGTGCTCTTTACAGATTCACTGTGACATAAATCAAAACAGGCCTGTTACATGTCACTACAGGGAAGAGGAGCTTCGGCAGAGCTTAGTCAAACGGTGCAGTTTGCACTCATAAATCCAAAAACTGTTGAGACACCATATGAAAGCTCAGTAAAACAAATATTATTCGAAAAATACAGCTGAGTGAGTGACAGGGAGCACTGCAACAGGAGCAGTTGTTTTCTTACCCAGGAGACAACTCTTCCGTTGAAGCATGGCAGCTTGGCACTGTCGTCTGAGATCTCCTCCTTCACCACCCTGAGCAGACACAGGTATTAAAGTGAGACGGAATTAAAAACGAACGCACATTTCCATTGATAAATGCATGCATATTCCTGCGGCTTCACAGACGAGTCTCCCGCATATTCAAAACGGCTCCCTGATGCCCGCAAATTACTAAAGGCCAATTTATACTTCTGCGTCGAGGGTACGCCGTTGTGAACGGCGTTGGCTACGCACGTAGGCGACTCCTTTGTGAGCATTTATACTTCTGCGTTCAGGTCTTGGTTGCTCTGCAGTACTGCTCCGAAACGCTAGTTGGCGGCGGAGGGTTTTAATGTTCCACTGTTTACATTGCCCGAGTTGCGACTAGGTTACTACAAGCCTGAAAGAGAGCGGATCATGTTGGAGTTGGAGCTTATTGTGGTGGAAAAACAGTTAATTTTACTGAAATTACTAAAACTGAAAAGCAGAAATGAGAGAAGACGTCGGAGGAGATGGTACGTGTGGAAATGCGTGAGAAGGCACGTGCGGAAATGTGTAGGAGGAAATGCGATGCTACCAAGCCGACCAATCACAGATCTTGCGGTCCGCGTCGTCGCGACGTGTAGTTACATTTTTGAGGAGGTGCGCGTCAGGCGACGGCGAAGGGTACGCGGTATGGGACGCGTCTCTGCGTATGCTACGCCGTACCTACTGCGCGCACCCTACGCAGAAGTATAAATTGGCCTTTAAAGATTAGATTAGATTTATTTGACCACTTAAATATAAAAATATGAAGAACAGTAAGAAACTGTTGCATACATTAAAAACAAATACAAAAGTAGTCAGGGATAAACACAATAAAGCCCAAAGACTTATTTCCATTGTGGTCCCTTATAAAGGCAGCGGAAGAAGTCAAGTGGCAACACATCACACATCAAACATTCACATACATAACCCAAATTCATACATATTATACAAAAAAAAATTAAAATAATAAAAAAATAAAAAAAAATAAACTTAGTATTATAAAAACTACATTTGGCCCCTAAACCATAATTTCAGACCTTGTTGAACCTTGAACTTCTTACTGTCTTCAGTGCACCAGGTAACCGATTCCAAAGGGTAGTTCCAACATAAAGAAAAGAATGTTTGCCCAGATTTGTATAAAGGCGCTGTTTGCGATTTTTAGCGACCTCTAGCGGTGATGTTTCAGAATGCAACAAGAGCGCTCGTGCTCGTGCTCAATCTCAAGAGCGAGCAATCATTCTCTACCAGCCACACGGAGACTTTCAACGCAACGCGAAATTATCACACATGCTGGAAACTAATGTAAACTCCCACTGCAGGTACAATAATAGCCTACTTTTATCAGCTTGACGTTGAAGTAATGCTCTGTGCTCGTACCATGATCATAATGGTACAATAAACTGCATTTAGCCGACATGTGATGTTATATAGCATAAGCCATTTCTCTAACTATTCGTATATCTTTCACAATCAGCAATGTCAACATAGGTGAATGTATAATATGATAATGAAAACAGTTGAACAGTTTCAGTGTATCAGCAAGATCGTAGGAAGTAACAATACTGTACTGAACGTGTCTGGAAATGTGCATAAACAATATGGTAGTGGGATGACGACATTAGTCAGTACGTTAGATCTAGTAAATAAAATAAGTTATACTAATGTTATCCTGGAACATTATTTTGTATTCATGTAATGTTGTAGTTTATCTTGTAATTTCACTTGAGTTTACGTCGATCCGCGTTTTCGTCCGGAGTCGATCAGATTCACGTTTTGCCTGACGAGCTTGAGCAGATAAAACTTTTTTTGTTTTTATATTTATGTGGAGTTTGTGTTGGAGTCTGTGTTGTGCTGGAGGCAGGACGTTTTGGGGGGTTATCAGACTCCATGTCGTCAGCTGAAGTGCCGTTGTTCGCATGATAGACTGTAGGATAGAGAGGCTCGGGACTAGGGTTGGGTATCGAGAATCGAGTATCGATTGGAACCGAGACTAACTTTTCGTTTTTCCCGGAATCGTTCAAAAGTTAAAATTTCGATTCCTAGTTTCGATATTCACAGTCCGCCGAGCGGAAGAAGAAACCGCTGAACAACACCAATGAAGAAGCGTCTACCGGAAGTGTTGGCATAACCGCGCGAGTCAAACATGAGTACCTTACGTCGGCGATCCAAAGTGTGGCTTCACTTTTCTGAAAATAACGAAATCTCGGCAAAATGCAAAATTTGTGACAAAAGGAGTATTTTTACAGAAGGAGTATTTCCTTCAGAAAGGCCGTTGGTTAGCAAGGTTAGCTAAACTTTTTTGACCCTGCCTCTTAAAAGAATCGGAATCGAGAATCGTTAGGAACCGGAATCGAAACAAGGAATCGGAATCAGAATCGTTCAAATTCAAACGATACCCAACCCTACTCGGGACTCGGGAGCGCGCATGCACGTCACTTCTGATGGATTTCGCAGGAAATCCGACCCGGAGACCTCGCATATAAATAAGAATATTGGCCTTCAGAGGTAATGGCATAATGGATCGTTGCAATGTGTGATTACAACCCCTTCAAACACAGGCAATAAAAAAAGGATTCATTTTATAAAAATAGTTACATATAGAACCTTTAAAATCTGCCAGTATCAAGAGTGAGCGAGCAAGAGCGAGCGAGCAAGGGCCAATCCCAATTCTACCCCTTACCCCTTCACTTTCCCCTAGCCCTACCCCTTCGCCTTCCCCTTGACCCTTGAAACAGAGTGGCAATGCGTAGGGGTGAAAATATTCCCCTAAGAAATGGGACACTACTACACCTCCGTTAAACGTCATTATAAGTCGTCGCTAGCGCCTACGTCACAGGAGATGCGCCGATGTTTATCACAACTTCCAAGATGCCGTCGACAGCTGCAGTTATCTCAGTCGCGTGGGTTACAGCTATTTTCTTGCATTTATCTTGTGAAGTTCGCAGGAAACAACGGAGACGACGGAAATATGTTGCGGGACTATCGTTAGCAAACTACAGTAATTTTAGCGATTTTTTTTTTTAACAAACGTTTCTGTGAAGAAACTGACCGTAAATATGAACACAATATTGAATGTAACATAAAGCAAATCATTGTTTGTCGTTACAATACTTATTAAAGCCACAAATACTTAAATTTATGGGTCTCCTTTGTCGCTTGGGCAGCCAGCCTGGGTTAGCAGTGACACTTCTCATACCCCTTCGTTTGAAGTGTGCTCCCGAAAAATCTTCGTTTGAAGGGCTATCTGGCCCTTCTCCCTAGCCCTCTCCCTCCAACCAAAAGAGAATTGGGACAACCCTACCCCTTCACGTGGACGCGCAAAACGGAGGGGAAGGGGAAAGTGAAGGGGTAAGGGGTAGAATTGGGATTGGCCCCAAGAGCGCGCATGCAAGCCGGATCAGACTGCGCTCCAAACCGTATAGTGCGCGCACGAGGGAGAGAGCGAGAGAATTTGCGTGTGTGCACCGAAATTTTCGCTCTTATTCTGGTTACTACCGTTTATGTCGGAACCGCTTCCCTATTGGCACCGCGTTTCGGTACCCAACCCTTTCCATAATGCATGCGTATTCAGTACCTTCGTCCATATTTTCAAAAAGTTTCTGCCGGTTTTTGCGTCATTGTCGGAGGAAGTGTAAAAGGTAAATAGCAGATTTCTCTCGTCTCAGGGGAAAATGAGAGAGTGTTGCACGACCATTCAATAGTATAACTGGATTTCTAAGTCTAACAATGGAAATCTTAATGCAAATGGGTGGAGTGTCCCTTTAACCCAAAGCATCTTGCACTGACATGTCTTAAATACTATCAGTGCCATTGTTATCAAGATTCACACCAGTAATGTTTTTTTTCTAAGGCACCTTTAGAAAAGCTACTTAAATGTCCTATTTGAGCTAAGGCCTAATCCTGGCTTAATCCAAGCCCTGTCTGTGAAACCAGGCCTTAGGCTGTTTTGACTTTACTCAAGCCACAGAAAGAATGTATATTCTAGATTTTTACAATTTATGATGAAAACATGAGTGGTACTTAAACATTTAAAACTTGCTGTCACGACTCACGATGGTGGTTAATATATATTTTTTATGTAAAAGTGCCAGTATTTTGCTTTTTTCAAGATTCCTAATTTTGTTTTAGAGGTCTCCAACAATAGTTTGATGTGGTAAAACTATCAAGGTAATATTCAAAAAAGCATAACAGGTCACTTTAATGTCAATGACCCAAGTCTCTAAGGCATTTTGGTCCTTAGCTCGGTTTTCCCTTCTAAACAATATGACTATGGAATTTTAAGTTTGATCACCATCAAACCATCACATCTCATCCACAATTCATTTCTGTAGAACAAGGGCAAAACAATAAGAATTTTCTATATGTTTACTAATTGGGCTAGTAGTCACACTCACAGACCATAACACAATAAATATTTACATTTCATTAATTGTTATGTTTTCTTTACAGAAAGAATATCTCAATATGCATTGCAAGATGGAAAAGATACAGTTAGCTGTAATGTAATTCCATAAATTAACACTTTTGCACAAAAACGATGACATATGTACAACATACACTTTTGTAAGTTGTGCATATGTTGTGGCCAAAATGAGTGTTAATTTTTTTCCATTCAAAAGTGGGGTAAATATTTTTTTTTATACTTAAATTAAATTATAATGACATTTTTTAAATTATTATTCTTTTTGTATACATTTATTTTTATATATATAATTTTTATTTTTTATAACATTTTTATTTTTTATGATTTTTTTGTTGTTGTTGCTGCTGAAAGAAATTAATACTTTTAAATCAGCAAAGACTGATCAAACCTGGCAGTAAAAACATTTAAGATGTTGAAAAAGATTTCAAATAAATGTTATTCATTTAAACTTGGCCATTCAGTTACACAACACTGGCGCATTAGGGGCCGGAAAATGGGTTTCAAAGTGCACGTTGTTGAAAACAATACGTTTATCATCTCAATGTAAACTACAGAAATGTGAATTTGTGAAAACTGTGACATCATACACATGCATATTACATGTTACATGTTCAGGCGATAGGCGTCTAGTTTCTTTACAAAGTGACATCACCAACTACTGGCCTAGCATGAAGAATACAGCGCTTAGTTGTTTTGTGGATCAGTGTGAACGGGATCATTTTGACAACGTCTTCTTCTATACCCCCCCCCCCCCCCAAAAAAAAAAAATTGTTGTCATGTAAACATAGCCTAAAATATATTTTAAAATAGAAAACCTTAATTTTAAATGTAATAAAAAAAAACACTAAAAATGGTTGTTTTATGAAATATCATCAAATAAAGGCTTGATGAGCAGAAGAGACTTCTTTCAAAAACATTTTAAAAAATGTACCAACACCAAACCTTTGAATGCTAGCATACATATTCTGATGCTAACACGGTTCATGACAAGTCATGTTTGCTGCTAATCCGACAAAATCTCAGCTATGTTAGCCAGATTGAAGATTATATTGTTGACCGTTCAGCAGAACTGACAATGCCATAACAACATAGCAAAGAAAAACACGTTTAAGTTTGCAAGGCATACAAATAGATGCAATCCTACTGAGCCCTAAAATGGTGCCAAAGTTTAATAATTAGGGATCTGAATATCTATCAGCAGCGGTAGTAAAAGTGATGCTTGCCTTAGAAAACACCACTATTAGTTATATTATTACATAAATATTAAATTCTCATTTTTCTAAGGCCTGGTTTCACAGACAGGGCTTAGATTAAGCCAGGCTTAGGCCTTAGTTCAATCGGGATATTTAAAGTAGCTTTTATAAACGTGACTTAGAAAAACATTCTTAAGACCAAAATGGCACTGACAAATTTTAAGATATATCAGTGCAATTTGCTTTCAGTTAAAACAGCTCAAACATGCATTTTAGTCTGAGACTGTCTGTAGTGATTTTCATTGCCTGAATGTGCACCAACCATTGCCAATTCTTCTGCACCAAACAAACATTTGACTTCGATGATGCAACTCTTCAACAATTTCACAAAGCACTTCCTAAAAGCAAAGCTCTCCTGGCGTTTTAACGCATGTGAAACAATCCCACCCCCAAACCCTCTAATGACGCTAATTAAGCCCAACATCTGTACTTGAAAAACAACCCTTGACCTCTAACACGGCCCACAACAACACACTCAAAACACAACCTCTCATGAAAACCTGCTTTCAACAAAAGCTCTTGAGTTCTGGACATATTAAGTCTGCAGACCATGTTACAATTTGGCTTAGAAACCATCTGGATATTTATTTTAATTTGGATGATTTGCACTTACAAAAGTCTGAGAAGCAAAGTAAGAGGACTAAAGCCAGCCTGGAATCTGGTCTGTACTTTTAAGGGGACGTAAAAACAGCGGAGAGAATGTAGAGAGGGCCTGGAGAGACCGAGGGGTCCCCGGCTCCTTTCTCTCTCGTTCACTCTCTTTCTGTTGATTCTATCCCAGACACTAAGCAAATGGCCCGTCTCCAACCTCCAACCATATCCCTCCCCAAACATCTCGTGCCACACACAGTCAGACTGACAGCTGGCCCTTCACACTGCGAATCAGCGCGGCAGCATCACGGCGCTTGCCGTATCCGCTTACATCCACATCCAACGCCGCTCAACAATAACACACACATGTCCAGTCCACCCTTTACCACAGTAACAGAAACTGACGAGACAGCGACGGCCCTTCTCCCAAGGTAGGAAAGAAGAAAAGATCAAGACTGAAGATTTCACTTTCACAGTAAAATCTACAATAAATATTAGGGCTGTCAAACGATTAATCGTGATTAATCGCATCCAAAATAAAAGTTTGTGTTTAATAATAATAATATATGTGGGTGCACTGTGTATAATTATATATATATATATATATATATATATATATATATATATATATATATATATATGTGCTTTTATATATTTAAGAAATATTTTCATACTGTATATAGATTTATCTATAATTCATATTATATATAAATATTTTATACATAAATTATATTTTTTTTTTTAAATTTTTTTTTATATATTTGTTATCACAACATCAACAACATTGTTATCACATCTTTTGTCAAATCAATAGGGCTGCAACTAACGATTATTTTGATAATCGATTAATCGGACGATTATTTTTTCGATTAATCGGATAAAAAATTGAAATCAACTTTATAATAATTTATTTAGTTGAGATAACTTTGAGTTTTTGATGGTTATATTAATCTCCTTCATTGTATTAACTCACTTTTTCCAGTTCAATCAACTTAAAATGTTAAGGCAACCCAGGTTACTTACTTTTTTAAGTTTAACCAACAATTTTTTTACAGTGTAGTAATCACAAATTTTTTTCTTTTGTCAAATCAACTTAAATCATTTATTTAGTTCAGATAACATATAATTTTGAGTTTCTGATGGTTAAATTAATCTCCTTCATTGTATTAACTCACTTTTTCCAGTTCAATGAACTTAAAATTAAGGCAACCAGATTACTTACTTTTTTAAGTTAAACCATCAATTTTTTTACAGTGTATATACAAAATAATTATACACAGTGCACTCACGAATATTATGTAAACACAAACTTTTATTTTGGATGCGATAAATCGCGATTAATCGTTTGACAGCCCAAATAAAAACAGGTCTCAGCAATGCAGTTACTTCAATCTAAATAGACCGAATTATTAAAAACTTAAACGATCATAAATCTTGATTGCGTTGGAGCACAGATTAAAGTTTGGTCTCTTTTTAAGACAACACTTGGCAGATTATTGCTAAAGTAAAACAAGTCTGAAAAAGTGAACTAAAATAAAATATTTTCAAAAACATGTTTTACTCTAAAACTGTGAGAAAAATCTAAGCCATTAATCTTAACTAGTTCCATATCTGAGGAGGATATCTCAAAAAATGAGCTTTCAGTAAGATTTCGTTTGGCCGCAGTACCAAACATTTCCACTAGATGAAATTCGCTCATTTCTGACCGCAAACAAAACTGATGCTGCGTCCCAATTCACATACTATCCATCCTAAATAGTATTCGAAAATAGAATTAGTACGTCCCAAATCGTAGTATGTTGAAATGAGTGTTTCAAAGACACCAGGATGGTCTACTATTTCCGGTCAGAATCCGAAGTGTAGATCGACGCACACTCTAACGGCTGATATTGCCCACAAACCATTGCGCGTTGGACGGGGATTCGGTTAGAACTATTCGGTTAGAACGAGTCCCGCGGTTATGTAGAGAGGTTTATGATAAAGAGTGATTATGAGTGATTAATTATCAGTATCTAACCTGATGAAAATGAATTTATTCAATGTTGTCCACATTTTATTGCATATGCAGCAGCATTGTGAACTTTTGTAAAGATAAAGACGTTTTGTAAAGAAGTTTAGCCATTTCTTTTGAAATGCATCATTATATTCAAATTGCAAATACAAGGAGAGAATGAAAGACCCACGAATGGTAGGTGAACGTGCTCCGAAACGGTAGGAAATAAAATTAAATAGAATGGAGGATTTTAACTGTGACAAGATGATTGACAGGGCAGTTTATGGTGACAGGATGCACGCAGCACGCGCAACAAAGCGGTCCGTTAAAAAGATAACGTCGATAGTATGTCCCAAAGCTTGCCTACTCTTTCGCTACACACTCAAAAGTATGTACTTTTTCTTCACAAAAAGAGTACATACTTTTAGGGCGTAGTATAAGTAAGCGAATTGGGACGCAGCATGATACTCTTTTTTCAGGACAATTTAACCTTTTCGAATCACGTACATGACCTTTTGTGTGTTAACACAGCAAGTGTCAAAACCATTACTAAGTTTGGGACCATTCTCATTAAGTAAAAAATTCTAAAAACACAAAACGTAACATGTTTTAGTCAATAATGACAGCACAAATAACAGCACTTGAGGGTTAAAAATGCTAACTTGCAAATCCCTGTAAAACCCATGTTAGTTTCACTCTTCGGATGTAAATTGGTCATTGTTGATGAAAAAAAAGAACATGCCCTCTGCGGTTTTCTAGTTTTATGCAGTCTTTATATGTACAATACACATATATTGCTATACACTACCATTCAAAAGTTTGGGTCGATACGTTTTTTTAAACATTTTTGAAAGAAGTCGCTTCTGCTCACCAAGGCTGTATTTATTTGATCAAAAATACAGTAAAAATAGAAAAAAAATGGAAAACTCTTATTGTGAAACTTTTCCATTTTTTATTAGTAATTTATTCCTGTGATCAAAGCTTCATTTTTTCAGCATTTTCTCCAGTCTTCAGAGTCACATGATCCTTCAGAAATCACTCTAATATGATAATTTGCTGCACAAGAAACATTTCTTATGTTGAAATCAGTTGCGCTGCTTGTGCTTAATATTTTTGTGGAAACCGTGATACACTTTTTTCTGGATTCTTTAATGAATATAAAGTTTTAAAGAACAGCATTCATTTTAAAATATTATGGTATAACATTATACATGTCTTGACTGTCCCTTTTGATCAACTTAATGTGTGCTTGCTAAATAAAAGTATTAATTTCTTTAAAAAAACAAAAAATCTTACCAAGTCTAAACATTTGAACGGTAGTGTATAAATTATAGCAATCAAATTAATCATTATAAATATGATCACCGCCATGAAACCTAAAATTGTTGACATAAAATAAATGCAACTCAATAATTTGATTTAGCATCAGTGACTCAATATTTACAATGCTTCAGGTTAAAGTCTTTGATGTAAACATAAGTGTAAACCGTCAAACCGATGGACTATTTACAGTCAGATGATAACCTAATTTGCAAAGATTACCGCAGACATTCCTGTAGCATCTGGATAATGCATAACTGACAAATACGTGGCTGAGATTTATTGGCTGGTATTCTGTCCATGGCAGGACGATTCAGGCCAAATATGCGGTCTGAGACAAAGAACTCCACTCTTTATTAAAAAAAAAGACCGGCAAGACAGCAGTGGGACACTAAAAACTTGGCATGTATGCAAAGAAGAGAAGGAAAAGGGATGAGGATTTCACTACATGATGAATATGATCTACCTAATGTTTAGGTAGAAGACAAAATGGCAACAAATTATAAAATACGAATTTCTAATGAAACATTGGAGTCAGTAAGATTTGTTGATGTTATTCAAGAAGTCTACACACCACATTTATTTAATCAAAAATGTTAAAGTGTGAGTGTTTTCCAGTTGAATATATTTAAATGGATTTAATCCTATGATTTTCAGCATCTTTATTCCAGTCTTCAGTCTCATATAATCGTAATCAGAACAATTTCTAAATTTTACAATTTTGTGCCGTTCAAGAAACATTTATTATAATTATCAATGTTAAAACGGCTTAATATTTTCGTGGAAACCGTATTTTTCAGTGTTATGAAAAAACTTATTTAAAATGGAAATCTTTTGTAACATATTTTTGTAAATGTCACTTTTGAACTATTTAATGTGCTTTTGCTCAATAAATCATCTCTTTAAAAAAAAAAAAAAAGCACGGTGGTGTTAGGCTACGCTAAAAACTTAGCCTAAAGTAAAAAATAAATCGCATTCAAGGTAACTTATAGCCTATAATAAACAATCCAGATAGCCAATCAAATTATGACCTATGTAGAAATGCATTCAATGTATATCTGTATAGAACACAACTAATATGGACAAAGTATTTTTTAATTAGTCTAAGTTACCACTGATACACTCTCTCGAGACATTTGGAAAGTTACACAGTTACTTGCAGTGATGGCTTGATACGATTAGACCACCCAAACCTTAGCAAGCCGTTACAACAACATCTGACACACAAAATACACAAATATCCATTTCCTAAAACACGAAGAAAACTGTTTTTGTTTGGGCATTTCGTGCACATCTTTGTGTGTTTCAACTTACCCGAAGTCCTGGTCCATAGACTTGAAGAAGAATTTGTAGTTCGGCTTGTTCAAGACCTGTTTAAAATCCAACAGAGTGATTTTCTCAGCCGCTATGGGAATCTTCACCAAGTACGGCGTTTCCTCTTCGTCGATGTGATAAATTATTTTAGTCTCCGCCATGTCTTCGCCGGACTCAAACAACTTTCCCGTTGTTCTACGAAAGTATGGAAGAGGCAGCGGCTATCCTGCTAATGTTAGCCAGCGCTCCGGAGAAAAAGGGGGTTGAGGAAAGTCGTCTCTAGACCACAATACTACTATCCAATAACACTTCCCAGGCCAGCGCATCCAGCATAAACAAAGAAAACCAAGCGCCTAACTTTAAGTGTCTCGAACTCTCAAAAGTCTCATGATTTTGGTTTGTTAAAACACACTTAGCCTACACAACCAGCCAAACTTCAACAACATTCCTCCCCCTCCTACAAAAACACATGGGAGATTTGGACTAGTTCTCTCTCCGGCGTGTGACGAAAGAGAGGCGCCCGCCGCTTGTACTGGGGCACGTCCAAACGAGTGTTTTGTAGTACTAGGCTAGCTTCTAGTGGTGGGAATTTTGATTCACTCCATTGACTCGAATCTTTTAAAACAGATCACTAAAAAGATTCATTCTCTGACCCTTTGTGAAGGTTAAAAGGATAGTTCGCCCCAAAATTAAAATTCAGTCATTAATTACTCACCCTCATGTCCTTCCAAACCCGTTAAGACTATCGTTCATCGTCAGAACACAAATTTAGATCTTTTAGATGAAATCTGAGAGCTTCATTCTGTCCATCCATTAACAGACGCAACTACCACTTGACGCTTTAAGAAGTTCATAAAAAGATTGTAAAATTAATTCACATGAATGGTTTAGTCCAGATTTTGTGAAGAGACTTGATCGCTTTATATGATGGAGAGATTTTATTCACATTTAAACATTGATCAGCGAACATAAACATGCTCAACCGAACCTGCTTGATGCGTGAGAACAAACCTCCCCATATAGCAACGTTTTGGCCCAGATCCAGCCCACATCATTTGTAGGATGCGGATCTGGCCCACATGCAGCATGGAATGACGGGCCTTGGGTGGCCCACTCCTGTTTGCAGATCTGGGCCACAAGCAGGCCATAGCAATGCCACATGTCAGCCAAGAGCAAAGAAATAAACCAGAACTGGACTTTATCTGAGCCTCTAAAATTGTAAGCCACCGTTATGGAGATGAGTGTTTGCTTTAGTTGGGCTCTTGACCCTAATATTATAAACTTTATAATTTGCTTGGCTTTTATATCAGAGTTATACCTGCCAGATGAACAAAAATAAAAAAGTGATCTGATGGTGTTGGTTATATTATGACATTATGTTTGTGATTTATTCTGTTGGTTACTGCATAAATATCCAGAATGTTAGATATAACATAATGGATTTCTTAAAAGTTGTTTAAAAAACAAAAACTTTCTTATAGGCACACACAAACCTCAAGATTCAGTCAATGCTTCTCAACCATGGTGACGAGCAGAATATTCAAGTAGGAAAAGTAAATTAGGCTACATAGACAATTCAGATCATAATTTATTCATACCGCAATGCATGGTGGGAGCCGTTAATGCGTTGTGATTGGTGGCAACAATGATTATTATTGTCACCATGGTTGAGATACATAGGCTAATTATTGATGTCTGTGTTTCTAAATAAAGATGAAAGTGATTTGATCAGAACAATTTATATTAAATGTTTTGGATTACAAGAAAAATACAGATAATCATATGCTGTACAACCACTAAACTGTTGCTAACAAGTTAAACCAAATCATCTGAATAAGTTTAATTTTTCAGATCACAGCATGGTTATGTTAAAAATAACCAACACTATCAGATCACATCTGATTATAAATCAATTACAGCAGACAAACCAAGTTTAAAGTGTCAAGAGCCCAAAGTAAAGCAAACACTGATCGTTATAACGGTGGCTTACAATTTTAGATTTTCTCCTTCAGCGATTCTGCTTGTTATCATCAGGTGTCTTCAATAATGCTCAATCATCACTAAATTAATCACTTAATCATCTAATTAACTTTAACACTCATTAATATTTAATTAATGACAGAATTTTGGGTGAAGTATCCCATTAAGCCAGTAGGCGGCAACTTGTTGTGTTATGAAAGAGTCATTGAATTATTCACTGGTTAAAAAAACGATTTGTTCATGAATAAAAAAAAAGTCTTTTGTAAACATCAACGCTGCTCGAGCCTGGTTCATATTCAAAACCGAATCAGTAAATGGTGCGTGTTCATTCAGTAGGTCAAACCTATTACATGTTGTTCCAGTATCCACAAAATATGTTTTTCCAGGAACATGTCTGACTTGGCAAGATCACGATGACCCCATACAGCCAGGCACAGGGTTTTGTCAAATCATTTCAGTTCAGAGCCTTTGAGAGGGCAGTTATTTGGTTAATAGGAAGTCACAATTGAAAATAGACAATTGTTTTTGAATTTTTTGAGTTTATATTGCTTTTATAAATTATAATTTTCTTTATTTAATTTGAGTAATGACATTATTCTACGTAATAATGAGGTTTATGTCATTATGTAATATGAATGATAACAATTCTTTCAAAAACAATAAAACAATGATTTATATTTTTAACTATACTTTTTAATTTATTTCTACTGTTTAAATAATACTGAAAAAACATTTACTAGACTATAATACATTGTAAATATGAGACATTCTAATTTTTACAACATTTTTACAAACTCCACTATCAGGTTATGGTCCTTTCCTGGGCAATTTTGGCAGCAATGTTCAATATTTGTAAACAAAATTGTAAGGTTTGTGTATTCAGAAATTGACTAAAAAGAATAAGAATAGTTTTCATCTCTTATTTTATATGCAAATATTTTCCAGCACACCTTGCCATGCAATCAAACCATTCACAGATGTATCCCTGTGTATCATCCACAAGAGGGACTCGTTATCATTTCTGAAAAAGCCTATTCTGGACGGTCTCCATGATTCTGCAATGCATTCAGACACTTATAGATCAAAACATCTTACATTCAAATGACAAAACAACACACATACAATTTGAGAAAAGAGAAAACATCATTCTTTATAAAATATGTAGACAAATATTCACATAACAGTCAAAGACAGGGATAATTGTAAGGCTATATATACACATATTGTAAACTAATTAATATAAAGAGAGCCCATAAAGTATTTGAACACTTGAATGCATTAAATAAATTGAATTAAACAAAATATTAAACCATCTTCATGACACATGACACGAGAGGAGAGCTATTCTCAGAACTAACCTTACAATTGTCCATTTCTTTTAAAGGTACACTAAGTAACTTTTTTTGTTTAAAATTCCCTAAATCATCCTTCTTCTAAAACGTGTTTTTGTCTCACCCTATGGTAAGCCTATTTTAGACCTGTCGGGATGCGTACATGCGTCACTCGCCCGTGTGCGTCTCGTCATATCCGTAAATAGAGAAAACTTGCTCCGGCTACTTAGACGCATGTCTGGTGTGGGGGTGACAGAGACTAGTTTTACAACTGGTAAGAAAAGATTACATGGAGCAGCTAACGCCGCCTTCACACTGGCAGTTTAAATCAGCTCCGTAATACGCAATACGTTCCCAACGGACGTCGTACTACACAGTGAAATACGTCGGATGCGGGTAGAACAAAAATGGCGGAGAGATTAAAGGTTGATTCTGTCAATTCTGTATGATCTCTCTGATGAGGGTTATGCTGCGTTAGGAAAGTTGCTGAGGACATTGACATGTCAGGTCGGCTAAAAAATGTGATATAGTGGTCAATAGTTCAATGTCTACCTTCAATTTAATTGTATTAACTGCCTTTATAAACGTTAGAAAGTCATGAAAATAAAAAATGACATGACAACATATCGTTATAAAATCATTATTTATTTTATTAAAAGTTAATAATTCAGGTTTGTTTATCAGTACCATAGCAACGGTCAACTTCCGCTGGAATTGTCGGATAGGAACCGTCCGTAGCTTTTCGCACGAGTTCAAATTTTTGAATGCATCCGGATGAGCAACGGACACGATTTTCTTCGCACCGCACTCGGTCGGACCCGTTTCGGACCCATTCGCATGCGGTCTGCGAATCTCCATAGGAAATGAATGACTTCCGGTCATTTCGCAGCCGCATCGGAGCTGATTTCAACTGCCAGTGTGAAGGCGGCGTAAGTCTCAAACCTCCGGGAATCAGCCGTTTAAAGCAAACGCTGAACAGAGGAGAGTCTGCTGGCAAAAAGAGAATGAGACAGAGCTCGTAATAAAACAAGAATCAACATTAGCTTGGCTGTATTATATATATTGTTATTATAAAAGATCTCATTTGGGAGACGCAGGGACGGAATCAATAAATTAATGCATTTAGAGGATATAAACCCTTAATTGTGAAAAAATCGTGGCCCAAACACAACCCCAAAAACACAAGTCAGCACAAACGAAATCCAGAAGAAGATAGCCAGAACCTGAACACACATCAGGCTCTTCTTGTGTCTCCTCAAAACCTCCATCTCTCGACGCAGCACCCCAGGTGGGTTTTCCCGTTCTGTGCGGTCTCCCATCTGCTCCACCCTCAGACTAACAGTGGGCAGGATTATGAAACGGGTGTCCCTCTCCCCCAGGGACAGAACCAGGCGCTGGGTCACCGTGGACAGGCGGGCCGACACCGACGCAGGCAGGCGGAAGGCAACGGGAGGGAGCTGGGCGAGAATCCGTGAGTTGCAGGGGAGAGAGTAAGCGTCGCCACCCTGAAGCGGGGTGGAGTGGCGGCACAGGGGGCAGGAGATCGAGGGGGCGCTGTTGGGGTCAGGTGGGTGCAAAGGAGTGAGCTGGATTTTGCGGAGACACTCGGTGCAGAAGACGTGAAGGCATTCCAGCATGCGCGGGAGTTTATAGACCTGGTCGTACTCCTGATAGCAGACCGGACACTCCACCTCTGGAGACTCTGAAGGCAGCTCAGTTTGTGCAGGGGTTGGTCGAGTCTCTGACATGATGGAGGAAGCCGGGATGATGCCACGGAGCTTTAGGGGACTTCCAGGATCTGAATTAACCTAGAAAAAAAAGTTGTTTTCATGTTTAAATAGCTGTTTAGGGAGAAAGAATGTTCGTTTTTGTTGCTATATTTAACGTCCTTAAAGGAACACGCTGACTTTTGGGGACTTTAGCTTATTCACCGTATCCCCCAGAGTTAGATAAGTCCATAAATACCCTTCTCCTCTCCGTGTGTGCCGTAACTCTGTCTGACGCACCCACCACTAGCCTAGCTTAGCACAAAGACTGAAGGCAACTGGCTCCTGCTAGCATACTGCTCCCAATAAGTGACAAAATAACGCCAACATTTTCCTATTTAGATGTTGTGATTTGTAAAGTCAACTAACAAGGTTACATGAGACACAGCCATCTTCTAACCGTATACATACAGGGAACTATATTCTCAGAAGGCGAAGCACTGCTACTTGGGCGGAGTGATTAGCGCAACACTCTCTGCTCTTTACCACGGGGCTTCTAGTAGTGCTTCACCTTCTGAGAATATAGTTCCCAATATGCATGTATAAATCACAACATGTAAATAGGAAAATGTTGCCGTTATTTTGTCACTTATTGGGAGCAGTATGCTAGCTGTAGCCATTTACCTCCAGTCTTTGTGCTAAGCTAGGCTAGCGGTGGGTGCGTCAGACAGAGTTACGGCACACACGGAGATGAGAAGGGTATGTGTGGACTTATCCAACTCTGCCGGATACGGTGAATAAGCTAAAGTCCCAAAAAGTCGGAGTTTTAATTTAAACATTTTCATAAAAACATAAAATTTTAAGGTCTCCCTGTCAATAATGGTCTCCCTTAAAACTCATCTTTGACCACTTGTCTTAAAGCACATTAAAACACCACATAGGCTGATAAACAACATTAAAAGTTTGATTTTCACCACAGGGGGACTTTAAAACATCTTAGATTCTCATCTTATGCTGACTTTGTGTGTTATCAGAAATTTCCTACTTCCCACTTCTGAAGTTGCGTTTACAAGATCGCAGCGTTCAAGTTTGTCGGAAAGAACAGGAATCATGGAGAACACATTCAAGCCTAATTATTGGGGAAATCTTATTAATCTTACCATATGCTTCAAATTATTATTCATATATGTAAATATGTACTAACTACAAGACAAGGTGATGTAGCTGTTGTGAAAAAAAACTATAAAGAATAGCAATCACAGCAGCAATCGTTCTCCCCTCTGCCATGTTTAAAGTCTATGAATCGCCCAACTTGGATGTCAAAATTATCCCTGAGATTCCCAGTGGTAAATATGACTTGATGTCCAATTTTTAACTAGGCAGTTCATATTTATGATAATTCAGCATAAGCAGCAGGGATGCCACAGATGGACAAAGCATTTGCATTATTTTAAAGAAAGAAAAAAAAAACTCACCTGAAGTAGTTTTTTCCACAAGATGATATAAATCCTAATTATGTAGAAGGTCCAAACACACAAACACAAAAGAATGCTATACACATTAATTTAACATGTACATAACTCATACAACTGATAAAAACTAAGAAACATTATTTAAATGAGAATCTATCCAACATAAGATGTCACACATACAGGGAATTCTGGGAATGCAAATTTACAAGATGCCAAAACTGTATTTTACTGTAAAATTATACAAAATGTCTGATCTACTTATAGAAAGCGAACTTACTGGTAAACCAACAGGTTTTTACTGTAGAATTTTTACAGCGTTACAATACTTTGTTAGAGCCATATGAAAGATAATTGACCGCTCAATGAAAAATTTAAGTTTTAAGTGCTATATCCATAACCATGTTACATATATACATGCAAATAAAGATGGAATACGCCACTTTTTTATTTACTAGATTAAACCTGCTTAATCTAGTTGATAAATAAGTGGAACTGACCCAAGTCACACATCCTGCACATGAAATCACTTGTCTTAGCACAATAACAAAACATCACTAAAGTGAAACATAGATCTCGTGATTATGATTATCAAATGTGTACTGTAAATACACTCACATATGGTAAATATGAAAGTGCCATCTATGGTTTTGTAGTTACAATAACACATCTTCATGAGGATTTCATCAAGTTTAGCTTTCTTGTGCACAGTGAATGGGAAACAGATTCATAAATCTCAAAAAAGTGTACAGATAACTGCACATACAAAAAGTGGCTAATACAGAATTGTTTAGAGCTGTTTACTTCTAATATACCCAGCTGTCTGTTGTCTTATTAGTGTTGCAGTTTCAATCCAACTCTCAATGGGGGAATATAGTCAAAGCAACCATCACTCACAGGAGAAGCAGCCTAGCAATGCAAGTCTCTATAGAATTATAGCAACAATATCTTAGAAGTGCAGACGTTGACTTTAACATGTATTAAAATGTAAGGGTTGCAGACCTAAAGTGTTTATTTGTTCACATTTGTAGTGGCAATCTACAATTGTATTTGCAATACCACACAATATAAACACATTTGACATCTGGTCGTGACGTTTTTTTCAGATGTAGTTACACTGACAATTCTACACTTGGGATATTTATTCGAGAAAACTGACTGACAATACAATAGAAAGGTCAAGTGAATCTATAATCATATTATATTAATATTCTATTAGCTCAAAGCGTGACAGAAGGATGAAAGTTTCACTCACCAGTCCAGCACCTATGTGTTCTTTCAGGATGAAGCGGTTTGTGTGTTTTCAAACGCGAGTACGGGGTCCATTCTGGGCCAGTTTAAAGTCACAGAAAACAAACTCTTGACTCAGCTTGGTCACCGTCTAACACCACCTGCTTTTACGCTGCACATGTGTGTTTCTCTACGTTTACCGTCGTCTGGTTTCATGACATGTATTATCAAGAGATGACTTGGTTTCTAGGAGAGGGAACCGCACAAGAGCTATTGTTGCTGTGGGATGCGTTCATGGATGTGCCACTATGCAAAAATATTACTTTTACATCATTTTATTTATCAAATGTTCTAAACAGGTGATAAAGAGAACCCTTTTAATAATAGGCTAATGACCTTAATGGTGTGTTATTCAACAATAGTTTATTTCGTTAGTATATTAGTAGCCTATTGTTAATATTATTTATATATATTATTTATTCTTCTTCTGTCTGGCTGGTCTTATATGTTGTGGCAAAAAAACGCTTTAATGAATACATTAATAAATTGAACACGATATAGATGTAATGAAGACCAAGTTCCAGTCAAATATCTTCACAATCCCCTATGAAGTCTTTGCGTCCTTCATTACGTGTGAAGTTTCTCTGGATGATGAAGTTATTGTGGAGACAGCATCTGAAATACACAATTGAGTTTAAAGTTACTTACAGCATGTCTCTTCCATTAATTATGTACCAACAATTATGTTTATGAATGTCAAAATTAGCATAACATGACAGTATGTGTGCCCTGTACTGTGTTAAAAGGAAAAAGTGAGTCATGGGATGGCTATGATGTTTTTTTGTGAGTGCATGTTTAGGCATAAAGTAATACTTTAAAAAAAAATCTGACATATCATAGATTCAATATCTTACTTTGTGGAGAAGAGAAGATGAGTATCCTTACCTGATCAGAGCTGCTCACACTTTTGTACACTCAACTAAAAAAAAGAAAGACATGATTGGTAGGAAACCGGTTATTTAGCTACAATTTACAAAAGTAAAAATTTAGTCATATGATATTAGTAAATAAATAATTTACCTGTTTAGAGTGTGTTGACAGAGTATATGAGCTCCAGAAAATCAGTAATGAGGAGGTTTTGACAGCTTCAGATTTGAAAAATAAAAAGGCGAGAATAAAGAACCTTAAACTCCAACACAAAGAACCATTTCAGCATATAAAGGTTCTAAATAGAAGTGTTACTATATGGAAAATAATGCTGTAAAAAACATGAAATTAAGCTAGATATAGAGCGATGTGATTTACCAAATGATGCCAATGAACATTTTGTAATGATTTATTTGTGCTTAAAGGAACAAAAAGATTTTTTTTTTTTTGGTGGAAAAGGTTAGTAGACCCATTTATCACTATTCAAAGTGCATATGAAGTGCATAGACCTTATAAACCTTTCTGGATTGATCTTTAAAAAAAAAAATCAGTACAATTGGGTCCAGCGTTGTTTTGGACCATAATAACATATATATATATATATATATATATATATATATATATATATATATATATATATATATATATATATATACACACACACACACACATATAAACACACACACATTATATATACACACACATAATACACATTATATATATATATATATATATATATAATTTCACTTTTCAGTGATGTTCGAATTAAGTTGGGGCATTATTAAGCCAACACTGTAAAATGACACAATGTTTAGTACACTTACTTCTCACATATCTGCACTAACATGGAAAACCCATGGGCAATAATAACCGACTAGCATTTTGCTGTTGTTACATGAGTAAATGATTAAAAGTTTTTGGCCCTCCAGTCACACAAGACCGTGCAGACGGTCACATGTCTGGTCTTGAAGTGAGTGTTTAACAGCACGTTGAACTTGGTTGGCAGTGCATATCCTCAGCCCACCTCATACAGTTGACTTTCTCAACTTCCTTTGACCTTTTATTTTTTTGTCTTGATCACGTCCTCTTACTTACACGTCCGACTTACAGGAAAACACAGAAATTATAGTCATATGTATTTGTACAATAATTTAACATTACATAATAAATCCATATATATATATATATACACATGTGTGTGTGTGTGTGTGTGTAATATTAAATTGGGTGTATGAGTCTTGAAAGCCATAAACTCATAATGCTGTTCAAATAAACTTCATGCATTATTAAGCCCAGATACACTGAAAAAGGTCAAACATAGTGATTATTAAAATGTTGACGCACTCTGAACTTCGATCTAAACACAAAAGCATTAGATTAGAAATGTGGGTTCTGAAGAAGAATGTCCCGTGACGGCCGGCTGAAGCCAGTTTCGAGTCAGAGACACACCCAAGCCCAAGTAAGGGAATGACGGGGAGGGGGAAAACGGGAGGGGGGTGCATTCTGGGAAATCACAGTGGGGTAGAGTGGTTTTGTTTGGATAAGGCTCTTAGCGCTGCTTGGTTTATATTTCCCTTACTGTAATCAATTGTTTATTTTTATACAACAGTTGTTTCCACCATGACTTACAGTATCGGAGATCTCAAGTGTTTCATAAAGACACTGATTCGGTATGTAGGGGGAAAAAAAAAAACATTTATTTGACATAGGCCACAGTTTTAAAAAACCCTACATAATTCCAAGTGTTTGTGACAGGTTCAAATGTCACCTTTTATCTAAAAACACACCTAAAAGAAATCCCCCTCTTTTGACAATGATTTACAACTAGGCCTATTTACGAGAATTAATCCTACAGTAGCCAAATATCTACCCCCACACACACACCAGTAGTATGGTTTCGGTTTTCCCTTTGATGACGGGAATATACATGTTTTCATAAATCCTGGCAAAATCAGAATATGGGGAATCCCAAGCTTTAGGGGTGAATTCAGGGAAAAGTGCCACTGGTAAAAGTGTCCCAATCGACCTAAATTAGCCCCGTTTCTATTTATAAACGTAAAGACTGATAACATCTGTACGAAAAACATGGTAAGACACGTAGGGCAATCTGATTTAACTTTTGATCAAGTTAGGTCATGCATTTGGAGGCCAAATGACATCACCACGCCTAGAGCCGATGACATCACTTCGTTTGTTTATACACGCAAGTCCTGTTGCTAAAGGAAGTTTCCCGAGTGGAAGCCGAAACACACACCCCCCTCCTACACACACGCCTTCGCCAAACGACTATATAAGAATCTCCGAGGTGAGTCATCGGCACTTTATCATCAACTAAGAGGAGTTCACGACAAGAAACAAGCAACCAGGACACCATGGTTCCAGAAATCGAGTGCGGAATCTGCTACCGAACTTACAACGCCAGTCGGAGGTGTCCTCGACAACTGAGCTGCAAACACTCGTTCTGTGAGAGCTGCCTGTTGACGCTCGCAAAATCCGCGGAGAGTACCGTTACCGTAGCCCGGATAGTGTGTCCGCTGTGCCGTCACTCCACCTCGCTCTCGGCGGAGAGAGTCCAAGACAACCTGCCGGTAGACGAGGACATCTTTGAGCGAATAGTAAGCGCGTGCAGCTCTGAGGAATCAACGGATGATGATGACGACGATACCGAGGAGCCCGAGAGGGACCCGTCCAGCCCACCAAAAGAGGACGTTTCGCCACCTCCAGCTCCTACATCCCGAAAAGGTCACCTGATGAAAAGCATAAGGCGCATGTGCAAAAGAGTCACCGGGAATCGTGTGCGGAGAAGTGAGTATTTACGTGCTCGTTATAAACTGGCACCTGCGTTATACATTAATTGAGTACCTAAATACTAATTGGCATTTGTGTTTTCAGATTGTTTGACTAATGAAGACCTGAGGGACTTGGCAACGATGGCCTGCTACATGATGTGAACGCGAACTGTTGTTCTCAGACGTTCTCAATCAAATGATGAAACCACACATTGATAAATCAAACCCATTGATGAATCAACTGTTGAATAACACACTGGTTTACTGCTAATCTGAACAATTGGTGTGGATGTGGACCCTTCAGTGTCTTTTGGTGTCAGTGGGCTTACTGCAATGGGAATATATGAATGCCATGATTGTTTGTGTTTTGACCGAAGAGGTGGAATGTCAGTGCCTGTGGGACTGTTTGCTGTTGGGTGTGCCTTGTTGTCATAACAGAAATGTAGGGTTGTCCCAGAGCAACCCATAAACATAAGAACAAAACATGTTAAAAAGCTTTTTTTTCCAATTCTGCTGAAATGAACCACATTGCCAATAGATTATTAATTCAGGCCAATGTTATTTCTTTGGTGCTGTTGTTTGCTGTTACGAAATCATGTAAAGAAAAGGGAAGGTTAGCATTACCTCTGTTTTTTGTATCCTTATATAATTGTAAGGAGTTTTTCAGTGTTACATTTGTATCAAATAGAGCCTTAATTATGTTTGTACTGTACAAGTTTCAAGATCACTAATTATTTTTATATATTTATTTTAAGTATTTTACACTTATTAAGAGAACATTTATTACTGTGTACCAAATAAAACTTTTTATAATATTTATGACAAGTTTAGCACTGTCTTGTTTTCAGAAAGTCCCACATTTTCTTAATATTTCTAGAACCCATAAAGATATGTGAGTATGTTTGCTATGTGCGTGTCTTTAGCTTTAAATGCATTCAGGTGAGCCTCATCAAGATCAGCACGATACTGATCAGTGAGCCCACATCAGCAGGGTAATTTTGAGCGGGTGTGATAAAAAAGCTTTGTGTGGCACATAAGCACAAGTTCATTAGTCCTTGAAGCATGTCTCTTCAATACTATCTGAGGTAAGCGTTCAGTGCTTTATTGCAACAGTTCATAAACCCATTTATCCGTTATTGTAATTCCTAGGAATGACTACTCTTTTTCTATAGACTGCCATTGGTTTGTGTGATTCTCTCTGTTGTGGGATGTATTCCTGAACTCTCAGTAGGTAAGACTTAGTTCCAAGAATAATTTGAGTCTGTAACTATTTAGGATTGCTTTAGGTGTTTTTCAGAAAACTTTGAAATAAGATTTGGAGTTTATAATATGACAAAATGACTTGAATTATTGACAACTTGGTGCAATCTAACAAAATTGAATATTGTGTGGAGTTTTAAGGACTATTATTAGAAATCTAATAATCAAGCTGTGTTCTAATTTCTAATTGTCTGTGTTCTACTCTTAATATAAAAAAAACGACTGATGATAGATTTGCACCAGAAAACAACGTGCAACCAAAATTCTCTGTTTGACTTTTCTGAGATCCTTTACTCTTCCCTGTGGATGACGTATGACCTACTTTCTGTACAATCTGAATTTTCCACGTTTTGAACTTTAGAAAACTGAATTTGAAGTTCCGAATTTCTTTTTCATCTTAAACTTAATGTTTAAAATGGGATATTTGCACTCTATGAATTAAGAACAAAAAAATAGCTGTCTGAAAAAACATGTCTATTATATTCAGCCATAAAACATTTCAATTCATTAAATTTTAAATGTTCAATATTCGTTTGAAGAAATCAAATTTAGAACTATTTAAAATTCCACGTAATATTACATTTTGTTGAGATTACACTTCAAATTAACACAATTCAAATAATTTTGTCAAATGTTAAAGGGATACTCCACTTTTTTTTGGAAATAGGCTCATTTTACAACTCCCCCAGAGTTAAACAGTTGAGTTTTACTGTTTTTGAATCCATTCAGCCGATTTTCTGATGTTTAGAAGAATATCAGTAACCAGACAGTTTCTGGTCTCATTGAATTACTCAATGAGACCAGAAACTGTCTGGTTACTGATATTCTTCTAAACATCAGAAAATCGGCTGAATGGATTCAAAAACGGTAAAACTCAACTGTTTAACTCTGGAGGAGTTGTAAAATGAGCCTATTTCCAAAAAAAGTGGAGTATCTCTTTAAGCTCCATATTAAGATGGCTTTAAATTTTCTGCTGTTTCTATTTCTATTTAGAAATAACTTAAGTATATTATGTGTTTAGGAGACATCACGGAAAATGATCCAAAGATCAAAGAACAGGCGTTGGAAAGTTTCAGAAGTGTTAATCCAGCCATCCAAAATCCAGTAAAACGCACTCTTCAAAGGAACGTAGAACAATTTAACAACCAATATCCACTGCCGAGGTTCAACTCCTCTCTATTCAGCCGGAGAAATGATGGCAATGCCAAAAAGCCAAGCTTTAGTCCCACCGAGGCAAGAGCCTCTGCAGATGTTGCCTATTACCGTTCAGTCCCAAATACCTCATCCAATGTCAATAGTAGACATAATCATGTTCAATTGTCAAGCGTCAAATTTGATGGTGGAATTGATGCCAAAAGAAGCTATGCTTTCCAAACAGTCCAACGGGAACAAAATCCTTCATACTTCACCGGGAGCCAAAAGAGCTCAAGTGATATTAATCTGATGAGGAAAGGTCTGAGGAATGAAATGCGTGCAGCAAATGATTATAGATCTGGGTCATTTGACTATCAGCATATTTCAAAATCTAAATCAGTAATGTATTCAGGCAGTTCAAGACCATTAGGACTCAATGAACCCTATTTGAGGGGAAATATTTCTTCCCTGCCGATCATCAGACCAGCACATGCTAAAAAAATTCCAGCTAATTACATGTCTGAAAGCTCAACTGTGAAGCACGACATGAGGCACAGAAGTGATGGAAACGTTAACTTGCTTCAACACAATGGGCACAATCAAAAATTGGTACCATCAAGTCCGTCTCTCTCGATTGTAAGAGCAAATCCGCAAGCGAGCAAATCATTGCCACGTGACTTTTATGCTGGTGCCGAATCCACTTCCTATGAGAATATGAGGGATGTATCTCTTTCCAAGGTGTTCAAACCTCCAGCTGTTCAAACCCCAATAACTCCTGTGATTAAGATGTCAAATTCAAATAGAGGTCGAAGCATCCTTCCCTTAACAAAAGCTCAGATGTTTTCTTCTCAACATGATCAGGTCAAGCAGTCCAACTCTGAAAGGGTCGCCAGCCGAAAAGAAAGTCCACCAAGTAGCTTTGAATATGGAAATACAAAATCGGCCATGAGCAGATACACTTTCCAGGACATTCAATTGACACCGACACAAAATGCGTACCGAAATCGGGGACAAAGTAGTCAGAGTTCTACACCCATTCAAATGTTTCACAGTCAAAACAAGTATGATAATTTGGCCACAGTTATGTCTGCCATCAGGCCTTCGGAGGCCAATGGTGCCCGCTCTTCCAAAGAGTCTTTATTAGATGTAAAAAGTGGCATCCGAAGTCCTGCACTATCCAAACAGTCGAAACAGGGCACATATTTGACCCCACGAATGCACTTTGCAAAGAACACCTTGCTTTCAGAACATGCTGTACATTTGAAGCTACCAGACTCAACATATAATTCATTAAAGAAGCCAAGTACGCATAATGCACGAAACAGGACCAATCTGAATCCCTTCGGCCAAAGTACAGTACAATCATTCGTCACTAAAAATTATCCAGTGCCAAGTCTTGCGCCGGGCTACACAATGAAGAACGTCCACGGCGTAAGTACATTTGTGTCTGGTCCTCAAAGCACTTCTGAATATTCAGGTATGTCTACAAGCCGAACCCGAACATATTATCTGACTTCTAAAAAGCCGTTTGCTTTTAGAGGTTTCATGTTCAGCCCTACGTTGAATACATCACAAAAAACAGAAATCCAAAAATCTTTCATAAACTATTTATCTAATGTGCAACGTGCCCCTGCTCATCCTCGTAACCCCCTTAGTGCACTTGCTCAAAAACCCTTGACGCCTAATAGCTATGACAAAAAAACACTTTTCAAGATCAAGGACATTGAAGAAAGCCAAGAAAAACAACCTGATTCTTTTGATAACGAACCTCAGCGTGAAACCGTCTCTTCAACTGAAGCTGCAAGTAACGCTGACGCTTCAAAGCCCCATTCTGTTCGAGGTCAAGCTTTAGTGAAGGAAGTAATCGGCACAAATACTTCAGCGGGTCTTGGCACAACAATGGAACATCCTAAAATGGCGTCTGACGGATCCAAATTGGATGAAGTCCAGTCAGAAACATCTCAGAATTGGATTTCAAGCAGGTTTACTACAGCACAGAACACTCAAGCTCAGACTGAATCTAACCAAGGTGAAATACCAACAGTGAGATCCTCAAACGGTGTGTTTGTTGGACCCAACACTGACTCGGCATCCATGAAATCTAGCAATGTTCATTGGGATCCCACATCAGAGCCTGTTCTTCCGATCCTCAAGTCTTCTCTTATAAAAATGACTGGATCTCCTCAAATGGGCAATGTTGTTATCCAGCCACTTCACTGGTTTAACCTCAAGGAACATGAAGGTCTGGTAAATCCAACAAGGGAAGTTACGAACTCAGTTGATGTAGCACAAACAAATAATAGTGAATTGAGCCCAAGGAGTAGCGTCGTGACTGGTAGACAGGTTGAAGTGACTCAAGAAGAAAATTCAAATGCAATCCCATCCTCTCAATCTGTAATATATAGACCTGGCAACATTAGTAGTCATAAAACCAACAGCTCGTCGATTATATACAGACCTGCAAACAAACATAGCAGTAAAGCTAACATCAAACATGCTAATTTAACTTCAGTCTGGACGAATGAAACAACTCCAAGCTCAAAATTGGACATTGACCTCAGTGCTGTCGGTGTTTCCCAGGCATCAAGTCCCACAAGCAGCTTTGTTGTCGGAAGGTACGTTAATCCATTTAATAAAGCCTCAACCAAAACAAACCTCAACATGTCTTCAACAAAAACAGGACTTAGCAATTATAAACCAGTCCAGTTTTCAGATATAGCAGGTAGCGCCTTCTTCACAAAACCACGTTCTGTCGTCAGCAAGGCAAAGGAAGTCGATCTCGTAAGTGATCAAAACGCCTCTAATTCAACCCAATTGATGGAAGAAATCTTTAAAGAGTTGCTTTTAGACACAACAATAAGCAATTCCTATGTGAAATTTGCCTTACAAAATGAAACTGATGAAAGTGATTTGGATTTAAGTGGACCTGAGCTTATGACAACTGCTGCTATGGACATCACCACACGATCTCAGCTTCCTATAGACATCACCACACGGTCTCAGCTTCCTATAGACATCACCACACGGTCTCAGCTTCCTATAGACATCACCACACGGTCTCAGCTTCCTATAGACATCACCACACGGTCTCAGCGTTCATTTACAGAAGACTATACTCTACCTCAACCAACTGTCTATTCGTCTGACCCACAACTGGATCATACTACATCTACAGCAGAGTTTACTGATCCATTTTATGAGGGAAAATTGATACCCAATACCACTTTGTTGGTCGCGATTACCTCAGGATGAGATCTGCCGCGTGCATTATTTACTTCAATGGTGGCCGTCATCGACGCTGAAAGACTGCAATGTTTCTCTTTTCTGTAGGTAGATGGCGCCAGATCCGTCATCAAATTCATTTGCATTAAATTTGTGAGTTCTGAGTTTCATGTAGTTTTCTCTTTACTTCCCTTTGATAAACAGCATTTGTTAACATCATTTTTGGTTAATAATTCTCCCAAGTTCTTTTCCAAGCATAGCAATATATTGAGATTAAGATGTCTTGTATCAAACTGAGTCTTAATACAGTAATAGCCTAAAAATGTAAGTTTTAAGATGTTTAGTTGTTAATGAACATAGTGTAATTAGTTTACTTGCGTGGAGATAGGCTCATACTGTACATGCGTGAACATGTATGTACTTTAATTCCTAATAGCTTAGTAGTTCCCAAATTCCCCATGGATCTGCCTGGGCTTAATTTGCTGGGAATTTCCAAGTTGCCTTTTATGAGTGCTACTGAAAACAATGAAAACAATTCTAGTTGTTTAGGAAAAATCCTAATCTCAAAATTGAAAATAATTGAATAATTGTTTATTTCTGCATTGGTAAAAAAAAAAAAAAAAAAAATCGGATCTAACTGGGTCATTCCTGTTGTGCAGTAACTTTTAATCTCTGGAATTTATATGATAATTAATATGCTTGTGTTGTAATATTTTTATGAAATTGAATACCAGACTTTCAGAAATATATATTCGGTTTAAAAACAGTCACTTTATTCAACTTATAAAGTGGCAAGAAATAAGAACCTTTAGCTAATATCAGTTAGCAATTACGAGGTTACATGACGATGCCTGCTTGGTTATTGTGTGATCTATAACACAAAACAGAATCCATCAAATCCATTGCTAAACTGTAACTTGAGTTTGTGTGGTTGTTTTTATATCAAAATGTCACTCCCTGTAGTATGATGCCATTAAGATTTCATCAAAGAGTGATCTTTTTATTTATATCTATTTAGTTTAATAGTGAAATTAAGGACATGGGAAACAATGTTCCCAACATGTTTTGTTTAAAATGAGTGGAGAGAAGAAAAACTAATTAACACTTGACAAAAAAATGCAATGTGTAACAGTAAAAATATTTAAAATGTCCATCCTGTTCATTTAGGCTAGTTGTGATATGGAGATGAATTGAAACTGTTTTAAAAAAAAAAATCTCTTCCATGATTTTGCCAAGTCAGACATACTTTGTTGATCCTGGAACAACATTCCTGTCTGAAAATTTAGTCCTAACCTTATCCCTACCCCTATATACCTAACCTTATTCCTAAAACCAGAGTTACAACACTGCTGTAGAAGCACTTAAAGCTGTTTGTAAGCCTAAACTTGACATAAACAGTGAACTTGTACCTCAAATCTGATGCCAAATCTGGAATATTGGTCCAAGATCATGTTGTTCTTCATGAAATCAAGTTCCCCTCCTTTCCTCAGTTTCTTATGATGGCACGAAAATGTAGTTCTGAAATAAGATTGACCTAGTCAGTAACAAAATGTAGTCCACAATATGTTAGGAAGGTTGATCCAACAATATGTTTTCAGTGCGTGTGCCTCAGATGGCCACCAGATGGGATGTGTGCGCTGTCAGAAGGATCTCACAAGGGTTCTTGGAGTTTATGGTGGAGTTGTTATCTTCTTTAATAAGGACAGAACTGCCAAAAAAAGAGAAAAGTATACCTGAAATTTTTATTTGAGCAAGCATGCAATGTGTGAACACACAATTATCACTCATACAATAAAATAATCAACACGTTGAACAAATCATTTCTGACTAATCAAAAAACATCATTAATGAGGGCTAGAGTTTTGGTTCTGCATCAAAGCCACGTTTGTAAGAACGACCCCTAACCTTTTTCCATTAGAGGGGCCTCAGTAAAAAAAAATCCCCTTGTCTACGCCCCATATGAACAGCCCAGCATGAGGCCAGGACAAAGAAAAAAAACTGAGGGGTTTTCTGTCAATCATGACCACATACATTGTACAATGGATTACTACACTTCCCCCTAAAATGCTTTGACATGGGAACATTCCATTCCTTAAAAAGTTTACCGTGAGAATCTAAAGCTTTACTGTATAAAATTACATTTGAAGTGGATCAAAACCTTTCATCCAAGTCATACATGAATTTTGAACGAGACCCGTTCTTGCATTAGGACATCTTTGATGCACTTTTTTGATCCACTTCAAATGTTGACGACTGCATTTTCCCAGTCTGACGACAAGTATAGGCTAAAAGGCAAAAATGCCTGAGTGTGTGAACACGTTGCATTCTCACCCAAGTCGTCTTGTTTTTCCCTCGCTCCGTCCCTCCCTCTCTCTTTCTGAGGGGGAATTCTGTAGCATGTGTCTGTGGGATCGCAGGCAGCTCTTGGGGAAAATAAAATCTTGAGGCCCCGTAGTGACACGACCCCTCCCGCTCTTCACACACTACAGCTAGTCTTAGGGTACAGGGAGCCTTTTTGTTCAGATGTGAAGCCAATTTCTGATTCAGCCATTCAGAAAGAACCCCCTAAATCTAATCTGAGCTTCCTAAGTTTTACGGTCTAAACCGCTTTTAGCACATAAACATGTTGATATGCTAAATATGGCCATTAGCTGGTGGAGATACATGGAGTGAAATAAACTGGTCAGAAAGAAAGCTGTTTCTGTTTAGAAGTAATGACGGGGTATTAAAATGCATTAAAACATAATTACCCTCCATGCTGTGGGCGATGAGAACGCACAGCAAAACTACTGTTCCCCATCGACCCGCGTCTGCTGAACTTTGGTTGGACGATCCACTCAAACGACTGGGCAATCAATGAGGCTCATGGATTAAACGCATTACTGACTACAACTGTGTCAGATTTAAATCTGTGAGATTAAACAGAGGACTGTAAAAAAGAACGTAAATGCTGAATTAGCTTATGATAACCATGACTACTGTGTCTGTCACTCTCTTTCTCGTGTGCACATACTTCCTGGCCTTCCTGCCTCGCTGAGCCAAAAGGGAAGTAATAAAGCAGGAAGACTTCCTTCTGCAGCTCAGCTGTAAGAGAGTGTGTCGCGAGGCTAAAGCTGTTAGCAGCCCTATAAAATTAGCATAAGGTGAAAGCTAACAACTTTGAGGCTAGACTGAGGTGAGCGAGGCTAGTTGTAACAGACATGGTTTAAAAGTTTCCACACATGCTAAGCATCATATTTTTAGGTAGGCCTATTTACTAGTTCCCTTGTCAACACAGGGGTGAATTCAGGGTGAGTGGGACGCTTTTTGCCATTGAGATGACTTGGGAAAAAGAGTCCAACTTCCAAATCAACCTGAATTCACCCTAGCCTAGCCTATATAAAGCAAAAATTGCGCCTCAGGGTTGCCAAGTTTTGAGTACAGCTTGGAGTGAGAATTGTTCCTGTGGGGGAATAATTATTCATAAGCTTGCGATTCAATTTGGATAGGCTGCACATAAATGTTTTTTTTTTTCCTAGGGATAAAAAAAGTATAAAAATAGTCAATTTAAACTATACAGGGAACCTACTAATAAAGGATTAAAATTAACAACTTATTTGTATAAAGTTGCATTTTAGACTGTTTTTGTAATAATGACATAATAATAATAATAATAATATATTAGGCTAATTATAAGAGTAAAAATATAGTGAATATGTATAGTGCTTTTTTCGCAAAATGCTGCTCTTTAGAAAACATTTTTCTCGCTAAACTAACGTTATAGTTTGGACACTGAATGGGTTTTTTTAGGCCTGGTTACATGACATTGTTTAAAATCTGTTTTATTGTCGTCTTTCCGCAGTTGAAACACCAATTACATGAGAACTGATACATTCCAATAAACTGTGGGTTCTTTTAACAAACCTTTGGATGTTCATTCTTGTTTATTTTGTGTTATAACAAGTAACGTTAAAGAGAAAGTGATAAGTTCGCGCGCGTTTCCTCAACGTCAGCTTGAACTGAGGAACTACAGCAATCGTCACGCCACATTAAAGAGCGCCAAAACGGTATTTATCGTTTGAATTTCGTAATAACACTTACAGAATTTGAAAGCCGAGACTTTGTTTTATATCAAAAGTACTCTGTATTGTTTTGTCTGTAGTACGTTGCCCGTGTCCTCTTGCTCCGCGATGTTATTTTTAACCGTGTGTCGTGTGTGAGAAAATGGACGTATGGCGTGGACGTTGCGTGAGTCTCGCGCTGAATGCGTCCCTCGCATTTTTTTTTTCTAAAAATGTCTAACTTTTTATTATTTTTTTATTTTTATTTTAGTGTTTATTTAGAAAATGGACAAACCAGATGATTCACATTTATATCTTTTCTGAATTTGATTGAAACGTCATGAGAAACGGTTTGAAAAAAGACATAAAAAGAAATTAATAGGCCTACATTTATTCATCAAGGAGACATTGATCAAAAGTGACAGTTTCTAGTTTTCAGACAGTTTTCAGCTTTTTGACATCATGTTTGTCCCTTCTTTTCATGTTAATAGTTCAAAAAGAGTAATGCATTTCTTTCCTAGCCTTCAGCCGTGTGCACCCCCGGGACCAGGCGGTGAAAATACAGGCGGATTACAAACCAGGTCACGGGAAGAGCAGAACCTCACATCTGCGTTTCTCCTGTAGGTGAGAGTGTGTGTCCTCAGTGGCCATGAGGTTTCTCATGCATGTGCTGCCGATGTGCGCAAGAATATAAAATGCAGCAGTATAGCAAGTGTTTTCAAGTGCTGCAGAGTTTGAGGTTTAATTCACCTTGAGAAGAGCCGTCCCGGGGCCTGTGTGTTCTGAATAATACAAGTAGCTACTCCTGTAGTAACAGGCCACCCATGAGTATGTGCCCTCACTTCCAATCCTAGACGCCCAGCCTCCTACCCATGTCAGTGTGTGTGTGTGCATGACAGTGAAACCAGACTTTCCACATAAAGATCTCTTTTGTGTTGGTGTAACGTCCATGAAAAATGTGTGGAATGACCCTTAAGACTCTGTATACTATATGGTATCTGCTCTGACTAAAGCTAGACCGCTTGCTATTCATAGATGTATAGCCTGAGATACTGTTACACAGAGAACGCAGGACAGGGCGCATGCCATGGATGCCAGTTCCACCTCAAAATAAAAAAAAAAAAGGTAATTGAGATTAAAAAAAGAGATATACAGTAAAACAGCAATAAAAAGAATCAGTCAAAATGATGAGAAATAACGTCATAATTATGTGATTATTAGGCTGAATATATTACGAAAGTAATACGTGCTTGCTTTAAGCACTTCCTGTTTCAGTTTGTAACTGTTTTCTTTATTTCACATGTAAAGAAAACATCTTAAAGATGTTTGTTTAACTTTTTGATTCAGTTTTAAATGTTCTGTTGGTTGTATTTTATCCCAGCTTTTATGTAGTGTTAATAAACTGAAACAGGAAGTGCTTCTGGACCAGTGTTGTTTACATCTTGTGAAATGGTCTATATTATTCACATATATTACATTAACAAACATATTAATGTTCTATTTATTAAAACCAAGTATAAATCCAATCAAATTAGCGTTTTTAAGCATTTTTACATTACATATTACATTACATTTAGGGCTGTCACATTACATTATAGGTATAAAGCTGTGATATCTAAGTGGCTGAGCTGTTTACTTACTTTTTCATTAGTCTTCCCGTTAACACCATTATTTTGTTCATTCAGACCATCATTTGTTCATTTCTTTTACTGTCTATGATTCAGACTGATTTGCGAAACCGGAAGGCTCATGAAATTAAGAGGCGGGGTTTATCACACGAACCAATCAGTGATTTCCTCCATTCATTCTCAGTTACCACACACACACTTTAGTGGTCTGTAGGTAAAAAGTCAATGGGTTCAAGGGAGACGCGGTGTCCCGCTGTAACTTTACCTGTGAGTGTCGCTGTGGGACAGTGTTACTTTAGAAAATAAGTGATTTATACACTTTTAATATACACTTATTTAGGAACCAAACACAGAGTGCATGAAAACAACTATAGTAAAGCTCTCAAAGTTTCTTCCAAAGTAGCTTTATAACATGCAGCAGCAAAGTCTGTAGAAACGCTCTCAGTTCACACAGAACGCCATTTTGCTGTTAAAAAAGGTCAAAGCGCACTTTTTAAATAAAAAGATAAGATACACTTTTTGTTGAACTTTTAACTTGATTTCCGCGGTTTTAGACTGCTGTGTCATGTGCGGGACGCTGAGATAAAGAAGATATTTTGAGGAATTTCTCAGTGTTGTTTTGTCCATAAAAGGAAAGTCAATTGGGTTCGATGTTGTTTGGATCCCAATGTTCTTCAAAATATTATCCTTTTGGATGAACTACCCCATATTTTGCCTCGCGACTCCAACCTTGACTTCAGTGGTATTGAAAACATTTTTGTTCTGAATGTATATGGTATAAACACATATTGTTTCAGTCCATTGGCTTGACCTTGATCAACTTGTGGTGTGATTGTTGAAATGCACTCAAAGCAGAGTTTGGGAATTCTTTTGAATGAACAATACGTGGGATTCCTCTTATGATTAAAGAAGAAACTGGTTCTGTTCAGTGTGTTTTTACATTCAATTTTTACTTAGATTACAGTTTTTTGTACCCAATCATGTAGTAAAGAATAAGTGTTGGGTGTTATTAATTACCAGGTAATATTATTACTTTAATTTAAATACCTTGTAACGGAAGTAATGGATTACTCTAAACTTTACAGCAACTTCTGATGTAATTGCATTAAATATTATATGGTGGGTAGGGATGCGGCAATGTGAAAATGTTGGCAGATATGATAACCGATATTTCTTATATATTTCGATACATTTGCAGATAAATCTAAATGCAAATTTTATATAATTTTTGAGAACCCGATTACAAAAACAAAAGTCTCACAATTAAAAGCCACAACCCAAGCGCACAATTTTAATAACGTTCTCATTATTATTATTATACGTAATCTATATGCACTTAACAGCATTTGTCTTTATGAAGTGATTATTTCAAGCAATTCAAACCCATCAAGTGCGCATCTGAAGTGTCACAGCTGAAGGAAATAATCCATTATTTATCGGCTTTAATATAGCAGCGTAATATAAAAACAAAATGAACATACAGTTGTGTTCAAAATAATAGCAGTCCAACATCACTAACCAAATCAATCACTGTTTTTGGTAGAAATTATATTTCTACATGGCAAATGATTTACTAGTAGGTGTAGTAGAGTAATAGAAAAACAACAGACCCAACAGTCATGACATGTATGTTGCTAGTTCTGTATAATTGAATCATTAATTGAAAGGGGTGTGTTCAAAATAATAGCAGTGTGGAGTTCAATTAGTGAGGTTAATAATTCTGTGAAAAAACTAGTGTCAATTAGTGGCCCTTATTTAAGGACGAAGGCAGTACTGGACTGTACATGGTGGTTATAGTGCATTTCTCTCTGAAGATCTGAATAAAATGGGCCGTTCCAAACATTGTTCAGAAGAACAGCGTTCTTTGATTAAAAAGTTGATTGGAGAGGGGAAAACTTATAAAGAAGTGCAGAAAATGATAGGCTGCTCAGCTAAAATGGTATCAAATGCTTTAAAATGGCAACCAAAACCAGAAAGACGTGGAAGGAAACGGAAAACTACTGTTCGAATGGATCGAAGAATAGCCGAGATGGCAAAGACTCAGCCAATGATCAGCTCCGGAGTGATCAAAGAAGATCTCAAGTTACCCGTGAGTACAGCAACAATTAGAAGACGCCTATGTGAAGCCAAGCTATCAGCAAGAAGCCCCCGCAAAGTCCCATTTTTAAAAAAACGACATGTGCTGAAGAGAATACAATTTGCCAAAGAACACATTAACTGGCCTAAAGAGAAATGGCGCAATATTTTGTGGACTGATGAAAGTAAGATTGTTCTTTTTGGGTCTAGGGGCCATAGACAGTTTGTCAGACGACCCCCAAACACTGAATTCAAGCCACAGTACACTGTGAAGACTGTGAAGCATGGTGGCACAAGCATCATGATATGGGGCTGTTTCTCGTACCATGGTGTTGGGCCTATTTATCGTATCCCACAGATTATGGATCAGTTTGAGTACATCAAAATACTTAAAGAGGTCATGTTGCCTTATGCTGAAGAGGAAATGCCCTTGAAATGGGTGTTTCAACAAGACAACGACCCAAAACACACCAGTAAGCGTGCAGCATCTTGGTTCCAGACCAACAAGATTAACGTTATGGAGTGGCCAGCTCAATCCCCGGACCTTAATCCTATAGAAAACCTTTGGGCTGACATCAAAAATGCAGTTTTTGAGGCAAAACCAAAAAATGCAGAGGAACTGTGGTCTGTAGTGCGATCGTCCTGGGCTGGAATACCTGTTCACAGGTGCCAGAAGTTGGTCGACTCCATGCAACACAGATGTGAAGCAGTTCTCAGAAACCATGGTTATACAACTAAATATTAGTTCAGTGATTCACAAGAAAGCTAAATCTTCAAGTATTTTTCAGTTTATACAGTAAATGTTTGACTTTGTAAGGAAAAATGCAGACACTGCTATTTTTTTGAACAGCCTAATTTACCTTTTTCTACACTTTCTATAAAGTAAAAACAAATTTCATAAATTTTTCTTTATGTTTTGATCTTGAATAGAATGTGCAGTGTTCCCAATGCATTTTTGTGTATTGAAATAAAAGTTGTTTTTAGGATTTTGAGCTTTACTCATTTTTTTGAACACACTGCTATTATTTTGAACATAACTGTATATCAGCCGATACCAATATGGTGCCCAATATATCAGTAAAAGTTGGTTTAACATTAAAATGTAATGTTTAACTGTCATATTTCAATGTAACCTTCTCCCTTTACACACTTTGGGCAGTTTAATAATAATTTTATACTATTTATTTGAAAGAATTATTTCTATCCAACTGGTCGAAGTTCCTATGGGATTCTGAAAGTAATTAGTAATAAGTAATCCAATACTTTTTGGAAGTAATTACTACAGTAATCTAATTTATTACTTAATTTATAAAAAAAAAAACAGGTACACTAAGCATAAATATTCAATCCTGAGGTCTTTCAGAGGTCGATGACAAGCAGAATGTACGTGTTTCTTGTTTCTGTCGAACAAAAAAGAAGATATTTTGACTCATACAGGTTTGGAGGGTGAGTAAATGACAGATTTAAATTTTTTGGGGTGAACTATGACATTTTCATCATAATAATCATAATAATAATAAAAATTAAAGCTGCAAGCAGCATTTAGCGGGGTTCAAGCAGTTTAGGCCTTTAAGGCTTTTAAGCACAAAAGCATCAAAAGACATTAAGTTTTAAGTTTCAATAATGGCAATTTGCCATAGGGTATACATTGTTTTTAATATTTTTAACAATTATAGCGCCACCTATAGTCCGATCTCCATGAAACTTTGCATGCTTGTTGAATAAGTTATGACACATGTGCTCATCAATTTTTGTGAAGTTCTGACTTTTCCTTTAGGATTTATAGGCTTTTGGGTGCATTTTGTCATGCCCCCTTTTATAAATGACCCTGTTATAGCAAAACAAATGACAAAGTTCAACTTTTTTTTGATAATTATTGATTTAGAGAGTCCAAAGAATTATCCTAGACTGGTCTGGTTCCGATCGGGCAAAAAACCAGGGACTAGTTTGCAAAAGTACGTTTTTAACATATTCGTGAATATTTAACGAACGATTTGATTGACAGCAATGGTTCTTGAGGCAAAGTTGTTCAGCATGAGGAGATCTATCAATTGATATACATATTGTGGGGGTGTGTGCAATACCACGTGATAACAGAGCCATAAAACTCGTTAGCGCCAACTAGTGGCCGATTTCTTTCAAAATTCTTACAGACCTCTAGGGCCATGAGTCAAACATGCCCAATGAGTTTCGTTCCGATCGGCCTTCGTTAACCTTGTTTCATAGATGCTCAAACTTCATTGGCCGATGGCGGCCATGTTTTTTTAGATACGCCAATGTCCTCATAGATATACATGGGGCCTTGGTCCAAGACACTGCATACCAATTTTCAAGTCAATCGGACTAACGGTCATGTGGTCATAGCCCTTTTTATGTTTTTTTCATGTTATAGCGCCACCTAGTGTTCAATCGTCGCTATTTTTTTACTGTGACCTCAAATTGAACTCTTACAGATGTGTACCGAGTTTGGTGAAGATATCTCATTTACTTCTCGAGTTATAGCCATTTTAGTAAAATAGGCTCCTCCCACAACGTTTATTTTGCTTCCCCTAGCGACCGGAACGAGAAATTTCAACATTTTTTTGATAATTATTGATCTTCAGACTCCAGAGAACATTCCTGCACTGGTTTGGTTCCAATCGGGCAAAAAACCAGGGACTAGTTCGCAAAAGTAGTTTTTCGACAAAATTCAAAATGACGGAAAATCTATCATGACGGAAATGAAATCGGAGATATACATTTTTTTCATCAGGTGACCAGCTTTCCAATGATATAAGACACTTGAGTGTACGACTTGCGGTCTAGGAGTTATGAGCAGTTTCGCGCAATTGGTTGCTATAGCGCCACCTATGGGCCAATCGGGGTCATAATTTGATAACCTCTCCTCGATTTTTGTACTACCATCTGACAAAGTTTCAGAGCTCCAGCACTTACGGTTTGGGCTGCACGATGCGTTTTAGGGGAGAATAATAATAATAATAATAATAATAATAATAAAAATAAGTACAAAAACAATAGGGTTTCAGCACTTCGTGCTTGAACCCCTAAAAATCAATTAATAAAAAGAGGAAGGAAAACATAAGAGAGAATCATGTTTTGAACACTCCTGTTTTTATTTTACCACTGTTGGCCAGCAAAGGGTGTCACTGTGATACAGTGTGTGGGGACGATTCCCAAATAAAAGCCTTTAAACACCCCCATTCCGGACTCTCATTGGTATAGTCCAGTGTGGATTGGTCAGCTAGCGTGCCAGTTGAGGTAATCTACCGCAGGACACCATCACAGAAGCACCCCACCCTTAGAGTAAAAATAGACGCTTCGTGTCACTGAGCCAAATGTCTGTAACTGGTTCCTTTAAGGACACTAACTGCGGAGAGAGCAGGAAAAAGGGAGGCAGAAAAGAGACAGGCACTTAAGTACTAATGCATGGGGCAAAGAGGGTGGAGAAACAGATGAAGAACAGGGAGGATGATGAACTAGTCGCACAGCTGTGATGCTAGGTTAGCTGAACACTATGATGAGATTCATGATTACTTCATCTTCATCGTTATCACCAGAAGCAGTTCCATCGGCGTTGTCCATGTCTTGCCGTAACGCTCCATTTGACCTTCTGTATCAGTTCAGCTTTTGCAATGTAAAAGAATAGCAACGTTCAAGCACATCAGTCAATGCCTGAACAATTTACAATCTATATTTAGAAAGCTAAAATTGAAAACCAGGCACTTTTTCTCTCTCTCTCTCTCTCTCTCTCTCTCTGTGTGTGTGTGTGTGTATAATATGTTCACCGATTGCAAATCAATACTTTTATTTTTGTAAATACTGGACAGCCTGTTCAAGGAGGTCAAAGTTCACTGGCGTGATTCTCCTCTCTGATTGGTTATAGTGCTTGTGTGCTGAGAGTCCGGACAGCACAGATTGATGTTGCGAGTCTCGTTTGGCACTTGTTCCCATCGATTGCAGCAACCAATCATTGCGGAATAGTCTTTCGAAAGTGCTTGCAAAGTTGGCTGGGTTTGTGCACACGTCCATGGCAGGTGCATCAGGTGCACGGGAGAGCGCCGGCAGAGCGTTTCCCAGAATTCCACGTTGCTGAGACATCAACATTCTGAAAAAGACAGAAATGAGATGTAATGTTGCATATTCTAATAGAAAACATAAGAAGTGTAGATTTAGTTTCATTGAACTACTACTATTATAGTTTTTGTCACTTCACTTTAAAAAAAAACTTTTGCTGATAATTTATTTACTCACCCCCATGTCATCCAAGACGTCCATCTCATTCTTTCTTCGGTCGAAAAGAAATTAAGGTTTTTGATGAAAACATTCCAGGATTTTTCTCCATATAATGGACTTCAATGGGAACCAAACGGTTCAAGGTCCAAAAGACAGTTTCAGGGAGTTTCATCAAAACGAACAAATCTTTTTTCCAAGTCATTTGGTTCATTCAACGAACGAAATGACTCGGTAAGAAGATTCTGAAACTGAAACTGTCTTTTGGACCTTGAACCGTTTGGTTCCCAGTAAAGTGCATTATATGGAGAAAATACTGGAATGTTTTCATCAAAAACATTAATTTCTTTTCAACTGAAGAAAGAAAGACATGGACATCTTGGATGACATGGGGGTGAGTAAATTATCAGCAAACGAACTACTCTTTTAATATTTTTAATTAGGTTTTATTTTTATATTTTATGTTTTAATGTTGAGTTTAAGTCATTTGGTTTGTGTTTTTTATGATTTTTATTAGTTGGGAAAAAAGTATATAAATATAGTATGTAAATATATTTTTTATTAAGTTTAGTTTTAGTACTCCAATTATGCTATATTAAAGTTTCTTCATTTTGTTTTGAAGTCTCCTACAATAGGTTTACATGCATCAAAGGTAAAAAAAACCCTTAATTTTCTCAAAAATATACATTACACAATTCCTAAAAAGAGTCTGAAAACAGTTTGTTCGAAGATTCAGCCTCTCTAAATCCTTCCTACTCTGCTCTGATTGGTCTACAGCTTACAGTAGAGCGTCAGCGCTTGCAACGCCAAGGTCATGGGTTCGTTTCCCAGGGAGAGCAAGACCTGATAAGAATGTAAAATGTGTACCTTGAAATGCCATGCAAGTCATTTGGATAAAAGCGTCTGCCAAATGCACGGTATATGGGGCAATTTTGGACACAGCCAGTAACTTTATTTGTCATGCACTTTGATCTTTAAAACTTTGCAGACCTTTTATATTCAGCTATATTACACACTGCATGAAAGGTAATATTCAAAAAAGCATAACAGGAGCCCTTTAAACTAAACAAAAATGATAAAAGTTGCGTTGGCAACTAGCAGAAATTAAATGAGCTAAAATTTAGATCTTAGATTTTATTTCAGATTATGTTTATTTTATTTCATTTAATGGAAATGTTTTTATTATTATTATTATTTATTTAGAAAAAATACTGAGTGAAGCAAATTTATTGTAGTGTATTATAAAATACATTGAAGCTGTTAGACTTTGAGGTCTAACATGAATAAATTTGCAGTATAAGGCTGCGAGATCGTGTTTCAGTGGCAGAGATTTGTAGCCTGGTTCTACCAGACTCTCGTACATACATTTCATTTGTACAGAGAGTCTGGCCTCCCTCAATTGAGAAACGTTTCCTTCCTTGTAGGCGGGTTCACTATTAAAGTTCAAATCTATTGGATCTGCCCAGAGTCACTCACGATCTGCCATAGCCAATCGCTAATGTGTGGTCGTGAGTGACGTATGTCATGCGCCGAAACGGCTGGAAAAAACCATAGACAGTAAAAGAAACAACAAGTCCGAACTCCGAATGATCAGAGGATTAAATTTACAATAGGATTTCAGTCAACGAGAGCTGCAGGTTTTGTTAATCTAGGAACAATTATTAATTCGAAATGTATATTTGACATGAAGGACAGTGATTATTCAGTCAATGCTGTAAGTTACAGTGAATGATCAGTCTGTCTGCAGATGTGTAATAAACAACAATTTTTCATATTACGTATTTTTGTTTCTTAATTACCTTAATTATGGTATTCAAAGTATGTGTTTGTACATTTTTATATGGCATTTAGTTGTTTTTTTATTAAAACAAATTAACCATTGACATCTAAAACTGAAAAATCAAATATAGTCTCCAAAGTATGGGTTTTCAAATTTTTATTTATGACAATTTTTTTTTTAATCACAACCAATTTGTATGCTTTACAACATGTAAAACTGACACACCAACCTCCTGCACGAGTGCACAAAGGGGCTCAAAATGTTCATCACAAGAATCAGTAAATTTACTGTTGGGAATCTGAGCGACTGACATGACTCCTGAGCGGATCTTCAACAATAGTTTAGCAGCCAGGACTCGGGGCTTCGGAACACCGCGAACACCAGGCTAAAGTCCAAAATGTCACGGTCATTGTGCACGAGCTGCCCAGCACAAACTTCCAACCTTTCTGCCTCCTTCACTTGGTCCTCCGTTGTGCAACAAGAGGTGAGACGATAACAATCCGGCTTTAAATTCTGTATATTCGGCAGTTTCTTTTCCAACAACGGACCGAATAGCTTTTCTCACGTCTTTCTCCGCTGCCATTACTGCACTCAAACTGACGCACTACATCAACGTCATCGTTCTCAGCCACTCCCTCTATTCGCTGATTGGTCCTACAAAAAATTGATTTCTGGAAACCTAAGGATATGGAGCGGTCCCAGACGCAGTACTGAAGGAAAATGAAATTGAGCGGAAGTGCGTAGGCGGGCGCAGCCAGGCTAAGAGATTTGTGCCATCGCAAGAAAATCAATAGATATGTTCAATTGCAGCTGTTTTTATCAGAATAACTATTTGTAGATTGAGTTGTACAGGGTTAATGGCATGATGAGGTACAATAAAACCATATTGCCATGAAAAAGTAAATGTATACGAGATCACACTTAAGTCACACACCGGCTTATTGCATGCATGCATGCATATGACAAAATATGCATGTTTTGAGTCATTTTCATTTATTCAATCCAATGCGCGTCACCGGTTGGTCCCCGGCATAAACAAAACAATCACTGAAGAATAACAAATTGATAAAATCACAGATGAGTCGGTCTCAGCCTCTTCCTCTGCTTAACATCTTTTCATTTCCACCCATTATTCTGCTATTTGTGAAGAGTAATCTGGGTAAACACACACAGCAGGGACAGCAATTAATTTAGAGGGAACACACTGTATACACTTAATGCACTTTGGTATCCCAGCCAATGAAAAATGTACTTCTAAACTAATATACTACATCCCTAAATTAAATACAGCGCAATTACAAAAATAGAGATGGACGTTTGCATCCAACCCGCAGTCCCGAATATATTCGCATAAGATTTTAGAATCGTTCATTGGCCATATGGAGACAATCTCATGATATAATGATCTCTCTCTCTATCTCTAGTCTACACTCTTAGGAGAAAAGGTTCTATAGAGAACCTTAAAAGGTTCTATCAGTGCTATGTATTTGGAACCCCTAAAAGATTCTATACACTCTTAAAAAAGGGTTCTATATAGAACCATGGGGTTCCATACTTGGCCAATAGAACCTTTTACCAGAAAAAAATCGTTCTATATAGAACCATTTTGGAGTTCCGTATATGAAGCGGGGGATGAAACCATTTCTGGTTCTAAATAGAACCATTTCTTCTAAGAGTGTACATTTACCATCACATGTTTAACACACCCAATCTTTATAAAAAACTATTGTCATCTAGAATCTAATTTTGGCTAAAGGGTAGGAGGTTGTGAATGTTTACTTATAACCCCAAATCCTGGTTTTAACTGTTGCAACCCAAAAAAATAATGACTGCGTGAACCAAGAGGTTTTGACAAACAGGAAAAAACTAAATAACACTTGATTGACCAATGTTCCTTTCCGTTGTTGCTCCCAATTTTCTAGTCTTGGCTCTAATTGTAAAAAGGTTGCCCCCGCCACCTCTGCTCCGCACTGAGCACAGCTATATTTAGTCCCTTCAGAACAACTCGTTCCAACCAGAACACAGAGAGACTCAATCAGAAAGAGAGAGAGAAGAAGGGAGAGATCAGATGAGCATCGATACACAAACATTTGGAAATGCAGCATTCAAAACATGCTGGTGATCAGTCATGCCAGTCTTTTCAGCACGGAAAGCAAAACATTGAGATTTCCCACTTTTACTTTTTGCGCATCCGATTTAATTTGTGTTCTGATAACTGTTACATTTTAAAATATAGCTGCAAGCAACAATTAAGGGGCCAAGCCCAAAAAAGGCACGATGAGTTACTCAAGCATGGCTGGGAGCTTCAAAGCGACTGCAACAATGAGCAATTAAAGACATTTTTAGAATATTTTAGTCAACATTACATTGATCATCACTTCTGACCAATAGGTGGCGCTGTGGTCAGTGTGTGGAGACAATGACGCATACAAAGTTTGGTCAAATGCCATAAAATATGGCAAAAGCATTAAAGAGTTACAGTCTCAGAATCAGCTTGGCACCATGCCATCAAATTTGTCGATGCGTTATTCGATACTGGTTTGGTCAATTCAAAAGCTATATAATTAACTTTTTGTTGGAATGGTTTGAAGATGATCTGATGTGATTTTGGTGAAATTGGACCAGCGGTCTAGAAGGTGTTCGAAAAAATAAAAAAATGGCAGACTGCAAGTTCGGCAAGATATGGCATTATTGGTATCATTGTATGACTCAAGGAATCCATCAAGTTTAATCAAAATATGCAATATGAATCAGAAGTGTTTTTTGTGTACTTTTATGTCATGCTCCTGATGAAACATACTGAGTTTGATAATGATGCGTTCATAAAATACAGCATTTTATGACTAGATTAAAAATGGCCGATATGGATTGGGTATTGGGATTGGGAAATTGGGTACCATTTGACTCGGTATGCTGCACTGAATCAAAAGAGACCCAATATATACATGTTTTGTGCCTCTCACCTGACCAATAGGTGGCGCTCTGCTGAAATTCTGCATGTAGCCTCGGGTCATGCTTCTGATGAAATGTACCAAGAATTTCCTAAATGTGCTAAAGCGTTGCGGGGAGATAGCCTTGCATCCAATTGGGCATGGTATTCATCAAATTAGTTGGTGTGCGTTGGTTAGATGATAAGATCTGACGAGAATGGTTAGCCTAGATCTATCAGAGTTTTGACTCCAAAATTTGTTTTTTTAATACTGAGGTATGCCAAATTTCCTAATTTTCCTGCAAGCAGTTCTATGGGCTACCAATGCCATAGACTTCATGAACACAAGTAGAAAAAGAAGAAGATAAGTAATGGACACAATGGGTGTCTTCGCACCTTATGTGCTTGGAGCCAAATTATTGTTTTATTTAAGCCTCTGACTCTATAAAATAATGAATAAAATGAGGTGACAACAATAATATCCATTCATAATAATATAAAGAATAATGATATTAATATAAATTGTCACAAATACAAAGTTCTGTCATGCAACTCTAGATGGCGCATGCTGATCGGTCCTTAAAGGATAACTAAACCCCTGGTCAGAGCCTGACTCCACCCACTGGCAATATTTGAAAATGCTGAAAAAGTGGGCACAGCCCAGCGGAGATAGAGGGGACGAAATAGATGCTAAAACACTCTATTCTGGTCGTTTTCAATACTCACAATTCCAATTCCTGACTCGCTACAGTGGTTTTGACGACACAAGATGGTTTTTATACTGCCAAGGGCGTAGCTCGCGTGGTGAGCTGAAACCTGCGTACGTCACGAAGTGCGGAACATCCAATAGGAAAATTCAACTGCAGTAGCCACCGTTCAACCTGAAGAGGGCAGCACTAAGACGTTTGTACACCATATTTTGTAGTAATAGAACACTTTATAAACAAACGTCAAAAACGTTACTCGAATCAATGACTGGTATTAATAAAGATCCATTCTTTCAGATCATTAACTAAAAAAAGTTGGTTAAGTGTTTAGTTACTCTAACTCAATCTGCTTGCAATCACATCATCCTCTAGGCCACAGCTGATTGGTTCTCGCTGTATTGGTAGCCAAAGAGCACGCAGCTCAACATTCAAGTTCTTGCCTATTGTTTGCTGTAGTAGCAGCGAGCGTTCAGAAACCCTCCACCTCCCCCAGCTCCACCTGTATAGATCTGCTATGGCTAATTCATGCATACTTGCTCATAGCATCATGTTGTGTATAGACCCCTTTTCAGTTGGTAAACATGGTGATGTTTTATGTGGGCGGAGCTTAGGTGGAGGCAGAACGATCCCTCTGGCCGCTTCACTAACGCTAGTTAGCAAGTTTTATTAGCTTGTTTTTTAACAATGACTGGAGAAAATCAGATATTATCTTAATGTGTAAGGTCACTCAATGTCCAGGACCACGATTGTTATTTCCAAAAGTTATTTTTAGCGGACAGAACCAGATTGGCCGACCCGTAGCCGCCTACACGCTCACTCAATGCATGGACGATCTGACAGGATTAACGTTACGTTACCTCGGGTGAGTGGCCTGACTTCTACACCTACCTTATAGAGAAACCGATCGTAAAGAGAAACTGAGGGCATATAAATCTTTAGATGCCTATGCTGAATGGTCCTGTACAAGACTTGTGTGTATGATCCGCAGTTCTGCCGAGCCAGCGCAGAGAATACGACAATGTAAACAGTGACGATTACGGTGTGAATATTTTCTAGAAATAAAAAATCCAGATAGAGCATATTATTTTTCATTCATACTTGCACCAAACAACACAATAAGATGACATCTAAAAATAATAAAAACAATTTAAGCTCCTTATTATGTAGCCGAATCTGTGCTGGTTTGCATTGGCCGCCTCCAGTTTTCACTTTGTTTTGACGTCGGCGCAAAATGGGTCTATTGGCAGTGCCAAATTTTGACTTGCTCTGCTGCAGCAGCGCAGCACATCTATTATGCAAAGACCAAACACATTAACATTTTCATTCTCATTACAATGCCAAACTCTCTGCGAGCTGTCATGACAGAAATGCATTTTCACCTTTTTCGTTGTCTTAGACTGCTATACATTTCTCAGTTGAGAATCAACGGTAGAGAAATTGTGCATATTACTAAAAAAATACCTCTTATCACAACAACAACTGCCTCATGCGGACAGCTCGGACACGACAGCTGCAGTGCTGCAGGTAGAAGCCCATTTCCGGCACTAAGAGCCGTAATGAGATGAGATCTCTCTCATTTCATCACACATCCTACCATCCGTACACTGATCAATTTAATAATGCCTCTGGGACCATCCCTCTCCCGCTCTTCCCCCTCTCTCTGTGTCTGGTCTGTGACATGTTTTATGTTTTATCTGTCTGTCTGGGCCGGCATACATTAGTTGAGTGCGAGTGTGAGTGTTAGTAGTAGTTTGGCATGGGAAGAGTGTCTGCAGACTTTGTGTGTGCGTGCCAGTGCACTGCCAAATGTCATTTTAGTTAAAATGACAATGATTTTACAGTGCGTTTTAGAATGCTTTTATGTTTTTTAACCCTTGTGCATCAATTAAAAAAAGTTACTCATAGGTAAAAAGAGGACAAAAATGTCCATGTCAAAAAACTGTCATAAAAATGTGACGCTTTGGAGCACAGACTTAAGTTTGGTATCATTTTAAAGAAAACCCTTTGCAGATTATTGCTGAAGTAAAAAAATAATAATAAGTAAATCCAAAAAAAGTTATATAGGTATAAGTTTATGAAAATTATTTATAAAAAATATTTTATATAAAATATATATTTTATAAATCAGGTTGAACTCAAAACTGCAATCAAACCCCCACTGGTGCTCACAGTGATTGGATTTGAATTAGCAGTTTTTCTCTCTCAGTATTACAAACACACACACATATTTTTTTATAACACACATACTAACCACACTCTGACATCCATACCAACACACCCACACAAATATCGTTGCATAATTTATCCAGTTGGCTCTATAGTGTGCCGAAGTAGAAAACAGGAATAAAGCGATATTTGTTTTATAGGCCAAACTTAAAAAAAATGACACCATCTGATAAAAAATAGTACAAAATAAAATTTTGAAGCCTTGCCATCAGAATGAAAGCCTCTTAAAAAAGATTGCATAATTTTATAGTTAACTGAACCGGGGATTAAAAATGGCAGTTTTAATGGGTTTCAATGGGGACATTTTTGTCCAAAAGGCGCTGAGAGGGAGTATGTACCTAATGCAAAAAATATTTTTTTTAAGAAAATGACGGTGAAATAGTAAAATTCCAATAAAAATACACACCTGTGCCAAGTTTTTTGCAGTTAGCTTTAACTTAAACTTTAAAAAAACAAAACTGAAAAGGACAAAAATGTCCATAAGGATGCACAAAGGGTTAAGAGGCAAAGAAAAGAAAGGCTGATGAGAGGTCTTAAATAGCACAGTGGCATATAGTATGTAATGCCTCCTGTGTATGATACAGCTATGTGTGTTGAGTGCCTGTATGTGTCACACTGATCTTTCCTCTGTTGAAAGTATGCGAGTGGCGTTCTGTTTTCAGTCCCTGAGGTTGTCAATCATTGACCAGCTTCATATCAACTTTTAGAATGACATTATGATATGTTTATCCAGGAGTGTGTATGTGCCATTCAGTCGGGTTTTAAAACGTTGACATGAAACAACAGCTGTGGAGAAAGTCCTCAGGGAAAGCATGTGGACATATCATACACTGAGAGAAAGGAGAATGAGTAAATAAATGACTTTAGGAATGTGAGAAAAAGGAAAGTGGAAAGTAATGCGGGCTTATTAATGACAGTGTGTGCAATTGCTAACGTACGTCTTGACTCAGTGTTTGTGTGTGTAACGGAAATGTAAAGTAAATGAAAATGTGTGTGCTTGAATCAGAAGCACTTCATTAGAGCTTCATATAGATTTACATATCCTCCACCACTTTGCATGTTCATTTATCGCATTTTTTTTTTATATCTTTGAATAAATATTCAAAAAGTTCAATGTAGTGCTTAAAGACAGGAACTAAACAGAGCGATACTGATAGACTGAGAAGAGAGGTGCTGCAACAATGTCAAATGTGTGAAAAATAATGTGTTTTTTGAACATGCAAGCATGAAAATCTCCTCTAGTAGAGCCCATAAAAAAAATCAAGACTTTGTTAAAGGGCATAACATGGCCTCTTTAAGAATGCTGCAGATCCCCCCCTCAGAAAATGTTTAAAAAGTCTGCATTTTCCATCAGGGCCTGGTGAAAACCCAACAATGAGCACTAAACTAACACACACACACACACACGCACACATTGCTGACTCATCTGTACCCTTCTCACTCTCTCTCTCTTGCTCCTCAGGATTAACCACTTTTTCATCTTTGCAGAAACATGCAACATAGACGATAGTCTGAATGTCTTTTTCCAGGCATAATAAAGTATAATAAAGTGCAGCAATAATGTAACTATATAATTAAAATATCTTAAATATTTCCATGCGAGTGAGTGAGTGAGTGAGTGATCTGAGAGCTCATTGCTGTCCCCTTGGGCTTGACATTTAACCCCTGCGATAAGAACACGTTGCACATGCAGCAGAAAGAAAAAACTTTTTTAATACAAGTTTCATATATTCATAAAAATGCTAAATGTTCTTTTTTGCATTTCAAAAGACAGCAGAATGTTTAAGAACAGTGTTCACTACCGTTCAAAACTCTTTAGGGTCTGTAAGATAAATTAATACGGTTTTTTTTTTCAGCAGGAATCCATTAAATCGACCAAAAAAAGCATTAATAATGTGTCTACACTCTCAGAAAAAGGTACAAAAGCTGTCACTGGGGCTGTACCTTTTCAAAAGGTACACTTTTGTCCATTTCAGGTGCTAATAAGTGCATTTCAGGTGCTATTTTAAGTGTTAATATGTACATTTTAGGTGCTAATATGTACATTTTAGCTGGAAATATGTACATTTTAGGTGCTAATAAGTACATTTTAATTGTTAATATGTTCATTTTTGGTACTAATATGTACATTTGGGTGCTAATAAGTACATTTTAAGTGTTAATATGTACATTTTAGGTGTTAATATGTACATTTTAGGTACTAATATGAACATTTTATATGTTAATATGTACAGTTTATGTGCTAAAAAGTACATTTCAATTGTTAATATGTACATTTTAGGTGTTCATATGTACATTTTAGGTACTAATTCGTACATTTTAGGTGCTAATATGTACATTTGGGTGCTAATAAGTGCATTTTAAGTGTTAATATGTACATTTTATATGCTAATATGTACATTTTAAGTGTTAATATGTACAGTTTATGTGCTAATAAGTACATTTCAATTGTTAATATGTACATTTTAGGTGTTCATATGTACATTTTAGGTACTAATTCGTACATTTTAGGTGCTAATATGTACATTTGGGTGCTAATAAGTGCATTTTAGGTGTTAATATGTACATTTTATATGCTAATATGTACATTTTAAGTGTTAATATGTACAGTTTATGTGCTAATAAGTACATTTCAATTGTTAATATGTACATTTTAGGTGTACATATGTACATTTTAGGTACTAATTCGTACATTTTAGGTGCTAATATGTACATTTGGGTGCTAATAAGTGCATTTTAAGTGTTAATATGTACATTTTAGGTGCTAATATGAACATTTTAGCTGCTAATATGTACAGTTTATGTGCTAAAAAGTACATTTCAATTGTTAATATGTACATTTTAGGTGTTCATATGTACATTTTAGGTACTAATTCGTACATTTTAGGTGCTAATATGTACATTTGGGTGCTAATAAGTGCATTTTAAGTGTTAATATGTACATTTTAGGTACTAATATGAACATTTTATATGTTAATATGTACAGTTTATGTGCTAAAAAGTACATTTTAGGTGTTCATATGTACATTTTAGGTACTAATTCGTACATTTTAGGTGCTAATATGTACATTTGGGTGATAATAAGTGCATTTTAGGTGTTAATATGTACATTTTATATGCTAATATGTACATTTTAAGTGTTAATATGTACAGTTTATGTGCTAATAAGTACATTTCAATTGTTAATATGTACATTTTAGGTGTTCATATGTACATTTTAGGTACTAATTCGTACATTTTAGGTGCTAATATGTACATTTGGGTGCTAATAAGTGCATTTTAAGTGTTAATATGTACATTTTAGGTGCTAATAAGTACATTTTAATTGTTAATATGTTCATTTTTGGTACTAATATGTACATTTGGGTGCTAATAAGTGCATTTTAAGTGTTAATATGTACATTTTAGGTGTTAATATGTACATTTTAGGTACTAATATGAACATTTGGGTGCTAATAAGTGCATTTTAAGTGTTAATATGTACATTTTAGGTGTTAATATGTACATTTTAGGTACTAATATGAACATTTTATATGTTAATATGTACAGTTTATGTACTAAAAAGTACATTTCAATTGTTCATATGTACATTTTAGGTACTAATTCGTACATTTTAGGTGCTAATATGTACATTTTAGGTGCTAATATGTACCACTTAAGGTACCGATATGCAGCCTTTGGGTACAAAAGTGTACCTTTTGAAAAGGTACAGCCCCAGTGACAGCTTTTGTACCTTTTTGTACACTGCGCCATCACCACTCACCCAAAAGACGTCAGAATTGCGAGGTAGGAACTCGCAATTCTAAAAAGAGAGAAAAAGTCTCAAATCTGTCTTTTTTCCTTGCAACTATTTCTAATAATTGTGACTTTTTATCTTGCAATTGCGATTATATTTCTCACAATTCTGACTTCATGTCTCGCAATTGTGAGATAAAAAGTTGAATTATTTTTTTTATTCAGTGGCAGAAACAAACTTCCATAGGTTTGCCCTGCACAACATCAGGAAGATCATGCCTTTTCTAACTGAGCATGCAACACAGCTTCTTATCCAGGCCCTGGTCATGCCTAGGCTTGATTACTGCAATGCTCTTCCATCATGTGCAATCAAACCTCTACAAATGATTCAGCACGTCTTGTCTTCAACGAGCCCAAAAGGGTCCACGTCTCACCGCTCTTTATCTCTCTGCACTGGCTACCACTCGCTGTTCGCATCAAGTTCAAGGCATTGATGCTGGCTTGCAGATCTACCACAGGTTCAGCTCCCTCATACTCCCACTCGCTCTTACGAGTCTACATCCCTACCAAAAGCGACGGCTCAAACATTCAAAAGACACCTGAAATCTCGGTTACATTTTCGATAGTCACTTTAGACGTTCTACTAATTATAAGTAACTTTTCAACTACATGTCAAGTAACTCGCATTAGAGTATTACACTCTTAGAAGAAATTATTCTATTTAGAACCAGAAATGGTTCCATCCCCCGCTTCATATATGGAACTCCAAAATGGTTCTATAGAACCATTTTTTTTGGTAAAAGGTTCTATTGGCCAAGTACGGAACCCCAGGGTTCTATATAGAACCCAGAGGAACCCTTTTAGTGTATAGAACCTTTTAGGGGTTCCAAATAGGTAGCGCTGATAGAACCTTTTAAGGTTCTATATAGAACCTTTTCTTCTAAGAGTGTAGTATATTGTAGTAAACTGCCAGTAGACTGTTAGGTTATGGTTAGGTGTTACCGTACGTTCACACCGCCGCCGGCGAGAGCGGCAAAATTCGCTCTTGCCGCTCTGTCAACGACGCCGTGGAAAGATTTGTGGACGCTCTGATGCTCTGACGTAGATCGAATGTGTGATCTTTTTTAAAACGGTATGCAAACAAGCATGCAAACAAGCAAACAAAAATGTCGGTTATTTTTGCAGAAAATTTATCGCTGGAAATAACTTTAAAATTATAGTAACATGTTTGCTAATGAAATAAACTAATTAAAAGCCATATGTGTGTGGTGTGGCTTTTGTGTTCATGATTAAGTGTTATTATAATTTGCATTCCCGTTGAAAACGTGTTCTAGCACGAAAATCTTGCCTATAAATAGTGTTGCGTGCCCTCTTATCAAATTCAAATTATTAACCTCCTCTGTTTTGCTTGGGAACTAATGTGGCCGGAACCAAAGTTTACAGCACTGCGTTCTCTGGGATTCTCTCAAACGGAGCACTTTTACATTCCGATTGGTTGCCTCCGGTTGCCGCCGAACCGCGTCATCGCTTATTACCATAAAGTTGAACTGATTTCAACTCTCCTCGCCGCTCTTGCCGTCCGAAATGCGCCGCGCCGCTCTCGCCGGAGCTCGCCGCCGGCTCTCAATGAAAATGAATGACTTCCGGCCACTTTGACGCTCTCGCCGGTGGCGGTGTGAACGTACAGTTAGGCTTTGGGTTAAGAGAATAAGTTTACTTTTAGTCGCCAAGTTATTTATAGTCTGTTGGGGACCAACAAAATAAAGTGTTAGCAGATATTAAGCAGACAGTCTACTAATACTCTATAGACTGTTAGTTGACATGTAGTTGAAAAGTTACTTATAGTTAGTAGAATATCTAAAGTGGACTATCGAAATAAAGTGTTACCGAAATCTTATCTCTTCTATAAGCACTTAAACTCATCATAAAAAATAAAACCTCATGCTCGTACTTTCCTTTAATCTCTCCCTAGCTTATGGTACTCTAGGCAAAGTCTGAAACTTTATATTTTAAGCACTTTTTGTCTTAATTTGCCTCTTCACGAAGAATCACTTGCTGATATTTCTCATTTGTTAAGTTGAATCAGCTAAATGAATAAATGTAAACTTGAAAATTGTTTGTAAATAAAATTGTTCTAATTTCACACACTTTTAGTCTGTAGTAAACATAACATAACAAGTCTATGGTACTCTAATTCCTTATTTAGACAGCCAAGTAAGTGTGTGTTTGTGAGTGTGAATATGTGCGCACAGTTAGGAAGAGTGTTTCTCTGGATATTAAGAGGACTCGGTACATTTAATGAGCAATGCTGACTGAGCCCTTTCAGAGTGTGTGTGTGCGCGTGTGTGTGTGGGGATGTGGGCAAATTCAGTCCAAAATTTGCCCACATCCCCACAGACATGCATGCTCACACACATACACACGTACCATAGACCGCTGTTGTTTTTATAAACCAGTATAAGCTATAAATACATTTGAATTACTAAAAACTAACATCAAACTTTTTCCTTATCAGATTAATAAAGACTTTGTTTATTTATAAATCATTTCTGTAAACGAGAACCCCGAAAGGGAGGTTTTGTTAGATTTAGCTCAAACCGTCCCTAAAGAATAGCTTAGTAAACACACGCACACACACACCCTTGAAAGCCAGGCCAAAATACAGATCCAAAATGCTGCCTGATCAAATGACTATAATTATTAATAGGAGTTTACTTCTCTAGTTTTTTCCTTCCTTCAATCCTCCCCTCTCTCTCTCTTTCACTGTCATTCCCCCTTTCCCCTGCAAGTTTAAGGTTACACTCTGTAACTCTATTCTGCAGAGCTTCTCTCTCTCACACACACACACACACACACACACGTTTGTTTCACTATATTAGTGAGGACTGGCATAGACTTCCATATATTTTATCAGGTTAATGCTATTTTCTACCATTTGATGAATAGAAAGTTAATTTTTTGTACCATTATAAATGTCTTTTCTTTGGAAATTTAATGCATCCTTGCTGAATAAAATAATTAAATTCTTTCAACGAAAAAAAAAGAGAAGATCATACTGACCCCCGAACCTTTGACGGTAGCCTATACATTTTAAAGAGCGGCTTAAAAACCCTGTGGTTTATGTGTTTGTGTTTTTAAAATATTCAAGTGCAAATTCATCAGCTGAGTATTTTCTCCTTAAAACTGCAGTTTACCAAAGACTTAAAAACACAGCTTGAAATCGCCCGTTTCCAGTACCGTCACAAACATGCGACCAATCCCGTCAACGTGTGGCTTTTCTCCACTGACTCTCTGGTTCAAAGCGTTTCTCAGGACGCCGATTTTTACAAGACGGCTGATGGCCAACGGGAACATGGTTTGTGAAACATTAGCAACACATTATTAGCTGTTTGATAACGTACTCAAGCAAACGGCTAATCATATTAATTACCGTTATGTGTCTGGTGTTATAAAATCGCGATTAATCGCATCCAAAATAAAAGTTTATGCTTACATAATATATGTGGGTGCACTGTGTATAATTATTTTATATATTTATATACACACGCTTGTAAATATTTAAGAAATATTTTCATGTATACAGATTTATATATAATTTATATTATATATAAATATCAATATTTTATGTATAAATAATATTTTTTTCTTAAATATACATGCATGTGTGTGTATTTATATATATATATACACAAAATAATTATACACACAGTGCACCCACATATATTATGTAAACACAAACTTTTATTTTGGATGCGATCATAGACTAAAAAAATAGGATGCGATGCGAATGCGATTAATCACATCCAAAATAAAAGTTTGTGTTTACATAATATATGTGGGTGCACTGTGTATAATTATATATATATAAATACACACACATGCATGTATATTTAAGAAAAAAACATTATTTATATATAAAATATTTATATATAATATAAATTATATATAAATCTACATACAGCATATACATGAAAATATTTCTTAAATATATACAAGCATGTGTGTGTATTTATATATATATAAAATATTATACACAGTGCACCCACATATTTTATTTAATTTTATTTTATTTATCCTTTGTTTTACCAGGATACAATTTATGTGAAAACAAGTTTTATTATGTAATGTAAAAAATATATTATGTAAACACAAACTTTTATTTTGGATGCGATTAATCGTTTGACAGCCCAATTTCTGATTCAAACATATATGACTGAACCAAACTAATATTTCCACTTGCCATCGTGTAGCGTTTACTACAGTAAAGTTGATCAGGTATTCAGAGCTGGTGTCTGTGAGTGGAGGCGGGGACTAATTTGCATATTCATGAGCCATGTATACTAAATGAAGCAAGGCTGTAGAATGACAGGTATGAAGAAATTGTATTCACATAAATTTAATTTTGAAATTATTTTCACATATTGACCAAAGATAAGTAATAAGGGATATAATTATTGACAGGGGGAATTGTGTGTGTATTTGAAAAGTGTTCAAATACTATTTGGGGCCGGTGAAAGCAGAGCTAAAAAGAGCGAGAGAGACTGAGAAGTAATACAAGAACATTTATTTCCCGTCTTGTCAGGGCGGCTCATAAAGCATGTCACAGAAGCCCTGCAGTATTTAACACACACACACACACACGGAAAAGTACACAAAAACCACATAGACACTTGATGAATGACATAGACATCACTCACAGAAACAAAAAGAGAGAAAGCTGTCACATCGGTCAGATTGAAAACACACTGGAGAAACAGCCCAGGTATGGCATGTATAATATAGGCAAATATGTAAAAAGAACAGTTTGTTCTAGGCTAGATTTTCTCACACACACACAGCGAGTGCTGCCTCCTGGGTCACTGGGTTTAATCTCCACCTTTACTCGTTTTGCAAGCGACGATGAGACGCTGCAAAGTGTGTGTTTATTTCTGCGTATGAGAAAATCTAGCCTTCCTGTTCCCTTTAAATAAAAAACAAAACAAAACTTGCACACAAAAACACAAACAAGACATGGAGAGTGATTATAGAGGGAGTTATAAACAGAGCACGCAGAAAGGAAGAAGGGATGAGCGATGCTGACGCAGATCTGGAGGTAAGCAGCTCTAGCTGATGTTTGTGAACATCTGTACGTCACTCCTCAGGCCCTTCGCTCACTGAATATTCAAACCACAGAGAGAGCAAGAGAGCAAAGTGGGAAAAAGAGGGAGAAGAACAGACAGAAAAAAGATAAAACGCTGAACGGGGGAGAACGAAGACAGCCGAGAGATTAAAAGAGCTGCAGAGAAATGAAGTGAGGGTTGAAAGAGAATATAGAACTATAGAAAAAGATGTGAAGAAGAAGTCCAAGCGATATTTCAGCTCAAAATTAAAAATGCTATTTACTAACCCTCAGTTCTGTTTACTGTCATTGCTATATATACACATACATACATACATATATATATATATATATACATCTGTGTGTTTTGGATATGTGCTTTGTTTCAAATTACAGGTTATAAAGTTTCAGTTTTTTTCTGTCATTTGGACAAAAGCTCATACGGAAGCCCTGAACCACAACGTAAAAAAAAAAAAAAAAAAAAAAAAAAAAGCATTTCTAGCATTTCGACATTAAAGTCGAAACATTTTTTTTGTTTTTGTTTTTTTACTTTTTTTACTTTATTTTCTTAAAGTTGAAACATTTTGAGATTACACTGTAAAAACGAATACGCTTTATCTAATCAAAAAAATTGTGGCAACAAATTACAAGCAATATTATTAATTAAATTTAACAAGTAATAAATTAATCAAATTAATTTCTTAAACGTTAACCATTTAAAATGAGTAAAACTTACAACAACAACCAAAAAAAAAAACCCACCAATTTAAATCACCATTATGGTGATCGTGTTTGTTTTAAAATTATGGTTTTCTTCTTCAGTGATTCTGCTTGTTAACATCAGGTGTCTTCAATGTTGGCAATATAATATAAATAGTTCTTAATAGTTCTAATCTTTGACGTCTGTCTGTTATTCAGATATATTTGTTGAATTTTGGGTGTAAACTTTACTCATTTTAAATGGTTAACTTTTAAGGAATTAATTAGATTAATTATTACTCAATTCTAATTTGTTAAATTTAATTAATAATATTGCTTGTAATCTGTAGCCACAATTTTATTGATTAGATAAAGCGTATTCATTTTTACAGTGTAAAGTCAAAACATTACGATAATACAGTCTCCCAGAGAAGTGTGTATATTCATAACAGGCTCAGAGTGTGCTCGCGCGCGTGTGCGTGTGCGTGTGCGTGTGCGTGTGCGTGTGCGTGTGCGTGTGCGTGTGCGTGTGCGTGTGTGTGTGTGTGTGTGTGTGTGTGTGTGTGTGTGTGTGTGTGTAAAGAAATGCACTTGTGAAGTCAAACTGCCCATGGATCAACACAAAATAGTAGCTTTTTACTTTTATCCCGTGATTTTCCTCAGATTTAATAACCACTAATGGTGGTTGATGAGAGAATATCTGATAAGATTGTTGTAAAGCGCTTTGTGTAGACCTAGTAGATATGAAAGCACTATAAATGCCTCCATTCATTCATTCATTCATTAATTCATTCATTCATTAAGCTGGATATCTCCATCCAGTCTGAAAAGTGTTTTCCGGGTAAGTTTTCCTATAGGCTAAAGTCTATTCCGGCGCAGAATATTTTATATTTTAACGGCCTATGCTGGTAGATTTCAACCTTAATCTCGAAACGTTTCGACTTTTATCTCGAAATGTTTCAACTGAAAGGTTTCGACTTTAATCTAAAAAAATAAATCAATAAAAAAATAATTGTAAAAAAAATAAATAAAAATCTAGCATTTCGAGATTAAAGTTGAAACGTTTCGAGATTAATCTCGAAATGCAAGATTTTTTTTAACCCTTTTTTTTACATTGTGGTTCAGGGCTTCCATATGTTATTTAAGTCGAAGTGCTTCGCATGGGCTATTTAAGACGATTGGCTATGACTGGTAGATTTCGACCTTAATCTCGAAATGTTTCGACTTTTATCTCGAAACGTTTTGACTTTTATCTCGTAACGTTTAGACTTTTATCTCGAAACGTTTCGAATTTTATCTCAAAACGTTTCGACTTTAATCTAAAAAAAATTTAATAAAAAAATAATTGTTAAAAAAAGAAAAAAAATCTAGCATTTCGATATTAAAGTTGAAACGTTTCGAGATTAATCTCGAAATGCTAGATTTTTTTGAACACTTTTTTTTTTCCGTTGCGGTTCAGGGCTTCCGTATGTTATTTAAGTCGACGTGCTTCGCATGGGCTATTTAAGACGATTGGCTATGACTGGTAGATTTCCACCTTAATCTCGAAACGTTTCGACTTTTATCTCGAAACGTTTTGACTTTTATCTCGTAACGTTTAGACTTTTATCTCGAAACGTTTCGAATTTTATCTCGAAACGTTTCGACTTTAATCTAAAAAAAATTAAATAAAAATAATTGTTAAAAAAAAAAAATAAAATCTAGCATTTCGATATTAAAGTTGAAACGTTTCGAGATTAATCTCGAAATGCTAGATTTTTTTGAACACTTTTTTTTTCCGTTGCGGTTCAGGGCTTCCGTATGTTATTTAAGTCGAAGTGCTTCGCATGGGCTATTTAAGACGATTAGCTATGACTGGTAGATTTCCACCTTAATCTCGAAACGTTTCGACTTTTATCTCGTAACGTTTCGACTTTTATCTCGTAACATTTCGACTTTTATCTCGAAAAGTTTCGACTTTAATCTTAAAAAATTAAATAAAAAATAATTGTAAAAAAAGAAAAAAATCTAGCATTTCGATATTAAAGTTGAAACGTTTCGAGATTAATCTCAAAATGCTAGATTTTTTTTAACACTTTTTTTTTTACGTTGCGGTTCAGGGCTTCCGTATGTTATTTAAGTTGAAGTGCTTCGCATGGGCTATTTAAGGCGATTGGCTATGACTCGATGACAAATGCTAGACTAAGACGCTCTTCTCCACTCCTCAAATTCATAAAACATTAGCCTATACATATATAGAAAGATTTCTTGAGTAAAGCAAACGCTGTATTTATTCAAACAAGCAGTTTAGTTACCCTTGCATTGCAAACAAGCAGAGACGCTCCAAACTGCACGTGACACTCTATTCATGATAGACTTTGAGGATCAGTTTGAGGCTCCAATTGAGTTACAAGCTCTTTTTAATACTTTTCATTAGCGGAATATTTACAAAAGCCACAGACAGACGTAAATGTGTGATGGTTTATGAAAAATCAATTAAATTAGGAAATATGGAAATGAGGTTTTAAAGAGACAGTGACGATATATTGAAATGTACTTTATTCCTGTGACGGCTTATCTACACTTCCAGCATCCTTTTTTTTTCCTCACAATGTAAATGTATTTACTCTTGCATTTGAATAATAGTGAATGTTACGTATATTTGCCACAATTTCAGTCTGTTCCTCACACAAAGTAGTCATATCATAGCATGACAGGCCCTGGTCACGATGAATGGTCACTGTATGGCAGGAGCTGCGTCAAAATGTGCAGGAATGTACACCACAGAAAAATCAACATCTGTTCTGACATGAGTATTCATTTTTGGGTGAACTATCCCTTCAAGCCGTTCACAGGTTGACAGTCTGAACAGTTGCGAACAGCAGCTTCTGTGTGTGCGACTGTCACACTCTGACTGCAGCGCTGGGAGAGACAGGTTGATTTACTTAATTGAATATATGAGAGTGTTACATAATTCAGCCCGAGGCCCAGTCTGTTCCTTTATCAGCTCCCAACAAGCTTAAACCAGTCTTCGAGAACACAAACATACATACACACACACCCTCAGAAATCCACAGTGTACAATTGTGCATATTGATCTACTTCATGAATGAGCCAGCACACGTTACATCAATGATGCTGGGTATAATGATATTTAATAATTCATTCCATTTCTAAAATGTAATCTAATTTACAATATGATTTTTTTTACACAAGAGATAACAAAAAAAAAAAATACAATGTGTAAGATTAAAGGAGTAGTTCACTTAAAAAAAAAAAAAAAAAAAAAAAAAACTTTTGCTGATAATTTACTCAACCCCATGTCATCCAAGATGTCTATGTCATTCTTTCTTCGAAAAGAAAATAAGGTTTTTGATGAAAACATTCCAGGATTTTCTCCATATAATGGACTTCAATGGGAACCAAACGGTTCAAGGTCCAAATGAGAGTTTTAGTGCAGCTTCAAAGGGCTTTAAACGATTTCAGACGATGAATAAGGGTCTTATCAAGCGTAACGATCACTCATTCAATAAATAAATAACAAAGTTTAAGTTGTATAAGCTCAAATGCTCACCTTGCTCTGTTCTGTGATGAATGTTCATGGCTCTCCTGTTCAAACTCATTTATCATAATGAACAAATCTTTTCCCGAGTCAACTCGTTCATTTCGTTAGTTGAATGAACCAAACGACATGGGGCCAGTTGTTCAAAACATTTAATTTGGATCAAAATAATCCGGATTTCGAAATCCCATTTTTTCCTAACCAGGATCAGGTAATCCGTATAACGATACACCAGGCAATAATCCAGGCTAACAATACACCACTAAAATTATTAATAAAAACTCTAAAAGGAACAGTAGATATTACAAAAAAAAAAAAAACAAAGAATAAAAAGATAAAATCTCTATTGTAATATTATTTATAAACAATAAAGAATATGTAAAATGTAGGAAACAAATGCAATGGATTAAACTTTTCCTGTGGTTTCTATGGTGTACGTATTGCAGCTAATTTGGCTGCCATGTCATTTTCATCCTCACTTTCTCCATCTCTACACACACACACACACACACTAAACTCCTAGCTGAGGGAAAAATGATTAATTAGCAGACTTTAATCAGTTTTGTTTCCCATCGGACCAGTAGCTCTTTACACACAAGCTTAGTTAGCAGTGGAGTCGGACGCCAAGAAAAATAATGTGTTTTATATGTGTGATGATCACACAAGTTTGGTGTTTACGTGTGTGTGTTTGTGCAGAGAAGGCCAGATCCCATCTCTAGAGGGTATGCACACGTTTGAGGAGGAGGGCAGTCATAGACAGACAGAATTGAGCAACTGAACTGAATTAGAAACATTAAGCAATATCAAGCATTGCAAAAGAACAGAAAACTGCTGAGAGCCGCTTATGAGTCATGATGTACCGCACATGGACCGCTCATTTTCATAACAAAAACTTTCAAGTGCACTGCTTAAAAAAAACAGCCAATGGTTTGCTGGCTTTAGTTGGTTTATGCTGGTGCTCAAAACCCCTGTTAGAACAGACCAGCCGAGCTCAAAGACTAGCTATGCTTTCTAGGCTTGTTAATGCTTCTTTTTTTTCATAAAAGCAAATGCTTTGACTTAGAGGTTTGGATCAAATCAACTTTCTCACACTGAGGTCAGATGGAGACTGGCTTGTAGTTCTTTCTATTTATATTACACTGTAAAAATGATTTTTTGGTGAAGAAAAACTGAAAAAAAAAAAATTTACATAAAAAAAGTCAGTTCAGGCAAGAATTAAAAAAACTGAGTAAATTCCACATCAGTACTTAATTCAAGCGAGTAGAAATGAAAGTGTAAATATCAACTCAATAAATTTAAGTAAAAATTACTCAACTTTTCTGAAACTGGGGTTCCCATCATGCACTGGACCTTGAATAATTAATGAGGTTCATTTTTCACTGGTTTCCAGCTGTATTTACATTGTTTTATCATTGATTTTTGTTGTCAGTATTAGTAACTTACCATTTTGTGACATTTCAAGTATTTTTTTTCTCCAAATGACCCATCAAATGTTACCGCCATTTTGTATTGTCTACCAAGTATTGAGGTCTTTGAATTCACATGATGCTTAACATCTGACATGATGCTAATATAAATTATTTACATTTAGATTATTTAGAAGTAAAGCAATACTATAAATGACTAATACAATTCAATATTATTGTTTTAGTGAAATATAATGCAAAGGCAAAGGAAATTTCAACTAAATCGATATTAATCAACCTTTTACTAACCAAGTTAAAATTATTCATTTTCTGTAAAGTTTACTTAATTCCATATTGCAAGTAAATTTAACTTACAATATTTCTAATTAAAGCTACTGATAAATATGTTTAGGTTTTTTCTTGGCAAATCTTTGTAAATTTACTAGCATTTTCTGAGTGAAAAAAGTTGCCTAGCTTTTTTCAAGCAAATCCTACTCCATTTTTTTTCAGTGTACAACTTCTTCACTTATCAATTACTTTAATGTCCGTCAAATCAGGTTTTTTGAAGACAGCGCAAAAATCATAGAATCTTGTATGCAATGATTTTATACATTACATTTTATGTTTATGTTTAAAAAAGGTTAATGAAAAGCCATCATGACTTAGAAAAAACAAACAAGAAAAAACAAAGAAATGGAGGCTGACAAATATATATATATATATATATATATATACTATTATAAAAAGGTAAATTACATATCCAGGAAAAAAGGTAATAGTGTATAATATATAGGATACAATTGATAAAAAAGGGGATGGAAAAACTGTGTTTAAATAACTAAAATTGAATGAATCTAACTGAGTAGGTGCGTATAATCGAGTCAGCGCTTTTTTATAGACCTATAAACCCACCCCCAGACACAGAAGCACAAATAATCTAAGTCCGGAAGTCTAAACAATGCTTTAAGCCATTTAACAAGATTAAGAAAATAAACAGAGAAGAGACGGGCAGTGCATGTGAGCTGAATTTCCAGATCGCTGTTGAATTCCCATTGACTGCTGAATCAGTTTGTTGATGCAAAGACAATTTCAACTGAAAAACATAAACTTTGAAGCAAAAAAAAAGAAAGGCCTGTTACTGGCCAAACGTTTGGGGTCAACTAGAACCTTTATTCAGCAATTATGCTTTAAATTGATCAAAACTAGATTTTGAGTTGGCTTTGTTTGGGTGTTCCGACCCAACATTAGCATTGACACATTCTCAACAACTGTCTCTTATGTTTGGTATGGTGGTGGCCAAAAGGGTGATTTTGATGGACTGGAAGTCCATTGTACCACCCAGCTTTCATAAATGGCTGGCTGAAATGGTTGCTGCCCTCAAGCTTGAAAGGATTCATTTTTCTAAAGCTGATGCCTCTAAAAAATTTAATAAAATCTGGGGCCCCTTCCTTAAGTATCTTTCTAAGAATTGAAATATCTTTGGACATGTATGTAATATGGATGACTTTTCTCTTATTTCATCTCTCCATTGTCAATTTATATTTTATTTTATTATGATGATTTTATATTTTTTTCCAATTTTGATTAAGTGATTTAAAGTGTAATTTTTTTTATTCTCTCTGTCTGGTGTGGGGGTGGGTGGGGGCTGTTTGTTTAGTTTTATTTTATTTTATGTACGACAATCTTTCTGTAAAAATTTTTGAGATTTGGATATGTTTTGTGTTGTATAAAAACTGCTACAAATAAAAATTAAAAAAAAAAATGATCAAAAGTGACAGCAAACTGAAGAATTTCTACAATTTCTATACAATAAAGAAGTATCATGGTTTCCACAAAAATATTAAGCAGCACAACCGTTTTCAACATTGATAGCAATATGAAATATTTCAGTAGGTGTGGGCGATGAGATGTTATTTATGACGATAAAACTTGTGTCTAGTGCCAGGCGTCGGAATAAGATGAGAGTCAATATCAGGAAGCTTTCAACAAATGGAGAGATCTCCGGTCTGCTCTAGGGCTCAAACGGGTCCTATACAAAGTAATAACTTATATTGTTGAATATAAACATGTGTCCATAATCATACAATCATAAGTGGATACAGTAAGCACATTAAACAGTTCAACATGGAGATGGATGGAAACATATGTGTGATTCACTCAATGCCATTCCTTAAAATGACTTGCAGATTTATAACTTTATTACAATTAATTCTGATTTCTTACAATTAAAGGGATAGTTCACCCTGAAATAAAAATTCTGTCAGTATTTACTCACCCTCATCTTGTTCCAACCCCGTAAGACTATCATTCATCTTCAGAACACAAATTAAGATATTTTTTATTCAATCTGAGAGCTGTCTCACTCCTCCATAGGCTTCTTAAAGGGATACTCCACTTTTTTTGGAAATAGGCTCATTTAACAACTCCCTTAGAATTAAACATTTTCGAATCCATTCATATTTCCAAAAAAAAGTGGAGTATCACTTTCAGAAGCGTATGGAGCAGATTTCATCAAAAATATCTTAATTTGTGTTCCGAAGATGAACAAAAGTCTTACGGGGTTGGAACAACATGAGGCTGAGCAAATACTGACAGAATTTTTATTTCTGAGTGAAATATCCCTTTAAAGGATTAGTTCACTTTTGAAAAAACTTTTGCTGATAATTTACTCACCCCCATGTCATCCAAGATGTCCATGTCTTTCTTTCCTCAGTCGAAAAGAAATTAAGGTTTTTGATGAAAACATTCCAGGATTTTTCTCCATATAATGGACTTCAATGGGAACCAAACGGTACAAGGTCGAAAAGACAGTGTTAATAACAGTTTCAGATGCAGCTTCAAATGTCTTTAAACGACACCAGACGATGAATAAGGGTCTTATCATGCGAAACGATCGGTTATTTCAAAGCTTATTCCAAAAATGTAACTTTTCTAAGGACAAATGCTAGCCTTGCTCTATTCTGTGAGGCGCGTTTGTAACGTCACGTAATACGTAATTACGTTCAAAAGGTCACGGGCGACGTAGCCGGAAGTACAGAATCAAAATCGTCCAACATCGTTGTTTTACCTTTTAATTCCTTTTTTGTAAACGGTGTTTGAGTTAGTTTTCACGTTCAACCTATGCGTTCAACTTGTAAACACTCTGACTCTGTACTTCCGGCTACGTCGCCCGTGACCTTTTGAACGTAATTACGTATTACGTGACGTTGCAAACGCGCCTCACAGAATAGAGCAAGGCTAGCATTTGTCCTTAGAAAAGTTACATTTTTGGAATAAGCTTTGAAATAACCGATCGTTTCGCATGATAAGACCCTTATTCATCGTTTGGTGTCGTTTAAAGACATTTGAAGCTGCATCTGAAACTGTTATAACTGTCGTTTGGACCTCAGTTGGACCTGGTTCCCATGGAAGTCCATTATAAGGAGAAAAATCCTGGAATGTTTTCATCAAAAACCTTAATTTCTTTTCGACTGAGGAAAGAAAGACATGGACATCTTGGATGACATGGGGGTGAGTAAATTATCAGCAAAAGTTTTTTCAAAAGTGAACTACTCCTTTAAGAAAGATTACTTGTCGTCCATCATGCGACACACCCAACTAGTCGATTTTAAAAATGTGTCCCTAATGCAAAAACACTTATACCAATGCAGCATGTAAGAGATCTAATCTCCTGTATTTTCTTCACTCAGGGTGTGTGAAACTTGGGCAAAACTGCTTAGTGAACAATACCATGACCTGAGGAGAGCCGTAACTAAGAACAGAAGAACAGCAATGGTCACACACGCCAACATGCCCTGGAGTGGGTCTTTCCATCACCTTAAACCTGTGAAACTAGATCTTAAGAAGACTATGCTTACTTCAGTTTCAGCATGTGCTTGCTTTTTCTACACTACACACCCATTGGTTTTAAAGAAACGCAGTCATTGACCCTCCAACGCACTCCTGTACCCATAACACCGAGCCAAAGCAGATATAGAAAAAGAAAAAAAGAGAAGAAAAGAAACACCCTGATAGAGCCATGTGCCCTTATTCCTGCTTTCCTTTTCTTATCTGGCCATCGTTCTGTCTTCACGGTCTCAGCTGACACCCTCACTCTCAACGGAATGAGCCCTGTCTGGACTGAGATAAAGAGATTACACACACACACACACACACTTAATGGAAATGTACTGTAGATCTGTGAGATTATGATGATCGGGTCATTTGACAAAGTCAGCTGATTTAAAAACAATGCTCAAGTCAAGACAAGACACTCTCACTATATCTTGCGATCTTGTACTTGTGATTTTATGTCTTCTGTTCGAACATTCATTTGTTGTGAACAGTTGCGAATTTGTCTAATTTCAAAGGGAAATTTGTCAGTAGAAATGGACTGAAATGCCTGTATGCCACAGTTTCCCAATAGATGTTTGTTCAATTGTAGTGGTCATGAATTAACACACAAGTTTTAACTCCTACTCTGATTTAAATAGCAATTCCTTGGAGTCAAATGATCAAAGTTGATGAACTCGCACCTCGAATGGTCTTGTGTATAACTGATAGATGCGTTTTAATTCTTGGCACTTTTGTTGGTATTTTTAGAAATGTGTATTTTATGAGGAAATGTTTGAATAAAAGATTAATGGCAGAAGTTACGGTTATTATTTATTGGTAGGTTTAGTAAAGGATTAACCGACTGATCAGAAATTAATTGGATTAATCTTAAAAATAATCAATAGATTAATCAACTAATCGTAAAAATAATCAATAGATTAATCAACTAATCGCAAAAATAATCAATAGATTAATCAACTAATCGTAAAAATAATCAATAGATTAATCAACTAATCGTAAAAAAAATCAATAGATTAATCAACTAATCGTAAAAATAATCAGTAGATTAATTAACTAATCGTAAAAAAATCAATAGATTAATCAACTAATCATAAAAACAATCAATAGATTTTAACTAATTGTAAAAATAATCAATAGATTAATCAACTAATCGTAAAAACAATCAATACATTAATTAACTAATCGTAAAAATAATCGGTAGATTAACCAACTAATTGTAAAAACAATCAATAGATTAATTAACTAATTGTAAAAATAACCAATAGATTAATGTACTAATCGTAAAAATATTCAATAGATTAATCAACTAATTGTAAAAACAATCAATAGATTAATCAACTAATTGTAAAAACAATCAATAGATTAATCAATTAATCGTAAAAATAATCAATAGATTAATCAACTAATTGTAAAAATAATCAATAGATAAATCAACTAATCGTAAAAAACAACCAATAGATTAATCAACTAATCATAAAAATAATTAGTAGATTAACCAACTAATCATAAAAACAATCAACAGATTTTAAATAATTGTAAAAATAATCAATAGATTAATCAACTAATTGTAAAAACAATCAATAGATTAATCAACTAATTGTAAAAATAATCAATAGATAAATCAACTAATCGTAAAAAATAATCAATAGATTAATCAACTAATCGTAAAATAAGCAATATTTAACCAACTAATCGTAAAAATAATCAATAGATCAATCAAATAATCATAAAAATAATCAACAGATTACTCGATCATCAAAATAATAAAGTACAGCTCAATATAAATGTAATTTACTTTCATTCTCACTCATAAGTTTTTTTTGTGGTGAAAAAAAATCCCTGAAATTAAAAAAAAACAAAAAACAGCTGTATGGATGGATGGATAATAGAAATAGGAAAATAGGAGAGATGAGGCAAAGAAAAGCTCCAGAGACAAGAATAGACATAAGAAGCAATAAACCGGCAGTGAAGACTTGAGGAAGATCTCTCCCTGAGGTCACCAAGAAAAATCAAGGCATGGTCGTACGCTTCACTATGGCAACCACGCGCATCTCTGCTTCTTTGACGCAATGAAACTTGTCTCAGTCTTGTTCTTTTCCTCTCGCCCCCCATTGAAACACAGGCTCCTTACTGCGTGTGGCGTGAGTCATTGTTTGGCCTTGGTCTGTGCAATAGGACTATTGAAATAAAACATCACATGGGTACATAACAGACTCAGTTAGGCACATTCATTTCCTAGAACGAACACATGGAATGGTGAATATCCAACGCATTCTCATCCTTCAACGTCATATAGAACGCTAGTGACAAAACGGCGCTATACTACGCACATGGCACCCGTTATCGTTAATATAACACGTGCTGTGAGGGCTAAGTTTAGGTGTGGGGTAGGGTGTACGTGTCATATTCACGCTAAAGGATTTATAACGTCTTGGGTTCGCGTGTTATATTAACGATAAAGGGAGCCGTGTGCGTAGTATAGCGCCGTTTTTGCATATAGCGTTCTATATGACGTTAAAGGATGAGAACGGGCTGGAATATCTGATAAGATTCATCCAGGTGTGTGCGGGTAGTTTGTAAATGCTCATTCACTTTAATGTGAATTTGCTTTGTCGACGCGAGCAAGAACACGGGCCTGTTGCATTACCGAGGAAGCAAACCTCAGAGCTCCAGAGGGCGATAGAGTTACCTGTGCTATTAAATCAGATGTTTTATTGATAGTTTAATTGTTTTGGGCACGTGTTGTGATCCATAAATATCACCTGGTGCCGTATTTCAACCTCCTAAAACAGCAGGACATTCTGAAACACTTAACGTGTATACAGTGATATTAAAAGATCAAATTCAGTATACGAAAGCAACACGCTAAATGGTACGCATTTTCTGTTATAAGGGTTTTCAATGGAAAAACACTTCATGAGAAACCACTCTTGAACGAGTACTGTGAATTCAGACATACAACCCTTGTCACATACCGTTTTTCGCCTACTATATAGCGAGGAAGTATGCGATTTTAGATGCAGCCTTCGCCACTAGTTATTGGCTTGAATGAGAAAATATAGACCATAAAAGATGACAACAGTGTCCCTTCAATACAGTCCCTCCAGGATTTCACGATTTTTGTGATTTTTGCGATCAAAATGACTGATTTTGTGGTGGTAATTTCCAAAAATTTGTGAAAAAATTTGCGATTTATATTTAACATTTACCATAATAGTATTCAGTCCTTCCAGAAAAACGCGGAGTTTTTTTTGTGATTGTTGCGGGCAAAAATTGATTGATTATGCGGCCAGTTTTCTTTAAAAATGCGATGGAATATGTGGGATATTTATGCAATTTTATGCGACGAAATTGCTGGAATTTGCAAAAATTGAGGGAACTTGCAAAAATTGCGGTTTGATGAAAAAGAGAAAAAAAGTGATTCCCCCAACATCCTGTTAATATAAGAGTCATTTCTTATTACTTCCTTTGATAAACAAGCATACTACATCATATTAAGTGCTGGGAATATTTAATTTCTCATCTTGTTTTATTTCAGACTGTAACGAGTGTAAATAAGGTGTGGCCCCTTTAAGAGCTGCGCGCTCCCTGTTGAACTGTCGAACACCCCATGTGTGCGGGTAATTAGGGCCCGAGCACTAACAGTGCGAGGACCCTATTGAAACTGTTAGGATTATTATTAGGGCCCGAGCACTAACAGTGCGAGGACCCTATTGAAACTGTTAGGATTATTTTTAGGGCCCGAGCACTAACAGTGCGAGGACCCTATTGAAACTGTTAGGATTATTTTTTTTTTCTTTTTTCTGCAAAGTAAGTGCCATTTTCGGGGCCGCAACATGCTCAAAAACTCACCAAATTTGGCACGCATGTCAGGACTGGTGAAAAATTTCGTATTTTGTGGGTTTCGCGTATGGGCGGGGCAAAATGGCACGATAGCGCCACCTAGAAAATTGGAAAAAATTAGCCCCTCGTCCACGTTCAACCTACATGCACGAAATTTGGTGGGGACGTGTATCATATCAAGACGCACAAAAAAGCCTCAAAAACCCATACCCTAAACTCGACAGGATGTCCGCCATTTTGCATTTGGCGGCCATTTTTGGACGATTTACAGACTCCGTACTTTAACGAACTCCTCCTAGGGATTTAGTCGGATGGACTTAAAATTTCTGCTGTGCCTTCTAAAGGCATTGACGATGTAAAGTTGTGCTATCTGCGCGTTTTCGTCGATGGGCGTGTCCGTGGCGTCGAAGATTCGCCATGAAACAGGAAGTTGTAATAACTTGCCTGTAAATGCCCAGACCTGCACGAAATTTTACACATTTGACTAGAGTCCCGCCCTGAACAAATCTACATGCCGACATTCACCCACAGTCATAGCGCCACCTGCTGGCAACAGGAAGTGACCTTTAACGTAGCAGCCCCCGCCATATGTTTGACCGACATGTACGAAATTTCTGTGGTACATCTACCATGACCAGACGTACAAAAAAGCCTCAAGAACCCATACCCTAAACTCGACAGGAAGTCCGCCATTTTGAATTTGGCGACCGATTTGGGACGATTTACACACTCCGTACTTTAACGAACTCCTCCTAGGGAATTAGTCGGATCAACTTCAAATTTCTGCTGTGCCTTCTAAAGGCATTGACGATGTAAAGTTGTGCTATCTGCGTGTTTTCGTCGATGGGCGTGTCCGTGGCGTCAATGATTCGCCATGAAACAGGAAGTTGTTGTAACTTGGCTGTAAATGCCCAGATCTGCACGAAATTTTACACATTTGACAAGAGTCCCACCCTGAACAAATCTACATGCCGACATTCACCCACAGTCATAGCGCCATCTAGTGGCAACAGGAAGTGACCTTAAACGAAGCAGCCCCCGCCGCTTGTTTGACCGACATGTACGAAACTTCTGTGGTACATCTACTATGACCAGACGCACAAAACAGCCTCTTGGAGCGATGCCCTAAACTTGACAGGAAGTCCACCATTTTGAATTTGGAGGCCATTTTTGGACGATTTACACACTCCGTACTTTAACGAACTCCTCCTAGGGATTTAGTCGGACCGACTTCACATTTCTGCTTTGCCTTCTAAAGGCATTGACGATGTAAAGTTGTGCTATCTGCGCATTTTCGTCGATGGGCGTGTCCGAAGCGTTGATGATTCGCCATGAAACAGGAAGTTGTAGTAACTTGGCTGTAAATGCCCAGATCTGCACGAAATTTTACATATTTGACAAGAGTCCCACCCTGAACAAATCTACATGCCGACATTCACCCACAGTCATAGCGCCACCTGCTGGCAACAGGAAGTGGCCTTTAACAAAGCAGCCCCCGCCGCATGTTTGACCGACATGTAAGAAATTTCTGTGGTACATCTACCATGACCAGACGCACAGAAAAGTCTCCTGGAGCGATGCCTTAAACTCAACAGGAAGTCGGCCATTTCGAATTTTACCGCCATTTTTTGATGATTTACTCATTACGTACTTTAACTAACTCCTCCTAGGGCTTTAGTCGGATCGACTTCACATTTCTGCTGTGCTTTCTAAAGGCATTGACGATGTAAAGTTGTGCTATCTGCGGGTTTTCGTCGATGGGCGTGTCCGTGGCGTCGATGATTCGCCTTGAAACAGGAAGTTGTAGTAACTTGACTGTAAAAGCCCAGATATGCATGAAATTTTACACCTTTGACAAGAGTCCCGCCCTGAACAAATCTACATTCCGACATTCACCCACAGTCATAGTGCCACCTGCTGGCAACAGGAAGTGACCTTTAACGAAGCAGCGTAGTAAATACACAGCCGCACTGGCTGAGCTGCAGAAAATGCAACGCGGCCGCCTCAGACCCCGACGTGCTACAGGTGCGAGGGCCCGCCCATCGCTGCTTGCAGCTTTAATTTTTTTTCTTTTTTCTGCAAAGTAAGTGCCATTTTCGGGGCCGCAACATGCTCAAAAACTCACCAAATTTGGCACGCATGTCAGGACTGGTGAAAAATTTCGTATTTTGTGGGTTTCGCGTATGGGCGGGGCAAAATGGCACGATAGCGCCACCTAGAAAATTGGAAAAAATTAGCCCCTCGTCCACGTTCAACCTACATGCACGAAATTTGGTGGGGACGTGTATCATATCAAGACGCACAAAAAAGCCTCAAAAACCCATACCCTAAACTCGACAGGATGTCCGCCATTTTGAATTTGGCGGCCATTTTTGGACGATTTACAGACTCCGTACTTTAACGAACTCCTCCTAGGGATTTAGTCGGATGGACTTAAAATTTCTGCTGTGCCTTCTAAAGGCATTGACGATGTAAAGTTGTGCTATCTGCGCGTTTTCGTCGATGGGCGTGTCCGTGGCGTCGAAGATTCGCCATGAAACAGGAAGTTGTAATAACTTGGCTGTAAATGCCCAGACCTGCACGAAATTTTACACATTTGACTAGAGTCCCGCCCTGAACAAATCTACATGCCGACATTCACCCACAGTCATAGCGCCACCTGCTGGCAACAGGAAGTGACCTTTAACGTAGCAGCCCCCGCCATATGTTTGACCGACATGTACGAAATTTCTGTGGTACATCTACCATGACCAGACGTACAAAAAAGCCTCAAGAACCCATACCCTAAACTCGACAGGAAGTCCGCCATTTTGAATTTGGCGACCGATTTGGGACGATTTACACACTCCGTACTTTAACGAACTCCTCCTAGGGAATTAGTCGGATCAACTTCAAATTTCTGCTGTGCCTTCTAAAGGCATTGACGATGTAAAGTTGTGCTATCTGCGTGTTTTCGTCGATGGGCGTGTCCGTGGCGTCAATGATTCGCCATGAAACAGGAAGTTGTTGTAACTTGGCTGTAAATGCCCAGATCTGCACGAAATTTTACACATTTGACAAGAGTCCCACCCTGAACAAATCTACATGCCGACATTCACCCACAGTCATAGCGCCATCTAGTGGCAACAGGAAGTGACCTTAAACGAAGCAGCCCCCGCCGCTTGTTTGACCGACATGTACGAAACTTCTGTGGTACATCTACTATGACCAGACGCACAAAACAGCCTCTTGGAGCGATGCCCTAAACTTGACAGGAAGTCCACCATTTTGAATTTGGAGGCCATTTTTGGACGATTTACACACTCCGTACTTTAACGAACTCCTCCTAGGGATTTAGTCGGACCGACTTCACATTTCTGCTTTGCCTTCTAAAGGCATTGACGATGTAAAGTTGTGCTATCTGCGCATTTTCGTCGATGGGCGTGTCCGAAGCGTTGATGATTCGCCATGAAACAGGAAGTTGTAGTAACTTGGCTGTAAATGCCCAGATCTGCACGAAATTTTACATATTTGACAAGAGTCCCACCCTGAACAAATCTACATGCCGACATTCACCCACAGTCATAGCGCCACCTGCTGGCAACAGGAAGTGGCCTTTAACAAAGCAGCCCCCGCCGCATGTTTGACCGACATGTAAGAAATTTCTGTGGTACATCTACCATGACCAGACGCACAGAAAAGTCTCCTGGAGCGATGCCTTAAACTCAACAGGAAGTCGGCCATTTCGAATTTTACCGCCATTTTTTGATGATTTACTCATTACGTACTTTAACTAACTCCTCCTAGGGCTTTAGTCGGATCGACTTCACATTTCTGCTGTGCTTTCTAAAGGCATTGACGATGTAAAGTTGTGCTATCTGCGGGTTTTCGTCGATGGGCGTGTCCGTGGCGTCGATGATTCGCCTTGAAACAGGAAGTTGTAGTAACTTGACTGTAAAAGCCCAGATATGCATGAAATTTTACACCTTTGACAAGAGTCCCGCCCTGAACAAATCTACATTCCGACATTCACCCACAGTCATAGTGCCACCTGCTGGCAACAGGAAGTGACCTTTAACGAAGCAGCGTAGTAAATACACAGCCGCACTGGCTGAGCTGCAGAAAATGCAACGCGGCCGCCTCAGACCCCGACGTGCTACAGGTGCGAGGGCCCGCCCATCGCTGCTTGCAGCTTTAATTTTTTTTTTTTTCTTTTTTCTGCAAAGTAAGTGCCATTTTCGGGGCCGCAACATGCTCAAAAACTCACCAAATTTGGCACGCATGTCAGGACTGGTGAAAAATTTCGTATTTTGTGGGTTTCGAGGATGGGCGGGGCAAAATGGCTCGCTAGCGCCACCTAGAAAATTGGAAAAAATTAGCCCCTCGTCCACGTTCAACCTACATGCACGAAATTTGGTGGGGACGTGTATCATTTCAAGACGCACAAAAAAGCCTCAAGAACCCATACCCTAAACTCGACAGGAAGTCCGCCATTTTGAATTCGGCGACCAAATTGGGACGATTTACACACTCCGTACTTTAACGAACTCCTCCTAGGGATTTAGTCGGATCAACTTCAAATTTCTGCTGTACCTTCTAAAGGCATTGACGATGTAAAGTTGTGCTATCTGCGCGTTTTCGTCAATGGGCGTGTCCGTGGCGTCGATGATTCGCCATGAAACAGGAAGTTGTAGTAACTTGGCTGTAAATACCCAGATCTGCACGAAATTTTACACATTTGACAAGAGTCCCGCCCCGAACAAATCTACATGCCGACTTTCAACCACAGTCATAGCGCCATCTGCTGGCAACAGGAAGTGACCTTTAATGAAGCAGCCCCCGCCGCATGTTTAACCGACATGCACAAAATTTCTGTGATACATCTACCATGTCCAGACGCACAGAAAAGCCTCTTGGAGCAATGCCCTAAACTCGACAGGAAGTCGGCCATTTCTAATTTTACCGCCATTTTTGGATGATTTACACACTCTGTACTTTAACGAACTCCTCCTAGGGATTTAGTCAGATCGACTTCAAATTTCTGCTGTGCCTTCTAAAGGCATTGATGATGTAAAGTTGTGCTATCTGCGCATTTTCGTCGATGGGCGTGTCTGTGGCGTCGATGATTCGCCATGAAACAGGAAGTTGTAGTAACTTGGCTGTAAAAACCCAGATATGCATGAAATTTTACACCTTTGACAAGAGTCCCGCCCTGAACAACTCTACATGCCGACATTCACCGACAGTCATAGCGCCACCTAGTGGCAACAGGAAGTGACCTTTAATGAAGAAGCCCCCGTCGCATGTTTGACCGACATGTTCGAAATTTCTTTGGTACATCTACCATGTCCAGACGCACAGAAAAGTCTCTTGGAGCGATGCCGTAAACTCAACAGGAAGTGGGCTATTTCTAATTTTACCGCAATTTTTTTGATTATTTACTCATTACGTACTTTAACGAACTCCTCCTAGGGCTTTAGTCGGATTGACTTCACATTTCTGCTGTGCCTTCTAAAGGCATTGACGATGTAAAGTTGTGCTATCTAGGGGTTTTCGTCGATGGGTGTGTCCGTGGCGTCGATACTTCGCCATGAAACACGAAGTTGTAGTAACTTGGCTGTAAAAGCCCAGATATGCATGAAATTCCCGCCCTGAATCTACATGCCAACATTCACCCACAGTCATAGCGCCACCTGCTGGCAACAGGAAGTGACCTTTAACGAAGAAGCGTAGCAAATGCACAGCCGCACTGGCTGAGCTGCAGAAAATGCAACGCGGCCGCCTCAGACCCCGACGTGCTACAGGTGCGAGGGCCCGCCCATCGCTGCTTGCAGCTTTAATTTCTGTTTGATGCTACTACTTTTATCTTATGTTGTTTATTAAGTAACGATGTGACAGTAGAACGTTCGACAGACAGTTATACGAGTTCGATTTGTGAGATGTCAATCGCCTCCGTGAGTCTGTCTGGCGTCGGGTAATTGCGTCACTTCATAACGTTCCCATGGAAACAGGGGGAAATGGCTGCTCTTATGTGAAGCAAACGCAACATTTTTCAACTTTCTGCTAAGATACATGTGACTTTTTTTTTGCAACGAAAATGCGAGGATTATGAAATTATGCAAACCCCTCATATTTTGCACGGAAATCGGCAATTTATGCGGCGAAAGTGCGGCGTATTTGAAAAAATGCGGGCCCCGCATAAATATGCGGACTTTGGCTGATTTTGCATTGAATTCAGCGATCGCATAATCGCGTTTTTCTGGAGGGACTGTCAATAAGTTGAGACATATTTTGCAAGCTTGCATAGCTGTAAGCGTTTATAAGCAATCACATACTTGCATACGGCCTAAGTCTTGCTATCCTTTCTCCATCTAGAAAAGGGATTGAATGGTCTATTCATTCTTGACGCTCTGAAATCCTCCCATTTCCTCTCTCTCCGTGCAGTCAATGGGAGATTAAGCGTCAAAGGGCCGTAGCTCTGGACTGAACCGATGCCACTCTCACACACGCTCACCCTGCGATAAACCCACAGCTGGGCACTTGTATAATACGTTTACAGCTGGGCACGCACCCAGAAACACACTCTGCACAATCTGTGTAAATTCTACCCTGTTCGTTTTACTCTGCCGCACACCCTGATGCCATAAAAGTGCAACTCTACAATCACTTCTGCTGAGTTAAGCAGGACCACCACCGAATAGACGAGTGTGGGCACAAAGCAGAGGTGGAGAGGGAGGGTTTGGGAGGGGCCGTAGCACATCGCCTCTAAGGATTGTGGGTATAGCTGCAGGTGCAGTGGGGTCGGTATTACCAGAGATGGTCTTGTTATTGGGGTCCTAAAGAAAGCACAATGGCTAACCTGGATAACCAATCACATTACAGCCTTGACGTCATTGAATTTCGTTCAGAGTTGTGCGCCACTCAACGGTTTGTGGATACCAATCAATCCAAAATGAATGTTTAAAGGGACAGTTCACCCCAAAATTTTACTCACCCTCATGTTGTTCCAAACCTGTATGAATGTCTTTACGAATGATATTTTAACGAATGGCTACTGTCCATTGGCATCATTTACGGGGGGGGCGGGTGGGACATGTACCCACCACTTTTTGCCAGGGTCGATATTGTCCCCACCACTTTTGAAACATCTCGCTGCACGGATGTAACATTACTAATAAAACATCTCCAGTTAGCTAGCAGCATTCGTTTCATTCGTTTGTTAAATAAGAGGCGATCTAGTGCTGAAATGTGTTGTCTTCACTCGGATGCGCGCTGCAATCCGTTGTGGAGGTTTCATTCGTTCCGGTGAAATCACAAATCAAAATACACACAAACATGTCGCTACTTCTCTAGGTTCTAATCTGCACTCGTACAGTTGTTTTTTTTTTTTACCCTGATCAAAACCGAGATTGTTTTTCAGTGGTTGTATATCAATATATATGTGGTTTTGATGAGGGGAAAAAAAAAACTATACAAGTGCGGATTCGAACCCACAACCTCCAACATTGCTTGGCAAATATTCTGCCACTGGACCATTACTGAATGTACAAAGTATAGGCGAATCTGTGTATTTACTCACGTTAAGACCCCATTTACACCTGGTATTAAAATGCGATCTGTATCCAGATAAGTTATCCGGATAATAAGTACTGATTCCATTTACACCTGGCCACATAAATGTGTTTTTGCAAAACGGATATAAAATCCGATCTTAAACTCCCGCGTTATATGCAGATTTATTGGATTGCACGCCACCAAAAGCAACAGATATGAGCTGCATTTAGTTGATCATCAGCTAATTTCCAAATCAAAGACATCAATAAGAGAGTGGCAACAGCGCTGGTAAGATAATTTCGTTTCTTTACTTGAAGATGAAGCGTCTGTGACTTACTTTCACTTTTATTTGCGATGTTTGCACGTTGGCTCGATGAATAGACGCTCAGCTGCTCATCTGCGGTGATGCGTGTCGCAGTAGCGCCGTCATATCTGATTATAACATGACATATTGCCAATATAACAAGCTCACTCGTTTATTTTTTTGCATTTTTGGGAGGAGTAAAATATACATATGTGGTTTCAACAACCAGATCGCGTTTACACCTAGTAAAGATCCGGACACAATGCGAGCCAGACTACCTCCAGATGTGGTCAGGCAGATCCGATCACAACGCATTTACACCTTGCATTAACATGCGTTTTTTATTATCCGGATAACTTATCTGGATACAGATCGCATTTTAATACCAGGTGTAAATGGGGTCTAAGATTCACCATACTAACAACATCTCATACGACCAATTAAACCCAAAGTACCATAACATTTTTGGTCGGACATCACATCTTTGTATAAATTTTATTTATTTACATCAGTAAGCTACAGGAAATCGTCTTTAAAAACATGACCTTCGCGAAAGAGAAAAAAGAAAGAATGCGTCATTGTACCCAGCACTTTTGAAAATGCCCTTCCGAATGCGTCTCTGTCCCCAGCACATTTCAAACCAAACTGACACCCATGCTACTGTCAACTGCCTGGAAACCAACAATCTTTAAAATATACTTTTTGTGTGTTCAGCAGAAGATATAAAGTAATACAGGTTTGGAACAACCTGAGGGCGAGTAAATGATGACAGAATTGAAAATATCCCTTTAAGAGAAAACATGAAGATTAGCCGATGGGCTGTCGATTCGTTAAATGATAAGCCGCAAAGATATCTATATAAAGGCTAGATATCTTGTCCGCGCTGCTGGCCAATGGAGGTCGACGTCAGCACCTGGCGGCCATCTTGTCACAGGCAGCTCGCTCACTGGTAACATTGTTTTAATGGTGCATGTACTTTTTAAATGACCATAACTTGCTCAATTTTCTACCAATTTTTCAAACGGTCTGGTTTGTTAAAAACGGCAGAGATGTAGTTATGATACTGCATACTTATGAATAATAAGTGTATAAATAAATAATCATCCAGAATTATAGCCACGTTAATAACGTTTGTAAGAAACCAAACCGTTTCTTGTCCAACGAGATAAGAGTATTTCTTACATCAGATACCACAGAGCCCGCCAGAAAGCCTGTCTGTGACAAGATGGCCGCCGGTGATGACAATAAATACTTCGCCGTGAGACATCTAGCCTTTATATAGATATCTATGATAAGCCGTTTCCCCCCAAACGCACTATATTCGGTGTAGTCAAGCCTCTACTTCATTGACATCCATTAAAAAACGGCCTCGTTTCCTTCCCTGTGTACCGCAAAGTTAGCAGGCATTACGCTTTTTTTTTGCTAACCTTGCAGGCTTGCTTTCAAGTGGCTTTGATATTACTGACAGATGTAGCGACATTGAAGTAATCACAGTCTACACACACGTAATACATAGATAAACATTACATAACCACATTAATACATATTTATATTTATTAAACATTAAACCAAATGTCTTCTCATATATATATATATATGTATGAAGACATATGGGTGCAAAAGAGGGTTAACGTTAAGTGTGGATCATGTACTTGCAGTAAATGATCCGGGATATAATACACACACCTGTGTGATGGTCTGTAGACTGAAGAAGGATAGTGTTGTAGGTTTTGTAAGGCACATCAACAGATCTTAAATCTGAAACCTTTGTCAGAGCGTTCAGTCTCTAATCACTAAAACCCAAACATAACAGCTCCATTCATAGAACTGAAGCAGCGCACACACACACACACACACACACACACACACATAGCTACTACCTGGACTGTAAGGAGATTTGAAGCTTTAGTCTTTAGAATTAGGATCACTGAACCCTTACACTTCACTCACGTGCACAAATATCTAATTCAGTTGAATCTTAAAGGTGAAGTGTGTCACTTTTTCACCACCAGCAGCAACAAACGAAATTAGAAACATGTTTCCGTTCAAAAGTGTGTGGTCGGTAAGATTTCAAAAATGTTTCTGAAAAAAAGGGGTCTCTTATGTTCACCAAGGCTGCATTTACTTACCCTCATGTTTCTCTACAACTGGATGACTTTCTTCTGAGGAGCACAAAAACAGATATTATGCAGCATCAGCCATCATTTGTTTCACTGTATGGATAAAAGATGCAATGATGACTGAGGCTGTCAGTCCCTAACATGCTGTCTACCGTCTCCTTTTGTGTTTCACAGAAGTCATACAGGATTGAAAGTGGAGCAACATTAGGGCGAGTAAATCAACCTTTTTAAGATTTTTTTCACACAAAATAAAATTAACCACATTTATTTCCAAGATTATGATTGGATTCCACATCACATGTTGAAATAAACAGTGTGTTGAGTAGAGCCAGACCGATATTATCGGCCGATATTAGGCATTTTCCATAATATCGGTATCGGCAGTTATAATGGCCGATAAATGAATATTTAAAAAATAAAAATAAAAACAGATGAAACATGCTTCAATCATCTCTCCTTGGCCTGTTATATTGAAAATGTATGTTTTACAATTTGCAGTATGATGTTATCTATTGCTAAATTATGGCTCATTATAGACTAGCTAACCACAAAGCTAGCTAATGCCACATCATCAGTGGAAGACCGCTAACGTTAACATTAATGAGCTTGGAAACCACAATGAACTTTTTCTGGCTAAATAAAGTAATGATTACTGTATTTATAACTAGTATATCTCTAGTTACAGTCCCTGCCTTGTAAAATGTAAGTTATACTTGCGAGGAGTGAACATTTAGACATAGAGAAAAAGTATCAAATGTATCTTGTGCAGAAAAGTTAGTTTTTCTTTTACACGCTTGTGAAATCCAACAATATTTAATAAAAAAAAAAAAATATCGGCCGATATATCGGAATATCGGATTTTAAAACCCAAAAATATTTGTATCGGTATCGGCCTTCAAAATCCTTTATCGGTCGGGCTCTAGTGTTGAGAATGTTTTTAGAATAATGTGTTTGTTGTTGTCCATTTCAAACATAGCCAATGTTTTGCCACACAGACTTTATGGAAGTCTACCTACAAGTGACTTATTTATGGTCTTCTCTGGATACAAAACTGGGAGAGGAGGAAATATTTCAACATTGAAATTACCACACCTTAAAAAAATTATAGCTCTATAAGCTGAGCAATTCTACAGCGCTCAAATTCCCATTCACCTGGCTATTCAAAGTATTCAAATGTACAACTAATTAATGTACAACCATATTTTCTCATGGTACCCATGATGTTATCTGAAAAGCCCTGAGGAAAAGAGCAGCTATAGAGCCCAGGTGTGCGCTTCTCTACAGAAACACACACCTTTGTTCGTCTTTCTCAGCTAAATTTGTTTTACAAGGACATCCAATATTACCTTCCCAAGCCCGTCCTACTTTCTTCCCTCCTGGACCAGTGCTACTTAACAACTATAGCTACAAAATTTAGTACGTTTTAGCTAAAATTAATCCGACTAACTATAAGCGTAGAGCATCTCATCATCTCAGACACTTCGATTAAATCACAGCCGTACAGTATGTAATTAAATCAAATGGAAAATCAATAGTAAAATTCCCTTTTTCTCCCGATACGCAGCTATTACGTCAAAGCAGGCGCATTTACAGCTGCTTGAGCAGCATATAATCCCATTGGGATTATTCAGTAGGAACTGCTGGCGCATTGGCTTGTCCACTCTCCAGCTCCACGGGGTTTGCTGGGACTTGGGATCCTATGGGACCGTCCGTTACTCCGCCCCGTCGACGTTCATAAATAACCACAGATTACCTACTGTCGACTTTAATCCATCTCAGTCTCTCACTATATCTTTCTTTCCATCTCTCTTTCGCTCATGTATACGCACACTTTCCATCTCTCGATTTCGCTTGCTGGCTGACCACTATCAAACCAGCTACAACCAGATTTGGGTCCTTCAGGACAACTGGGCTTTATGCCGGGTTTTATGACGGCTATCATAAATATAGAAGAGATTATTAGTTATATGTAGGTACACAGTTCATGTGTAAGGGATGCTATGCCTATGAATAAACCTGGAAACTATTGACATTGATAAACAACATACTGGTAAGACTTGAGTGAATCAGTTGTGAATTCTTAAGACTCAAAGCAAAACATAGCTGTGTTTTCTTAGAAGTAAGAAAAATTCATTACATGGATTTATAGATTTAGTTGGACTATCATCGACAGGTTTCCAATTGCAGACCTTAGAGGGAAAAACAAAGACAGATTTCTGGATGAGTGTCTGGTGTATAGTATTAAAGTCCCCCTGTAGTCAATGATTTAATCCCTTAAAACTCATCTTTGATCACCAAAATGCAGAGATGTATAAAGTACTAGAAACCCGGACTTGAGTAAAAGTGCAAGTGCTCTATCAAAAAAGTGACTTGAGTAGAAGTTGAAGTGCCCTTTAAGCACCACACTTAAGTAGAAGTACTAAAGTATTCAACATTTTTTGGACTTAAGTATTGCAAGTAGTTTATTTTAAAATTCACTACTTAAGTACCTAAAAGTAAAAGTACAAGTATTGTGTCATGTAATTATTAAAGAAAGCAGTCAAAAGTTTGAACTAGCAATCAAATAAGGTAATCAAATAATAAATTTGGCGGGATACAAATTTGCTTTGGCGGCCGCCAAACAAAAGGTCATTGCAGGACAACCCCTGCATTAGTTGTCAATGTGTGTGTCAATCAATACCATTACCCTAAAAAATTTAGGCAGCATTAAAGCCAACTTGCAACGAATGATTTGTACATTTTTTATAATTGTAACGAGTAACTAGCAGAACATTAAAAAATATCGAAGTAAAAGTATTAAATTCACAGAAAATGTCTACTGAAGTAAAAGTAGAAGTATGAGAAAAAAACAATACTCTAGTAGAGTACAGATACAACATTTTAGTACTTAAGTACAGTACTTAAGTAGTTCTACTTCGTTACTATACATCTCTGCCAAAATGACATATTAAAACGTTTTTTCCTTGAAAAAAAATTCGTCATGCCTTAAAATAGCTTGAATGTAAATCTACACCCTTGCCTCATTTAGTATACGAATACGCAGTTCTATGAATATGCAAATTAGCCCCGCCTCCAGCTCAGAGATCCAATCGTTGGCGACCACACGTTGATCTGATTGGTTAAAAGGTAGTTTGTGACGTCAGAAAAACCAGCGATTTCAAAACCACGTTCTTTTCTTTGGTTCACTGCAGTTTTAAGGAGAAAATACATAACAATGGTGTTGACTTATGAATTTGCATAAAGCATAAAGTTATATAAAGTGCATAAAGTTTGTCTTAAAGCACATTGAAAACACCACATAGACGTAAACAATAATTAAAAACTTGATTTTCACCACATTAAAGACTTTAAGACTCTGTGATTGTGAAAGTGGGATAACAGATTTTATATTTAACATATTTAAATATATTTTATATTTAAGCAATATATATATATATATATATATATATATATATATATATATTGTGTGTTTATCAAAATTACACCACAATTGCTGTACTAAACCCAGAATATCCCTTAAAATATTTTTGCATCTTAGCCAGATGTGTTTGGGTGTGCATGTACTGCAAAGCATAAATTAAGTCCCAGAGTAGCATTTACAAGTATGCATAGGTTTAAGGGTACACAAGTATACAAGGAATGACATTCTCTGAATAAATGGATGGTGTCCCAAAGTGTGCAGACTGTGGCGGAAATCTAAACTATGATCCAGTTAAGCAAAAACCCCATGAGTAGTAAAATAAAAAAGTTTTAATTACGCAGTTAAGCAACTATATGAGTGTAGGGGACCGTTACAAAACACCTAAATGGCACACATAGACACCTAAAAAAAAGTGACTGTGTGTGTACTAGGTGTATATAGGTTTTTTTTTAATGTGTGCGGGATTAGGAGAGTTGAAAATGATCTCAACTTCACTTTACCCATAACTCTCCATTTAGGTAAATGTTATCTTGTGGTTATGATTTGGATGAATGATCTCTCTCACTCTCTATCTTCAACACACTGGCACAGTAGAGGAATTCACCTCCCTCGGAGGCAGTAGCTGCGCTTGTCTAAATCCAGAGCTCTCAACTGATACACGTGGCACTACCACACATCAAGAACGCAGTCCTGCCAGAGCTTCATTTTATTTGCCATTCCTTTCACCCTCAACTTTCTCTCTCACCACTTTTCTTCCAGTATCGCAACATCTAATTCTTCTCATTCTCTATTTTCTTTCCCTCGACTGCGTGTGGGAGTTTGGATGTGGCCAGCGAGACCCAATCGGGAGCTCAGCCAAGCAAACTGCTTTCATCGTTGTTCCCTCAAAAGCACTGAAAAATGAACCCTGAAATGTTCATACGATTTCCTCAACTCCCACAACTTGAAAACCCAATCTGACTCGTCTGTGTCTCACTTTCTTTTCAATCTTTTCTCCATCTGCCATTCACACACTGTCTGTCGGTCTCGCGTTTTCTCTCTTTCACTCCCATTGTGCCATCTCTTTCTCACCCTTGTACCATATCTCCCTCCTCCTCTCATTCGATTTAATCCTTCCTCAAATTAAGGAGGGGGACTTCCCATTCCACATTCTCTCCCAAAAATCTATTTTTGTCGGTGCTCTCTTACTCTACTCGGACTGAAGCATTTTTTTGAAGAAGAGGAAGAAAAAAAAAACGGAGCAAGGGAGCGATGAGTTCAAGCCTACTGGAGCTGAAACACACACGCAAAGGGCAGAACACACACACACACACACACACATATAAAGAGCAGCCAGGGAGAAAAGCTACAAACAAAAGGATCATTTATTACATGCAGAAAAGGGGGGCTTGCGGTTGTGACCACGTTGGACCCTTCTCAACATTCACAGCCAGCACACCGCATTCCCCCAGTGCCCATGCCATGCCGTCCATTAACTGCAAAAGACTCACTTCACCCAAATAGCCAGTATCATTCACTCTTCTTTCTCTCGTTTTTAATCCAACTCTACACTTTGTGATAGTCTTATCATTTGATTTGAGATCAGGCTCCAAATCAGGACCATCAACATTGAGGCCGTGTCCACACTAATATGTTTTCGTTTGAAAACGTATATTTTTCTCTCCGTTTTGGCCTTCCGTCCACACTGAGACGCCGTTTTAAGTCAACAAAAACGTATCGTTTGGAAAACGCTCTCCAAAGTGGATAAATTTGAAAACGCCGTTTTCGCGTTGTAGTGTGGACAGTGAAACCAGAGGTATTTCAAAACGATGACGTAAGTTTAGTCATGTGATCCATGTAGTACCAAGAGATATTCATGTTTATCGGTATTGTGCCTGTTATGTGTTATTCATTTTTACACTATTGCTAAAATATGTTACTTTCTATGTTACTTAAAGGATTAGTTCACTTTTGAAAAAACTTTTGCTGATAATTTACTCACCCCCATGTCATCCAAGATGTCCATGTCTTTTTTTCCTCAGTCGAAAAGAAATTTAGGTTTTTGATGAAAACATTCCAGGATTTTTCTCCATATAATGGACTTCAATGGGAACCGGATGGTTCAAGGTCCAAAAGACAGTTTATAACTGTTTCAGATGCAGCTTCAAATGTCTTTAAACGACACCAGATGATGAATAAGGGTCTTATCATGCGAAACGATCGGTTATTTCAAAACTTATTCCAAAAATGTAACTTTTCTAAGGACAAATGCTAGCCTTGCTCTATTCTGTGAGGCGCGTTTGTAACGTCACGTAATACGTAATTAAGTTCAAAAGGTCACGAGCGACGTAGCCGTAAGTACAGAGTCAGTGTTTACAAGTTGAACGCATAGGTTGAACGTGCAAACTAGCTCAAACACCGTTTACAAAAAAAGAAATTAAAAGGAAAAACAACGATGTCGGACGATTTTGATTCTGTACTTCCGGCTACGTCGCCCGTGACCTTTTGAACGTAATTACGTATTACGTGACGTTACAAACGCGCCTCACAGAATGGAGAAAGGCTAGCATTTGTCCTTAGAAAAGTTAAATTTTTGGAATAAGCTTTGAAATAACCGATCGTTTCACATGATAAGACGCTTATTCATCGTCTGGTGTCGTTTAAAGACATTTGAAGCTGCATCTGAAACTGTTATTAACACTATCTTTTGGACCTTGAACCATCCGGTTCCCATTGAAGTCCATTATATGGAGAAAAATCCTGGAATGTTTTCATCAAAAACCTAAATTTCTTTTCGACTGAGGAAAGAAAGACATGGACATCTTGGATGACATGGGGGGGAGTACATTATCAGCAAAAGTTTTTTCAAAAGTGAACTAATCCTTTAATATGTGCTATTCTTCATAGCACAGTACTGCAAAGATGACAGATAATGTAGCTTACTCACATTTGCTGTACTGCGGCAAAACAGGAGAGCAGTTGCGTTTTAGACCAAACATATGGTGACTGAATGCGACCTGGACGCATCCGTGATGGTGAGATATTTTGCCAAATAAAATTATCCTTTTATTTTTAAATGATTTATTTTCCCATCTGTATCATCTCAGTGAGCTTTTGTGAAGTTTCACGCGTGCGCAGTAAAGTGAATTTAGAAGTTTCTCATCCACACTGAAACGTCGGAAAACGCCTGAAAACGCTAGTGTGGACGGAGAGCGTTTTTTAAACGAAAAGTTCAAATCTATCCGGATTAATGTGGACGTAGCCTGATATTTAGCAAAAAAAAACAAAGAAAGCGATACTCGGATCAAAGACTTCTACAAACAACCACTGCATGCTTTCTCCTATTCCGCAAGGGTCACTGTTTTCTTCCATAACATAAACTGAACACGGAGATTCAGACATATGTGGTTTGCCTGCTCTGTCGATATTTGTACAAAAAGACATCCCATCACTGAACGGCAAACCCAAATCTAGCCACAAACCCATACGCGCATTTAAAACACGCAGAGAGAACTCAAAGAGACGGTAACTTAAACAGAATGAAAAGACTGTATTTAGCCATTTACCCTGTCATTGCAACCCTTCCATAAACATAACTATCGAGGACACTTTAATGTTTTAGCTCAAAGATAAACACTGGAAAATTCTAAAATACATTTAAAATGGTAAATCAAATTTAGGATCCAAGGGACTGACAGAGGCGGCAGACAAAACCAATGGTTATGAGATTTTGCGAAAGGCAACTTTCCATTGCTCTCTGATTAGTATTGTTAGCAGTGTAATGTCTGGTAGACAGGTGGCTCCTGTATGTAGAGGCACCAGGTGGATATGAATAAAGAACAAAAGTGAACCATGGCCTCATAAAGTTTTGTTATGGAACAGGCTGTCCTCTGTTTCCAGAGCATCATCACAACCTGTTATTGACTAAAGTGGAACTAAAGATGAGATAAATACAGCAACACATTGAAAAGATATCAGACACGGTTCTGTCATCAGGTTTGCTAATATATTTCAGCGTATAAGTTTGCATACTCCTCCTTATTGTATGTTCTCTGAAAAGACAACACATTTAATTAAAAACCAACAGTGTAAACTTTTTAACAGGATGATCGGTGCAAAATGTTATTTTGTCTTGTGGGAAATATGGAGCATCTAGCTCCTGAAAAGCTAAATAAAAAAATAAATAAAATCTGTTATCTATTATATTTGTATAAATTCTGCAAGAGATTTAAAAACCAAGTAGACAAAGTATGCAAACCTAGGCTGTTCAGTTTGGTGAAGCTATGAATAAATCTTATATTGCATGTGGAATTTGGAATTCAATACTTTTCAGACTAAACTCATTTTTCGATTAGAGCTGATCTTACCTGTACCATCTTTGCTGCTGCTGCTACCTTGGTGTGTCCGTAGCTCCTCTGACTTGTAAAAGTCAATGCTAGCATACATATTGAGGTTTGAAGCACTCCCGCCTGAACCTCCAGCTCCTGCAGAGGTCCCTGCTGCTCCTCCACCCAGCACAGAGGAAAAGATACGGACAGCAGGTGCGTGGACAGCTGCTTGCCCATCTGTAGCAGCATGGGAGCTTTCCTTGTTAGCCAGATCCAAGTCTATGTAATTGAGGCCCTGTTCCATAGATGCTGTCTGTGAAACAGATAGACTGGGTAGTCCAGGGCTGATGTATTGAGATGAGATGTCTGCTGAGCCACTGTTCCCCCAAAGCATACCATCAAAACCAAGTCGACGGCCCATAACTTGAGAGTGATCAGGGAATGCAGAGGATGTTGCGGGGCAAGGTAGAAGTGAGGAAGGAGCTTGGAACGTTTCAGAGCAATGGCGTCGACGACCTTGTGGATCTGCTCGGATTACTTTAGCCCCGTGATCTGGGTTTGGGACTTTGGCAAGTGGAAAGTCTAGTCCCAGTCCCAAACCTAGGGATGGAACTAATGACTCGGGCTGGTCTGGCAAAGAGGCTTTTGGTGATGTAGAACTTAACGTGCTGCCTGAGTTCCTGCTAAAGGCCATCTTTGTGTAGTCACCACAGGCTGTGGGTGGGGCTCCTGGCTGTGGTACAAACACCTGCCTGCTTTTTCTAAGTCCCATCTCACTCTCTGCATCATCCTCATTGAGAACTGAAGATCCGTGCTCATCGTGAGCTTTAGGGGCTGCTGCAGGCGTGACAGGAGGGGTAGGGAATTGGGGAAACCCAAGTGGTGTGAGGGAGATAGGTGAGGGGGATAGTGAGACTCCTAGCTCCATATTGACATACTCAGAAGCAGTTAATGGAGAAATCGGGGTGGAGGAGCTATGTGAGAAGGGCATAAACCCAGCAACACAAGAGGTAGGCCTGGGTAAGTGGCGGTGGGCATTTGGTTGAAGAGAAGCGTCTTGCCGAAATCCTCCGGTTCCATTACCTCCTGCCTTTTGGCTCCTCTCACCCTTGAACTCAATGCTGACATACTCCCCAGGGCTCTTAGGCTCAGGAGGAAGGGGTGTCTCACGGACTCTGGGTAAAGTGTTGGCTTTAGAGACATCCACAAACAGGCTAAGAGGTCGGCCCCTCTGACCAGGATGCCCTTGCTTTACCCTTCCAGACCCTTGTTTTTGCTGCAAGGGTCCTTGCTCAACGTTCTTTGCAGTTGCACCAGCTGCTCCTCCTGTCAATTTGACGACCTTTTCTTCACCTTCACCCAGGCTCTCGCTGCTAGCAGAACTGGAGGAGTATGAGGACGACGAAAGGGACAGATGTCGGCCAACTGGGGGTTCCTGATGCTTGGACTTGCTATTACCAAGCCCCCTACCTCCACCCAGACCTCTACCACCATTAACCAAATGTTTCCCTCTTCCTGGCCCTTCTTCAAAGTGTGTTGAAGGATTATGTTTGTATGAGCGGGGCAGAGAATAATAAGAATATACCATCTTGGGTGGAGGCTGCTGTGGATGCAGGTCAGATGGAGTGTGGGGCTCAGGTGGTGGTGGGGTACTATTGGCAGAGCGGGCACTTATAGGTGACATATTCATGTAGTCACTGCCAGTTCGGCTGTCGGCACTGCTACTGCCAATCCAGGCAGTAGGGACCCCTCGTTGGTCTGGTGAACAGCTACTATTGGGAGACATCATCATGTAGCCATCTGTACCAGAAGGTGGTGGACGGATCTGCCGTGGGGGTGAAATGCTATTATTGGGGGTCATGGCCATGTAGTCATCTGCAGACTTTGAGTCTGGATCTGAAACGGATACTGAGAGGGAGTGAGAAAGAGATACTGGGGGAGCTGTAACTCCTGGTAACATGGACATGTAGCCATTATCTACTGCTCCATTAGCTCTTCCAATGACAGCAGGTACACTCGTTTCACTGCTACCAGCATCACCTTTATCGTCTGCAGCTACTTCCAAGTATCCCGTTTCACTTGCTGTTGCTCCAGAATCCTGTCTCGATTCAAAGGATTCTCGGCAGGTGGTGTGAGTCATAATCGCATAGGCATCCTCTTCAGTAGCTTCTTCCCCAGTTCGACGGAGTGGTGCAAGTCTCTCTAAGGCCATGGGTGGGAGGGAGGCTCGCTTGCTTGTTAGCCTGCGCTCTGCTTCACATTCTCTGCTAGAAGAGCGCCTCAGAACCCTCCTAGTCTGTGGCAATGCATTTTGGCTTGACTGAGTTTTGGAAGCTCCTCTCTGACTCATAAGGATGTAGTTGGATGCTTCATCCCCAAGAGAATGCCCACCTGAGCTACCCGCAGAACCTGGCTGCATAGTTGGGGTTAACAGAGATTGCTCACCAGGGCTGGAGCCGTATTCATCCGATGATCCGTAGTCGCTAAGAGATCCAGAGACAGAGGGTTGTCTGAGAGGTATTCTACTGTACACGCTACCATTACCACCCCCAACACTGCTGTTCGTCCCGGCTCCAATTGCACAAAACTCAGATCCATGTCCTGGACCGGTAGGCAGGCTTGGTGCAGCTGGGGTTGAGATGGACCTCATTAGTGCATGCTGTGCCTTGACTGGGGTTTGAGCACGAACAGATGTTGATCTCAGTATAGGGGTATTGGAACATGACCCATTGGTCGTTGGACTTGAGCATGAAGCAATCCCTCCAGTTGTTGCACCACCTCCATCATCAAATTTACCACCGTCACTGGATGTTCGAGTTCGGGGGAAGCTGTGGCGAGAAGTCGGAGAAGTGTTATTACATCCTCCAGTTGTCCCTGGTGGTTCGGTCCGTGGACGTCTTGTGAATCCAACCTGGCTGGGTGGAGGATTAGGGTGATGCCGTCGAGATGGAACACTAATTGGGTTTGATGCAGTGGTGCCACCTCCCACTCCTGCAGCAGCCGACTGTGACTTGCTACGTTGGCGAAACTCCTCACTCAGGGCCTTCATGGCTTCTAGCAGAGTCTCATGCATATTCTGTGCTACCACAGAATCTTCCACTTGCATCCAAAACTCTCCAGGACCAGTTACTGCGGAACGACCCACCTCCACGAAGAAGAAGTTTTCAGAATGACCACAACGCCTCACATTCATCAGCTGGAGCACAACAGCGGCTGCATCAGAGTTTAGCTTGACAAAGTTGACTGTCTTTTCAGTCAGACAGAGCCTGTAGATGCCAACCAGGTTCTTGGCTTGGCCAAGACCTTTAGGCCAAACTTTTACTTGCCAAACCTCCTTGAAGGCAGGACCAGGGGTTGGTATTCCATAGTCTCCCCCATTTGCACTGTCACAGAGTGCTTTACCTGCAGAGAGAGAGAGAGAGAGAGAAACATGTCAGTATAACCTTACATGATCAGGGAAATTTAGCAATCCACCATATGAACTCAAAGGAAGCATATCTTAATATCAATTTTAAATAAAGCAAAAAAGTCATATGTCATGTAAAATGTGACCAAAAGGCATTTTAGTAAATACATACACTCAATTCCAGAAATGTCTTAGTAAGCAGAAAGCTTCATTTTTTACAACTAGAAGTGGTTTGTTAACAAGTGCAAACAAGGCAGACAAAGGTCACTGATAAAGACTTAAGTCAATGGGCCATTACTAATACAACTGCAAATGAACACTTGATACTCATATGAGATGTACTGTGAGTCAACATCCAACAGTCAATACTGCAGTGTATGCAATGTGTCCAAGGGGATAAATAGATTAACAATATGTGGCCAACAGAATCATGCAATTAAAAGAATAATGCAGCAAAAGAAGCCTTTTAAAATAACTATGACATGACTGTGTTACACAGCATTATTCAATATAAATGAACATATTGTTGTCTGCACAGTGTCAGAACAGTGGCATAATCCAGCTTGAGTCATTTCCTGATCCTCTACTCCCCACCATTTCTTGTCCTCTCTGTAACATAATAACTCTCAATAAATGTAGTGAAAACAAGTAGTAATTTACAATATACTGCTTGCCAGGCACACAAACAAGCTTGGTACTACAATTTTCAAATCTGCAAACTGGTAAACAAACACCCCACAGGACCCTTCTCTGCCCTCAAACACCACACATATGGATCCCTTAGCGTTTTGAATATTGAACCTGTCCTGTAAATATTTAAAACTGCTTGCATAGTTCATATAAGACCATGGTCAGAGACAGGGCAACTATTTATTGTGATGTACGGTCATTAAGACATAAGATAAGGAAATATTCTATCAAATATCATAGATGCCTTTGATAGTTTTTAACACCGACACACAGTCACTGGTTGAAACTTTATGAGAACAATGTGGAAGGCAGTGCCAAACCTTTTAAAGTCCCATCGATTTTCTTTAGAAAAACCTTGACATTGAGGCCATTAGCTTGGTTACTTCTCGATTTTTCCTACTAAGAAAGCATGCCATCTTCAATATATCAACTCTCCTTTCTTGCAGGCAGTTCATCTGCATGAATTTCAAATAAGTCTTTTGTTTGTTCTCTAAAAGGTAAGGTCTGAAACACCTGGTTAATAACAGAAAGAGTGCAAATCAGTTGACAGATTGAGAAGGTGTTCTCATTCTCTCCCTCTCTATTATCTCTAGTACAAGAGCTGACAGAGTCCTACAGCAGCTCTGTGAAAACACACATGATGTTCAAAATCCTGTAGGAACTCGCTGTTTAAGTCTGTTTCAAATTTGATGTCTTTTCTTAATCTGCTGCAGCTTGCCCCACAAAACCTGCTTGTTGCTTGTCACAAGTTTTCGCTCATCACAAGTTTGAATAATTTTTCTAACTGTATCAACACCCTACTATGATATGGAAATAGGGGAGCTCTCATTATTATACTATGCAAAATACGCAGCCCATTCTCATCCCAAGGCGTCATATAGGGATGCACCAATATGAACATTTTGGCCGATACCGATAACCGATAATTCTTTATATTTCAAAGCCGATAACCGATATATCGGTCGATAAATCTAAATCCAATTTTTATATAATTTTTGAAAGCCTGATTGCAGGTGTCAAGTGTTGAAGGAAATAATTCATTATTTATCAGCTTCAATATATCAGCCAAATTTTATTATCGGCCCGATAACGATAACATAAAAATGAGCAAATATCGGCCGATACCGATATGGTGGCCGATATATCGTGCACCCCTAGCGTCATATACGCAATGCATATCCAATGCACACGGCACCCTTTAGCGTCAATATGAGACGCAGATATATATATGGGGTAGAAGGCGCCTCCGTGCGTGTTAACCGAAGCGTGTTATATTAACGCTAAAGGGTGCCATGTGTGTTGGATGTCTACGCATTGGCAAAAGCGTCGTATATGACGCCTTGGGATGAGAATGCATTGAAATACGCTATTGCATAGCGTTTGTGACGCTAAATCAGTGTCAGAGTCAGTATGTTAGTGTCCCTGCAAAAAAAGCATGTTCAAACGCTATAGACCATTTTGCAAGATGTAAACAACACTGGTCCAGAAGCACTTCCTGTTTCAGTTTTTTAACACTACATAAAAGCTGGGATAAAATACAACCAACAGAACATTTAAAACTGAATCAAAAAGTTAAACAAACATCTTTAAGATGTTTTCTTTACATGTGAAATAAAGAAAACAGTTACAAACTGGAACAGGAAGTGTTTCTGGACCAGTGTTGTTTACAGCTTGCAAAATGGTCTATACTCGACTGCTTGTACATATTGTTTGGATACACTTAGCTCTAGTACACGTCATTGTACCCAGTCACAATGCTTTCAACACAGATTAAACAATTACAACCACATGCACAAAAAGCACACAGAGCACACATAAAAAGGATCACCTTCCTCTTCTGTCTGACCAACATATCCGTTTCCAGAACATTTCAGTTGTGGTCACAAAATTGCGAGTACTCTTTCTTCCGCTCTTTCACTTAAGTGGAAGAATGAGCAGCTTCATTCAAAGGTGGTTTGATTTTATGTGTCCTAGCTCCCTCTGAATGCTTGTGCGAACTTAAGTGAGGTTGGTAGCCTGCATTAGATGAGTCAGAGACAAAGCCACACATTACTTTTTAATGACTATCCATACAAAGGAACTCTCTCTCTCTTTGCCTTTCCTACTCTCCTGAACACTGCTTTCAAACATAGACAGTCTACATTTTAAAATGCAAGACAATAATAGAAATTAAGAGGCTTAAATTAACAGAAATATTTGTTCTGTGTGATTGCAAGATGGTTATTTAGCACAAGTCTCTACTAGATATTTGGTCCCTCCTTCAGAAAACTTTCTTTCTTGATATGAGACTAAATAAAACTCTTTAACAGCATGCTCTGTGTTTATAATCAGCATTTGCTTCAAGTTTTGCACACACCACATGAGACTGGCTCTAGTCCCTGGCCTGTACGTTTGATACTTTGAACATGCCGTCCTGATCGAATCCCTCCATTTGATATTGTGATAACTAAATCACATCAGAGAGAAGCACGATTTTAACAGCAACTTTGAGCAACTGTGCCAGAATAGGTGGGAATGCATCATTGTAGCCGCAACTGGCTGCTGATCTCATGAGAACAGAATTTCACAGTACATCTACAATTACGAGGAGGGCCTTGCTAAACACTAGCGTGATGTCTCCAAAAAACATGGCAGCAGGGTCATACATAAATCAGAATTTTACTAAAGCTTTCATGAGGCTGTGAAAGACAGGTGAAGAAAAAAAGTTGTGTCAGGAAGTGCATATGGGGAGACCAAAAATAGCTATTATTTTCAGTGTGTGTGACTAAATATTACAATAGTCCTCCTAACCCACACTCTAAAAAAAAGGCTTCATTGGGGTTCTATATATGAAGCATAGGGTTCTTTACTCAATTCCAAAGGACCTTTTATGCTTAAAAAGGTTCTATAATGACACATTCATTCATATATTATATTATTCTGCAACATTTTGTAGTTGTAATTCAATTATTGTTTATTAAACTGTTATAGTAACTTAATATCACATTTCAATCATGCTGAATTTGAGGAGAAAAACTGAAATGGCACTCTTCGTGTGATACTGAATACATAAAACGATATACATTTTCTAACCCCCATATCTTGAATGTTTGTGATGAGCTTTGATTGCTCATGTCACTACTGTGATGATTGTTGGTTGTCAATGCATTACAATGGTACAAAACAGATAACTATATTTAAAAAAAAAAACATTTTATCAGAAAATGAAATACAATTTATTACTGTAAATTTTAAGTTAATTCTGTAAAACCAATAACGTTCCTACCATATTTTATTTTTAATGGTAAAGTTTTGGCAAACACAGCTGCCGTTTTTATTTTTTTTTCAGTGCAGTATTCCTCAAAATGAATAAAACAGTGAAATGCAAACTCAGAATAATTAAATTAAATATTACATTACACAAATAGACTTTACGGATTTAATCTCACTTTATTAATCAACATCTTTGCTGCTGACCTTTGATGATCACAATTCAACCAAACGAATAAGCAAAAATGACTTTAGATAAACATCACATTTGTATTTTCTATCTTTTTTTTAATTGCTACACTAAGAAAAGGTTCTATATAGAAACTTAAAAGGTTCTATCAGTGCTACATATTTGGAATCCCTAAAAGGTTCTATACACTCTTAAAAAAAGGGTTCCTCTGGGTTTTATATAGAACCCTGGGGTTCCATACTTGGCCAATAGAACCTATATAGAACCATTAGGAGTTCCATATATGAAGCGGGGGATGGAACCATTTCTGGTTCCAAATAGAACCATTTCTTCTAAGAGTGTAAAATAACAGTGTCGCATTTTATACTCCTGCGTCCTATTCCTCTACGATCCAGAATTACAGCACAACTGAAAGGTTGGTTTGAGATATGCCTTCAACTGCACAGGTGTGAATTTGCATTTCCTTCAGCCTGAGGCATTTTGTCATTAAAAAACAAGCAAACCAATCCCAGATCAGAAAAGTAACGCAGAAAAACAATGCATTACTTTCACACAATTAGCTACTTTTTTAGGGTGTAACACAATATTGTAATGCATTACCTTTAAAAGTAACTTTCCCCAAGACTACACAACCACTGAGGTTCAAACAGACACACACACACTGTTATCGCCTATGTTTATTGACAGAGTAAGGTCTTTTCTTGCACAGGCAGGATGGATAATAACACACACTGATAATTGTTTAGCACACAAACACTAAGAAATTAGGTCACAAATAACAAAGCGATTTAGTCTGGCAAGGTCAATGCAGATGTGGCAGTGAATTGCACAAACCAATCCAACAAAATGACCTTAAATTCAGCTTCAGGCCACATCCATCACTTATTAGTTTAAGTCTTGATTCATTTGGGACCATGAAGAACATAATCCAATGTTGCGGCTCCATCTGAGCTTAAGTCTGCCGTCATCATTATACTCACTCAGTGTTTTTGGAGGAGGCGGCATAGCAGCGCTGGCGGTGTGCGTGTTACCGTACACCAGCAGAGGGATGGAGTGGGGGGGTTTCAGGGGATTTGAGAGGAACAGGAACTGTTACATAAGCGTTGTTTTGAAGCGTAGATGCAGCACAAATCGCAGCTGTCTTTAAATAAGTAAACATATTTCCTTAAAATTTAAATAATGAACCATAGAATCAGCAAAACACTATATAAATGTTTTACAATGCAACCTAAAAAACTGAATTAACTGTTTTTTATTCAAGCGATACATAATAAACATTTATAAAATCTATTATTATTTATTATGCAATGCAAATGAAAGTAATGAGGTAACAGCTATAGGCGGCGTAACACTATTATGATAGCCAGTAACAATCACTTCAGCTGTTAAACTGAGATTTGTGTGCATGTGAGCACATAAGGGTTTTAAAATAAGGCCTAATTGCTGTTTTTAGGGCCAAAGTTCAGTCCTGATCTTTCTTTTTCCTGGTACTTGGAAAGATAAGCAGAATGAGAGTACAGAAACAGCTGTGTGTGTAAGTGTCCCACAGCCTTTTCCCTCAGCAAACAGAAGAAGTACTCGCACATAAACTCTAGATAATGTCAAGGTGGCTTCTAAGCTGTGAAAATTTAGGTTGCAATATAAAAACATGCCATTCAAACAAGCTTCGGTGTAAGTTCAAGCAGCTGTTGAGGTTTAAAGTTACTTCAATATGTGCTCTTATATGTGTAGACGACTCTTACTTGCAAGTTGACACAAATCAAAAAATGTTTTAGGAAAGATGTCAATTGTAAGGATGGTCTCTCAACTCTTGAGAACATTTTGTTCGTCCAATTATTACTCAACACTCACCAAAGGGAACACTAGTGGTTTTACCATTAGGAACTATTTACCATTTACAGAAACACTAAATAAAGCTAAAACATCTATAGAGGGGTGCCGGTTTGACGTCATAACCTGGAAGACTAATTCTCTTGAGGTTTTCTATGAGGTTTTTAATGGGGTTTTTCAATTTATGAGTAAAATAAAGCCTGTGGTAAACATAACTTGGTAAACTGCACACACACTCACACCGAAAACTTATCTAGTTACTTATTAGAAACATATGTTTTCAAAAATGACATAACTGTTTCAAAAATCGTGTTTTCGTTATGGGTGTGCGGTTTAGTTGTAGAACAAAATGTCCAAGAATTGTCAGGTTATGTTTAAATTAAGTAGGCTATTTACAACAACACAACTGGAATACATTCTATATTAAATAAGCCATGGTTTGCGATAATGAACAGCAAGGGGAGATTATTCTGCACCAAATCTGTCTTCCAAGGACCGAGTGATCCTGGTCCAACTGGGAAGGCTCACAACTTTACAAACTTTTAAAGTTTTTTTTCAATATTACCTTTAATACAGTGTGTAATATCGCTGTTTGTGAATGTTAAAGGTCTTAAAAATCAAAGTGCATGACAATAAATTTATTGTCTCCTAAAAGAAAGAATCGATTCTGAACTGCTGAAACGAGTCGTCAGTAATTCCCGTCTCACTTCCTGTTACAAACATACAAAACAATGTAACACATACGATATTATCGGCCGATATTAGGCATTTTCCAAACCATCGGTATCGGCAGGTATAATGGCCGATAAATTAATATTTAAAAAATAAAATAAAAACGGACGAAACACGCTTGAACCATGAACCATGTCGAGTTGTATAGTTTGTCCACCAGAGGGCACTCTACACCGTCCCTGTTGGCAACACTTGTTGAGTTGGTCACCACTCACAAGACATACTGAATATTGAATAACAATTAAAAGGTCATCCCCATCAGTTCTCTTAACTCAAATAAGCATGACAAATTTGTGACTATACGTAGTATCATGTCCAGTTTTGCTGCTGTTAAATAAGCCGAGAGTGAAGCGGAATTAGCTAGTAATAGTTATGTTACGTTGTTACAGTGAAGTTGACTGACTGTCCTTTTAACTTTTGACAACGTGACTGAAGTATTTCTTTAATAGCGCGTGACAGTTATAGCAATGAGACGTATAATCTCTCCTTGGCCTGTTATATTGAAAATATATGTTTTACAATTTGCAGTCTGACGTTATCCATTGCTAAATTCTGGATAATTTATGGCAAATTTAGTTAAAACTCATAAATAACTACAAATAACTAATGTTAGGGAAATCTGTTAATGTTTTGTAAAAAAAAAAAAAAAAAAAAAAAATCAGCCGATATATCGGAATATCGGATTTTAAAACCAACAAATATTTGTATTTGTATCGGTATCGGGCCGGCCTTCAAAATCCTTTATTGGTCGGGCTCTAATTTGCATAATGCCAGTCTATGGTGTTGAAATTGAGATATGGTAATTGCCATTTAGTTTTTGACACACGTTCTAAGCTGTAGACCAATCACAACAACAACTGACCAATCAGAGCAGAGTAGCTCTCGGAAAAAAGGGTTTCGAGATTCTGAGTTTTCAAACGAACTGTTTTCTGACTCTTTGAGAAAAAAGCTGATGTGAAGTATATTATTGTAGCAGACCTCCAAAACAAAATTAGGAACCCTTTAAAATAGCATAATTGGGGCAATAGTTTATCTAGTTTTACCACAGCAAATTCACAAGTGCCCCTCGCAAACACATTACCTTTCTAAGTTCCTTTCACACATGTGTTTTTTGTTATCACAACACACACACACACACAAATGCTGGTGCTGCCACGTTAACCCAGATGAACCCTTTGCTGGTCAGCATTATCATGAAGTTTCCAGATCTGCCTGTGGTTTTCAGTTTCAGTGCCACATGGAAGCGTATTAGTGGTTCTCACTCTGCCAAACTCGAGCTGGAGTGATGAAAGATGTAACAACCGAGGGGACGAGAGGACGGGTCTGCTGTCCACACCAGCAGCTGATGTTGGCCAATCAGCACACACTTACGCAAGCAGATTTCATTTACAAGCCAATTGCACTCCTAGCATAAAACACCGCAAAAGTTGACTACAAAAGAGATCTAATAAAGTACATTTTGTATAAGCAACTTAAACTGATAAACATCAAGAACAACATCAAGAGCAAGTTCAGTTTGATAACTAATAATAATGCATTTGAATAAATTAATAAATGTAACAGTTAAAGCATGGGGAATTATGATGATATACATGTTTGGTTTATAGATTTAAGACATGTCTTAGCTCTATGTAAGTGTTTTTGATTGTATTTTGGTGCAGAAGTCAAACCACCATTTAAGGGATTCTCCACTTTTTTTGGAAATGGGCTCATTTTACAACTCCCCCAGAGTTAAACAGTTTGGTTTTACCATTTTTGAATCCATTCAGCTGATTTTCTGATATTTAGAAGAATATCAGTAACCAGACAGTTTCTGGTCCCATTGACTTCCATTTCTACTATAGAAGTCAATGGGACCAGAAACTGTCTGGTTACTGATATTCTTCTAAATATCAGAAAATCAGCTGAATGGATTCGAAAATGGTAAAACCAGACTGTTTAACTCTGGAGGAATTGTAAAATGAGCCTATTTCCAAAAAAAGTGGAGTATCCCTTTAAGAGTAAGTAATCTTCGGTGAAGTTTCTTCCAATGCAGTGGAGTATTTTACACTTGTTTAGGTTTTTATCGTAACTACTACAACTAAGTCATGCGACCGGGTTGTTGTTTGTTTATAACCCATGTTTAGCTTTTGACTTCTGCCATATTTACTCTTCAAAATTCATAAAAGTTGCGTTCATTTGTGAAGATTATCATGATGAACAAAACATGTAAGAACCATTTTGGGTTTTGCCAAGTGAACCAGGCGGATCATCCCTGCACTAATCTATTGTGTAATGTTAATGCTCAATTCTACATAAATACAAATCCACTGTAAAATATATATTTTTTCATATAGAACTCCTATTCTGTTTGACCAACTTTAATTGTTGTTGAGTATTGAATATATCGGGTATACTGACAAATGTCTTGAAGCTAGTTGCCTCAAGTTTTGTATTTGTATAGTGATTGTATAGTGTATTTTTAATTAAAACGTTGTTTTAAAACTCGTGGGTGTCTGTAATTCGCTATGAGATGGAAAAGCAGAATTTCAAAAACATTGCAGTTCCGTGTAATGCCGCTAGTGGCGCAGACTCACTGACTCTCAACAAACGTCACTTTTATGCCTTGATATTTTAAGATGTGCTGAGATTGAAATACTCGAACATATTAGCATCAAAATGAATACATTATAGGGGAACATCGTCCAAAATTAGTAAGACAACATACCTGATTCAACAATGAACCACAGGTGGGAGATTCGACTTGAGCTTGTGTAAGTTGGAAGTTAACCGTCGGTAGCGGCGTCTCTGTATCCGTCAGGCGCGCGTAAAATAATCATATCAACGGGTTAGTTGCCTATTAGTGTTTACTACGTGTATAATTTAAACATCTTTATTAGCTAAACAACTCCCAAGCAAGCGACATTATTTAGTAGGAGTTGTTTAGTCCGCTTCCCTCAGTTCCCTCACGAGCGTCGTGTCGTGTGTTCTCCACATTAAAGCTCCGGGAGAACAAATAAAAGAGGAACTAATATTACCAACTTACAAAAAAGCAGTGAATGGTTTATTTAGATGTTACAATAACGATTAAAACTCACATAGGCTATAGTTGAATATTAATCTAACATAAACCCTTTTTGGCCTACGCATTCTAATATAGACCAACTTTGGTGTTTTAAAAATGTTGTTTTTTGAGCTTATTTACTTGATCATTAACCAACCTATTATGTTGTCAACAAAAACTAGGGTTTCAGTAGTGTATTACACAGTGATTTTTTTTATTCAGATAGCAAAAAAAAATCTGTAATTGTTATCTGCCATAAAAAATCCTAATTAAATGTTTTATGTGATGCATTGGTCCAGATCAGGTCTTCATTAGTATATTTGCTTATTTCTGAACTGAAACCTCAGAACATCTAAACAAAATTCCGATTATGATTATCTATAAAATTATTATATAACATATTTAATTTGATAACTTAATTGCTACTGTACATGGAGCTGACTCTACTATAATCGTTTGTCAGTGGTGATATTTTTGTTTTAACTATGAGGGGTTTTAATCCACCCTAATTTAACTCTATTTTAATCAAACAAAATTGCAGCTATACATCAGTGGATGTTTCATTATTCAATTCAGGTGATTTTACAACTCTGTGAACTCCTTTCTGTGACTGATAAAAACTTAAAGACCATTCAGCAAAACATTAAAAATAATCAATTTCCGCAGCGTTAGATACATTTAGATACATTTCTGCTGTGTACAAATCATGGAAAGAGGACAGGAATGGAGGGAAGATGGACCGTAAATGACGCCTAGGATTAATGTCACTCTCCTGTTTACTGTGAACAAGTGATAGAAAAAATAAGCAGATTTCTGTGAAAATTGCTGCTTTGTTGTTTACACGGAGAAGTGCAGTCATTTCCCAGAAGTTGATTCAGTCTAAGTGGTGCTTCAGCTGGTGAGTGATTGCTGCCACGTCTTAATCCATTATCTTTAGACTCAGTCTAGAGTTATATTTTTAAAGGGTTGGCTTTATAAATTCTGTCATTCGTTACTCACCCTCATGTCATTTCAAACCTATAAGACTTTCGTTCATCTTCTGAACACAAACAAATTTGTTTCGATGATATCTGAGAGATTTCGGTCCCTATTGACAGCTATGCAACTGACACTTTAACACTTCAAAAAGTTTATAGAGAGATCATAGGACTAATCCATATGAATTGAGCAGTTTATAATTGTATATAGTATATTTATTTTGTATATAAATACACACACATGCATGTATATATTTAAGAAAATGTGTTATTTATAAAATATTTATATTTATATAAAATATAGATTATGTATTTATATATACAGTATTTACATGCAAATAATTAAATATATAGATGCACACTGTAAAAAATATTGTTGGTTTAACAACCTAAAAAATTAAGTAACCTGGTTGCCTTAAAATTTTAAGTTGATTGATCTGGAAAAAGTGAGTTAATACAATGAAGGAGATTGATTTAATCATCAGAAACTCAAAATAATCAGTTATCTGAACTAAATAAATTATTTAAGTTGATTTGACAAAAGAAAAAATGTTGTGATAACAAATCTTGAAAATATTTTTTTTACAGTGCATGCATATGTATTTATATATAAAAATAAATTATACACAGCACACACACATATATTATGTAAACACAAACCTTTATTTTGGATGCGATTAATCGCAGATTCGCAATTAATCTTTGCACAGCCCTAGAAAATATATATATATATATATATATATATATATATATATATATATATTAGGGATGGGCGCATCCAAAATAAAAGTTTGTGTTTACATAATATATGTTTGTGTAGTGTGTATAATTAATTTGTATATATAAACCCACACATGCATGTATATATTTAAGAAATATGTGCATGTATATATTTTATATATATTTATTCACAATTAATATTATATATAAATCTAAATATTTGATATATTAATAACACATTTTTCTTAAATATATACATGCATGTGTAGGTATTTATATATACAAATTAATTATACCCACTACACACACATATATTATGTAAACACAAACTTTTATTTTGGATGCGATTAATTGCGATTAATCATTGCCCATCCCTAATATAGGTTTTTTATTTAGAGCGTATTTTAATTATACGCTCTAAATAAAAATGTAATTAATTTTAATATTTAAAATCAACAAACACACATACTAAATAAATACACACATATAAAACTATTTCACTAAACTTCACAAATATTCACAAAGAAACGTCAACTAAAACACTGCATTAAACGCGGAATGTTCAAGTAGAAAGACTGAAATAGTATTTTCTTATGTAATCATTGTTTTAGTTACGACTTACGGTGAGCCTAATACAACCAGAAAGAAGCTTTTGCTGGGCTGGTCCTGAGAACTGCTCTATATACTGTACAGTGAGGAGCCTAATGGATATTTTTGTCACAGGCTTACATTTCAGGATCTGGACATGTTTAAGCAGCACAGAAGTTGTTATACAGGGTGCAATGAGGGTCAACAGTAGGAAGCTTGCAGCTGAATAAAGCTCTCTGTGATCTGCTTCATTTCATCCGATTTAGCATTAAAATAGAACAAGCTCTGCCGTTGGCTGTGTGTGTGTGTGTGTCCAAGATCTCAGACACAATAATTACCAGCACATTAAGGAGATGAGTGAGGCTTAGGGAAGTTTAACCTTTGAGCCATGAGCCAGACTGGCATAACACACTGTACAAATACACAGACACACTGTGTTTTCCTTGAGACGGCAGAGGCGTTGTGATGTGGTGCTGTGTAAAGTAAAGAACGATTTGTTTGATTTCACATTACAGTTTCCCTGTACACATTTAGTCAGAATAGGCTACATGCATGACTTTATCTTTGAAATTGACAAAACAAAATGAATAAAATGCCTTTTATCTCTCATTGAGACAGAAAGTAGCATTTGATTCTAAAAAATACCAGGCAGCGGCTCCGGCTTAATGTTGGGTTGTTTCAACCCAAATTTGGGTCAAATTTGGACAAACCCAAATGTTGGGTTAAAAAGTGAAAGTTGAAGTTGGGTTGAAATTTGAAATGACATTTTTGACCCAACATTTGGGTTTGTCCATATTTGACCCAAATGAGGGTTTAAACAACCCAGCATTGTTTTAGAGTGTAGATTTAAGTGGGTTTCACCTGCAAATATTACTCATACAGTATCAGGTGTCAAAGGTGAGAGAACTAGTTCCTTCAACCTAATTTCTTCTCTGTATTTGCAGCTGTACAAATACCGAACGTGGAATATCTGCTCACAGCGGCGAGTCTGCTTGGTATTTGTTCAATTGAATTTGGCATTGGAAATCCACACGACACCAGGAATCCAGGTGAGTTTCCCAGGACCCTCCTTCTTTCACATATACACTCCTGTTCAAAAGTTTGGGGTTTTTTGGTTATGAAAGTCTCTCATGTTCTTTAAGGCTGCATTTATTTAAAGGAGTAGTTCGCGTTTGAAAAAACTTGATAATTTGATAATTTACTCGCCCCCATGTCATCCAAGATGTCTGTGTCTTTCTTTCTTCAGTTGAAAAGGAATTAAGGTTTTTGATGAAAACATTCAAGCATTTTTCAATGGGAACCAAACGGTTCAAGATCCAAAACTGCAAACTGTTCAAAGGGCTTTAAACGACACCAGACGATGAATAAGGGTCTTATCAAGCAAAATGATCACTCATTTAAAAAAAACAAAAAACAAAGTTTAAGTCTTATAAGCTCAAATGGTCGCCTTGCTCTGTTCTGTGATGCGAGTTCGTGACTCTCCTGTTCGAACTCGTTCATCATTTGGTTCATTCAACGAACGAAACGAACGAATTGACTCGGAAAAAGAGTCATTCGTTTTGATGAACGAGTATTTCATCAAAAAACCTTAATTTCTTTTCGACTGAAGAAAGAAAGACATGGACATCTTGGATGACATGGGGGTGAGTAAATTACCAGCAATACTGTGAAATATTATAAGAATTTGAAATTTTATTTGACTATAAATGTTTTTATTTTATTTTAAATTTATTCTTGTGATGTCTTGATGAATTTTCAGCATCATTACTCCAGTCTTCAGTGCTTCATGATCCTTCTAAAATCATTCTAATATGATTTGGTGCTCAAGATTTTTTTTTTTTTTAAATATTATTATTATCAATAAAAATGGTTGTACTGCTTAAAGGGATAGTTCACCCAAAAAATTAAATTACTTACCATCATGTTGTTCATCTTCAGAACACAAATGAAGATATTTTGATGAAATCTAAGAGATTTCTGTCCCTCCATTGACAGCTACGCAACTAGTTTGACGCTTCAAAAAGTGCATAAAGAGATTGTAAAACTAATCAATATGAATTGAGCGGTTTAGTCCAAATTTTCAGAAGAGACTCGATCGCTTTATGTGATGAACAGATTGAATTTAGGCTTTGTTTTTCGAAGATAAAATAAAGTCTTACATGCTTGGAACGACATGAGGGCGAGTAAATGATACATTTTTTTTTTCATTTTTGGGTGAACCATCTCATATTTGTGTGAACCCCTTCATATTTTTAAGGAAAACATGACTTTTTTTTCAGGATTCTTTGAAAAAGTTCAAAAGAACAACAGCATAAATGTCTTTACTGACACTTTTGATTAATTGAATGCATTCTTTCTAAAAAACAGTCGTTTCTTACTTACAGAACCCAAACTTTTGCACAATAATATACGTTTTTTTGGCCCATCTGATAAACACTCCTCTAAACATTTTCTTAATATGAAAAAACAGTTAACACCAACTTTTTTTAGGCTGTGTTTTTGCGCGCATGCATTTTTCAATACATGTTTTGTTAAGTTCAACCAAATTGTTCAGCATTGTTCTTCGCTGTTTTCTAAACTTTCCACTGTTGATGCTTCTAATGACTGTGGTCTAGCCCATGTTCAGATGTGGTTAGCCAGGAATATACTAACAAAATAGACAGCTGCAAGTCCAAAACCTTAGTCAAAGGGAAAATATTCAACTGCTTGCCCCACTTAACTCCCTACCCACAGTGCAATGGGTGATCAGGGTGCAAATTCTTGTGCTTTCCAGTAAATATCCCAGATCATGATTACCAGTTAAATCTCAGTGTTATGTAAACAGCAAAACACAGTTCCTGTGGGTTGTTAAAAGCCTAATATAATTGAATAAACCGAATACAAGTCAAGTCAATATGTTGAGATAACTAACACTGATTCATGCAAGTGAATGATTGAATATATCAGTATGAAAGAAAACAAATGTTTAAGGAACAGGCTATAGAGCCAATGAATAGCATATGAATGAATCAAAGCGGATGAAAGCGGCAACTGAAATTTCATCCCCAGTGTAATTTGAACCAGGGGGGGGGGGCAGATCTTTTGGACAGATTCCCAATCATCATGCCTAGTAATGTCTGTAAAGAACATGGACACAGGGAGTAAATGCATTAAGATGTGTAAAAGTGTGAGAACGGAAAACATTCCCACAGGTCACTTAGCAGTTGTCATGCCCATCAACAGGTCAAGCGCAGCAGGGAGCAAGTATGGAGGTAAGACAGATGTCAAAATGTTTTAACAGCCAATCAGTAGACTGGTTTGTTTAGCTTGTTAAGTTTGGGGGTTTATGGACGACAACTGGAGGGCCATCTATATAGCCTGAGAGCCTTAACCTCACATCTTGTTACGCCATCGTCTCCTTTACTCACCTTTCATCCCTGCCTTAACGGAGTAGTTCACTTTTAAAAAAACTTTTGCTGTTAATTGACTCGCCCCCATGTCATCCAAGATGTCCATGTCTTTCTTTCTTCAGTCGAAAAGAAATTAAGGTTTTTGATGAAAACATTCCAGGATTTTTCTCCATATAATGGACTTCAATGGGAACCAAACGGTTCAAGGTCCAAATGAGAGTTTCAGTGCAGCTTCAAAGGGCTTTCAATATCACCAGACGATGAATAGGGGTCTTATCAAGCGAAACGATTCGGAAATAAACATAAACATTTAAAAAATAAATAAGTTTTATAAGCACAAATGCTCGCCTTGCTCTGTTCTTTGTGACTGTTCGAACTCGTTCTTCAAAATGAGCGAAACTTTTTCAAGTCATTTGGTTTGTTCAATGATCAGAATGAACGAAATGACTCGAAAAAAAGATTTGTTCATTTTGATGAACGAGAGTCACAAACACGCATCACAGAACAGAGCAAGGCGAGCATTTGAGCTTATAAAACTTAAACTTTGTTATTTATTTTTGAAATGAGCGATCGTTTCGCTTGATAATACCCTTATTCATCGTCTGGTGTCGTTAAAGACCTTTAAAGCTGCACTGAAGCACTCATTTGGACTTGAACAGTTTGGTTCCCATTGAAGTCCATTATATGGAGAAAAATCCTGGAATGTTTTCATCAAAAACCTTAATTTCTCTTCGACTGAAGAAAAAAAGACCTGGACAACTTGGATGACATGGGGGTGAGTAACTTATCAACAAAAGTTTTTTTTTAAAGTGAACTACTCCTTTAACACACACACACACACATTCTTGTCACTGTCTTTATCCAATGTAAATTCAACCAGGCTTTGCATTGCATTCAGAGTAAATATGTGAAATTCCACCCTTTGGTTGCAAACAAAACCTTTTCAGCATCTGCACGTTTCTGTGTATATGTAATATGAGATATTACAGCACATATGGTATGGCATATGGTTGGTGCGTTCATTATGCTCTCATTATGTAATGCAGTAATGGCACCTTGGACTCTTGATATTGGTTTGCAAGGGTTGCGTCACATGTTGGGTTTGTTAGTTGTATCTCCTGGAGCCAAGGAACATGCGGGGCTGTGTAATTGCTGTAGGAGTCACGGTCACTGCCCTTTTTGTCTGTTTGCTCTTTGCAAGTGTACCTGCTTTCGCCAGTACAGTTTATTATGGGGGTTATGTAATATTCAGTATTTTTATTTTTAAATACCAATTGTTTGTGTGATTTAATTTGCAGCTTTTAGCATTAATAGAGATTATTTAGTTGGGTTATTCCACACAAGTATCACGAAAGAAGACTAGCAGCCAAAATAAATGAATGAAGAAAGCTTTGCAATAGCATCAAACTGCAAGAAAGAAATAAGTATAGTTTTCAATTTGCAAGTCTATTATTATATAAAGTCTATTGCAAGATCGCTATTTGTCAAGGTGACCACAGCAAAGGCCGATTGATCGCCGTCTCTATAAAAAAAAAAACGTAAGTACTATCATTATGTAAAATTTATTACAAAAAAATCACAATGATTAGTTTAAACCGTCTTGAACGTCAACGATTCAAAATGTCTGCCAGTAACAAAAGTTGAACTAAATCTCAGAGTCAGACGATTGAAAATAACTGACTATTAGTAAAGTCATTGAATAATTCGCCTAAATAACAGATATAAATGGAAAGTGTAACGTCATAACATTGCGCAAGTTGAGCCCCAGTGAGAAGACATCATGATAGGGCTGGGCGATATGGCCAAAAAATCATATCTCGATATTTTTTGGTCAAATGGCGATATACGATATATATCTCGGTACTTTCTACGTTTTCTATTTAGATAAAGAAAATCTTTATATTAAAAAAAAAAAAAAAATATATATATATATATATATATATATACAGTATATTCACATTCGGCCCAATGATATCCTACAAACAATGTTGATATTGAAGGATATGGAAACAAATATAATATAGGCTATGCAATATATTATGTGCAAAAAGCTTTTGTTTTTATATTGACTAAAAGCTAAACTAAAAATGAAAATAAAAACAAAAGCACAAACTAATTATATTAGCCTGCATTTGATTACCCCATTATAATCACTTTCACTTTCATTAAAAATATATACTTGTAGGTTTAAAATTCCACATATGGCACATTTATTTTCTCCAACAACAAATATTTTAGCAATATGTTTATTTTAGTCAGAATTATTGCGTACTACGTAGTACTATTCACGCGCATGCGCGCGCCGGCGCTCGTTCAAGGAAGCATGAATTTTAGCGGAGATTCACTTGCAGAAGCTCGTCCTCTTCTGACATGGACATATTTGTTGTGAAATGGACATATTTGCTTTACTTTCTAACATTTACAGATGGAGAATATGTGAAATGTAAGTTGAGCACTGAGGAAAGCACCACATCTCAAACGCATTAAACAGCGCAAGTAGCCTATATCTGTCAGTCAGCAACAGTGTCTGTCAGAGCATTTGACAGGGCGGCAAGCTGCCTTAAACTTGTTAACTATATCAAAGTGATTTTGACGCAATTAATATAAGCTTGTGTCATGTTTAGGACAAATTGTACTACGTAGCCTAGCTACTTTCACTGCAGCAGCTCACACTGCAACCTCCGCTATTTTTCAGATGTGCTCATATCAAACTACTGTATCGATATAAACGGTATTGCCTCATTCCATATCGTTTCAAAAAATATAACGATACATCGTACATATTCGATATATCGCCCAGCCCTACATCATGATAACACGTGCTCGGGTTGTGTGGATAAGGACCAAGCTGAGCTTCAGTAACAGTCTTTCCCTTCTTCAACAGCAAAGGAGGCCCCACTACCCAACTTGGGGGCAAACTTTGCTGGAGAGGAAGAAAAACACTGTTGTTTCGACACCACGACCAGCAGCTGTACTACTAATGCAATGAGAAGGGCTGTGGAGGATGTATGGCAAGCTGTTTTAACATTTAATCCTTAAAACATAGTAACTATTTTCATGATACTAATTCACTCTAAAAAATGCTGGGTTGTTTTAACCCAATATTGGGTCAAACATGGACAATCCCAGCAATTGGGTTACATGTTTAAATTACATTTTTAACCCAATGTTTGAATTTGTCCACATTTGACCCAAATTTGAGAGTGTAGGATCTATTCCATTACACTCTAAAAAAATGCTGGGTTGTTTCAACCCAAATTTGGGTTGGGTTAAAAAATGTAAGTTGAAGTTGGGTTCAAATTTTAAATGACATTTTTAACACTACATTTGGGTTTGTTCATATTTGACCCACATTTGGGTTAAAACAACCCAGCATCGTTTAGAGTGTAGATACTAGTATTCATTAGATTCTAGTTCTTATTTTTTTAGATACTAGTAACTTTTTAGACCAAAGATATCTTAAATTTAATGTACACTTTTAAAAATGTACATTTCTGATTAGTATAGACCTTATCTTTGATTACTGTTATTTCATGTGTTTTTTCTGGATTGTTCTGCTGATGAAAAGCTGCAAAAAATAAGTTTCAGTAGACAAAAATAAGGTGTGGGACATTATAAGTAATCTAGTCGGCGCTTTATACAGCTTTTCACTGCATGCGGATACAAATAAAGAAAAAAAAACACACAATAAATCCCTGACAGACTCACTTTTATACCCGTCATTGCGCTGCTCTGAATTAGATCTATGCTAATACACTGAATATTAATGAACCAATTAGAGAAAGATCAGAAATAATACATTAGAGGTGATATGAATCCATATCCATATTACATATGAATTATATGACACAAATATATTTTTAATTTATCGTTTTTTAAGTACTGTTTGCCTGTTCTCGTGTTTCTTTTATGTTATTATTCATTCATTATCATAGTATGAGTCTACTGTGATGATACCACTGTCTCATTAGGCCAATTCGTTGTGTTATAGACACTTAAGCCGCTTAAGAAACCGCACAGAAAACAGTGAATGTACAAGCAAAGTAGTTTCACCAATAATAAGACCAACTCTGATTTTGCTTCTGTCCGACAGAAAGAACAACTATAAACTTTAGAGATTTGACATCATTTACTCACCCTCAAGTTGTTCCAAACCCATTTGAATTTCTTTCTTCTGCTGAAAACTGAAGATATTTTGAAGAATGACAGTACCAAACAGTTGATGGACCCCATTGACTTCTATAGTAACACAGTTGATGGACCCCATTGACTTCTATAGTAACACAGTCAATGGGGTCCATCAACTGTTTGGTCACAAACATTCTTCAAAATATCTTATTTTGTGTTAAGCAGAAGAAAGAAACTCATACAGGTTTGGAACAACTTGAGGGTGAGTAAATAATGACACATTTTTAATTTTTTGGGGTGACTATCTCTTTAAGAGACGCATCATTCTATTAACAACATTCATTGTGCTCTTATCTACCGTAGCTACTATTTTATTTATTTATTTCTATCCGGGCGGATTTATAACATGCAAGATGCAATTAAACGAAGCTTGCCACGTTAACACATAATTTCACACACATTTCCCAGACTTACTCTTGCATTGAAGTTCGACCATCGCCTGGTACCATTCCTCCTGATCCGTCTCGTTCTCCGCCGCCACCACGAAACTCTCAGCCCGTGTGTAGAGGACTATCATGTGCTTATTCTTCGAGTCGGCCCGTTTGTTGATGTTGAAGCACGTCTCCAGCGCAAGAGCCTTTTTGGGCACGGGAGCTTTACCCCGAAATTTCTTCTCGCTCTCATAGTATTCGAGTCGGGCCGGGCCGCGCTCAGAAGCCGTCCGTAACACGAAGTACCGCCGGTGCATGGACTTCTGCTTGCGGAGATACCCGCTCTTACGGACGTCCTCGGTGCTATTCTGCATATCTGCGTGGTTCTCCATGGCTCGCGGGGTCTGTTTCCCTCAACAGACACGGCGAATGGCTCAAAGTTAAATCCCGTTAAAAGTCGCAAACGACAACAAACGCAAAAGTCATGTGCGCATTGGGCGAGAGAGCAGTTTCTTTACAAAAGTCCTGTCATCAAACGCTGCGCTTTTCCTGAGCAGGACGCGAACGCGCACACGCGAGCACATGTGCGGGAACCAGCGCAACTACTACTATTTAGAAGAAGCTTTAGTTGAGTTGAATAATCTCATTACTGGAGTGTACAGTAGACAGTTCCCTGTCACCCCTCCTCTCCAGCGCGGCGTTCACTGCTACTGTGTGAAGCTCTGTCACTCATCAGTCTGCTGTACTCAATGTGTCTGTTTGTGAGAGAGAGAGAGAGAGAGAGAGAGAGAGAGCGAGAGAGCGAGAGAGCGAGCTGTGAAGAGCACGAGGTTGCGGACCACAATCGGATTTCATTCGCTTCTGGATTGTCCTGACTAAAACTGCCTTAAATTTCACTTTTTTTAAAGGTCTTACTAACCCTTCTTAGCAAAACATGTATTTGGAAAACATTTATTCTTTAAAATATATATATACATATATATATTATTTTTGTATATTTTTAGTAGCCTATATTACACTTATTAAAGCGAGAATCCTATAACTGTATTGATAGTGATTACATATTTAATTCAATATATTCATTCCATTTCCCATTAACTTAAAGGTTTCATTTTGAATAGTTAAATAAGGTTTCATTAGTCAACTGCTTACTTTAGTTAACGAACTAAGTTAGAATGAAATTACAGTATATTACAAGTTAATTATTGAATACTTTTATAAAGTCTTTTCGTGAATCTAACTGTACTAAAAGAATGCAGGTGTGCTTTTACTGTAAGTTTACAGTATTGGAAAACACAATTTACTTTAAACAAACAACTTCATTCTGTATTTCTCCAGACAGTGCATGTACTAAATTACCCAGCATGCAGTGCGGCATGAATAGATTATGCTTTGGATTTTCTATGATTCTTTTTGGTTTTATCTGAGCTGCTGTTAAACTTATTTTTGCGTTGCTTTTAGCAGTTTGTGTTGTTGGTTTATTTTGTAATTTTGGTTTATGTTGAGTGTTTTTATTGTTCGTTGAGTGTTACCATTGTTGTTTTTTGTCTGTGCATCATTAGGCGAGGCTTATAAGATCATATCATCTTTCAACGACGGATATCAGTAGTTTCTTCACTATTGTGAAAGATCTAAAAACATGAATTTGAAATAGGTTTTTGGTAAATTTTTATTAAATAATATAGAAATCAAATCTTCATATTCATGCTTGTGGTGATTATTTTCATTAGCCTACACTGTAAGTGATCGGTTGACTTAACTTATAAAAGTGAGGTAACCTATTTCCACGAAATGATTAAGTAAATAAACCATGCGTAATTAAAAAAAAAAAAAGTTTAATTTTTATAAGCACAAATGGTCGCCTTGCTCTGTTATGTGATGCGCGTTCGTGACTCTCCTTTTTGAACTCGTTTATCAAAATGAACAAATCTTTTTTCGTGTCATTTGCTTCATTCAAAGAACGAAATGAACGAATCGACTCGGAAAAAGATTCGTTCATTTTGATGAACGGGTTCGAACAGGAGAGTCACGAGCGCGCATCACAGAACAGAGCAAGGCGACCATTTGAGCTTATAAAACTTAAACTTTGTTATTTATTTATTAAATGAGCGATCGTTTCGCTTGCTAAGACCCTTATTCATCGTCTGAAAACGTTTAAAGCCCTTTGAACAGTTTGCACTGAAACGGTCTTTTGGACCTTGAACCGTTTGGTTCCCATTGAAGTCCATTATATGGAGAAAAATCCTGGAATGTTCATCAAAAACCTTAATTTATTTTCGACTGAAGAAAGAAAGACATGGACATCTTGGATGACATGAGGGTGAGTAAATTATCAGCAAAAGTAGGCGTGGCAATAGTCTGTTGTAATAACCCTTTAATACATTCAGAAGATGCCAAACATTTTTGGTTTTACTTGCCAAAAAAACAGGTTTGTCTAGACATTATAAATAAGTCAGTAATGTAGCTGTACATCATAATTGTAATTCTTAAAAAAATAAAATAAACAAATAAAGGTAACACTTTATTTTACAGTGTCCTCGTTACATATCTTACATGTATTTACCATAGTAATAGCAGTAAAATAACATGCAACCAAACCCTAACCCTACACTGTAAAAAATTTCTTGTCAAATTAACAGTAACTTACTGGCAACAATTATCCAGTACTTGCTGTATTTCATTTAACAGTAAAATTACCGTAACACTAACTACAGTACTGTTAAGCATACTGCAAATTAAATAACATTATTTTACTGTAATTTCTTACCATATTAAAGTACAGAATTACACTGTTAATTTTTAATAATACTGTGTAGTATGAAATGTTATTGTATTTATTTTATAGTGCTACTGTGTAACCTGTAGAAAATCAGTAGAAATATTATTTTAACTGTTAATGGGAAATAGAAAAAAGAACAATTGAAGCTTTAACTGCACAAGGTTTATTGTGTATTTTCAAACACATTAGTACATTTACATAATATACATTTAAATACATTAATACAATTAAATACATTAATAATAAAAATGTAATATAATACAATAAAAATCATGCATGACAATCATGAACAATTATGCATAAATACATGCAAAAATTATCATGAACAGGTAAAACAGAAAAGATTAAAGGGGTGCTATCTGATCAATCTATTAGAAAGATAGTTCATAACAACTCATCCACCCACTCCCTGCTGGGGTAAAACAGCTTAAACTAGTCTAAGATTGTCTATTGGTTTGAGATAGACTGTCTAACTGGTCAGTTGCTGATTTTAAAGGGTTTTTGGCTGCTTTCTATCTAAGGGACCAGATTTGCAGGGCTGGGAGACACATATAAACTTATAAACTATAAAAGCTTTGACGAGTAAACCACCAATCCAGATGAGTATAACAAAATGACAAGTTATCCAGTGTCCTTTAAAAAAAAAAAAAAAAAAACACAAAACAACCTCATCATGCACATGTGCCATGAAAAACTTGCATTACGGATATCAATAATTATTTATATGCAGATGTTCTAACTTTTGCAATAGGAAGTTTTCTATCCAAGCTTTTATGCAATTAAACCTTAAACTGTACTGTAACATTTATTTTCACACAACAATTCTAAACAACTTGCAGATAGACAAAATTCACAGATGGATAAAAATCCGTTTAAAATGTTCTCAGTGGGTCAGTACTGGACCAAGGTATAGTAGTGGTAGTTAGATAAATAGAATAATTAAATTAGATTAGATTTACAATTCATCGGTCGTCAAGATGGATAGGGGTCTTCTTAACATGCACAGCTCACACCTGTGGAAAAGGAGAACAGACAAGACAGTTAAAATATAGTACGTTTTTGTTGTTGTTTTGGCTAAACAGCAAAAACAGACAAAATGATGTCTAAAGTGTAATTCACTTAATACTAAAATCTTGTTTGGACTGTTGTTTAAAATCAATTCATTTACGATCACGTGAAAACGTAGGCTAAATCTTGCTTGTGTGATACTAAGTTACATGACTTAAAAAAAGATTGACAAGGCATCGTTCCCTTCAAATGAGTACATGTCAGTTTACACATAGTAAAAAAAAAAAAAAAAAAAAAAATGATATTATAGCCGACAATACTGTAGTATATGCAGTGAATGGTTCCTACCGGAACACCCCCAGGCAGTTTGTGTAGTTGGTATGACCCGGGTTTTTGTTGTTGTTGTTGATTCTAAGTTCGCTAAGTGTTCAACACCAGGCTAACTCCCTCGTGTATGTGTCGTTAATGATGACCAAAGATTAACAAAGACCACAACAAATACTGTAAATGTCACACATAAGTTACACCTTGGGCGCTTTCCGCGGTCCAACTTTATCACTGAGGTAACGTTATAATGGCAGAACGCCAGGTCAGGATTTACACGAAAATAAGCGTGAAAAAATCAATAAGAGGAATCGGCACTTTAATTTTATAACAATAAATCCGAATCCTAACCTTGGATGTCCGATTTCAGGATACATTTATCGATTATCAATTCCTAACCCCTGTAAGTCATAAAATAATGAACGTGCAGGCGCTTCCACCGACTTAACGTGGTAAATAACAAAATGATTAGACCATTTTGACCGTATAAGAGGTTACATATGAAATATATGTTAATAAAATCACATTTAATCAAGTAAGGCTATCAACATAAAAGAAATCCGCGTCTGACTTATACAGACGTTATCGAACATTCCGCGGCCACTTCTTTCTAACGGTAATCTGTTAACTCATATGGTTTGCATAAAAATATGAATTACTAACCAGATGTATGGCGAAAACGTTGCCGACCGACAGCGACGCGATGCACGGCCTGCGTGTTCTTACAGAGGGAAGGGAACTGAAGAGTTCTTCATAAAATGGCAGCTTGTTGTGGTTATTTTTCGCGGTCATTTCGTACTAATGTATTTGAATTTACAGTAACATCCCAAATGGCTACATTGAAGAGTAGCCTATCATATACATATTATATTAAAATGTCGAATATATTAAATTGAATATAGAAATCGTGGTCAGCTATTCTAAATAACTTTAAAGTTATTATTAGCTAGAATCCGTTTGCATACACATTATAAGAATTATTACTTACCAGATGAAGAAGTTGCAGGTCGGCAGAAAAGACAGCAGCACCACTGACACGACAGAGAAACTCTTCCAAAGTCAAATATGCTCTCATGCACACCCCACTGACATAAATTATGTCATAAATTATGACTGTTAATGGTCAACCAGTGCTACATTTTTATTTTAAATGTAAGAATAACATTAGTAGGCTAGCAATTTTACCCGTGGAACTGTGTGTGGTGTTTTTCGCGGTCAATTGCACTGCTGTATTTAGATTAACAGTAACTGATAATTTCCCAGAATGCATTGCAATTCTACAGTAACATACTGTCAACTGTGTGCACAGTACATAACTGTTGAAAAAACAATTTAATACTGTGAAAACAACTAAATCTACTGTAACTTACTGTACATAGATTATACAGTAAGAAACTGTTGAGAAAAACAGTATAATCCTGTGAAAACAACAGAAATCATTTACAGTGTATAGTAAGTACATGTTGTTAATCAATACTTAAATATATAATTACACTGTAACAATGACACCTTAAAATAGTGTCTTAAATAAATTCTTTATTGAATTCTATATCGTGATTTAATCATACTAAAATGGATCACCTGTGACATCTAGTGGACTAACTGGTCCATTGCAATATCTGACAACATGAACAGAAATGATACGATTTTTAGGTTCAAATTTATGTTAAGCTGCAATGTTTCACCAAATCAACTTTATTTAAGTACACAAATGCTTCTCTATTCATTCTTCTAAGTAAAGCATAGCATTTTGCATTTTGCCTCTTTCTAGACTGCAATCATAAAAATTAGTCTAGGTCGGTGACAGGTGAAATGTATCCTTTTCATTTTAATTTTCATTTGAAAGCCCTAATAGAGTGCAAATACATTCATAATGCGATAATGATCTTCACAGAAAAATATAAACTGAGCTGTCGTAAAAAGATATTGCATGACATTTCAAAAGCAGCAAATTCAATTGGATTTGCATCACATGGACAATCAGATACACATAGACGCAACAGTTATGGATAGCTTTATGCAGATGCATACATCTCGATACAAAGACATTCTATATGAATCCTTTTGCAAAAGAAACCATCTCTACGTTATACAGGAAACTTGACGATATTAGACAATTTTTGGTCCATACAAGGGTTTTCTTTCCCTCATAATCACTGAAACTGCAGTACATTCAGCAGCTTCCGGCTCAGCTTGAGAAGCGCATGCAGTCTGACAAAGCACACAGGAATACTTAATAACGCTTCAAACGAGCGTCAAAATAAATAGAAACAAGCCCGGCATACGTACACAGACATGTTTCGGATTAACATGCATCTGAATCAAATAAACCAAATCGGCACTGAGGGGGAAATGCATCACTGAGATGATCTGAAGCTTGATTTGCTACTATTTTATTGAAATGTGTTGACCTTAGATGAAACAAGTGGGCACTCGGGTTAGGGCGATATTGGCACGAGAAGTAGTTCACTTTTAAAAAAACGTTTGCTGATAATTTACTCACCCTCATGTCATCCAAGATGTCCATGTCTTTCTTTCTTCAGTCGAAAAGAAATTAAGGTTTTTGATGATTTTTCTCCTTATAATGGACTTCAATGGGAACCAAACGGTTCAAGGTCCAAAAAGACACTTTCAGTGCAAACTGTTCAAAGGGCTTTAAACGATTCAAGGTAATGAATAAGGGTCTTATCAAGCATAACGATCGCTCATTTAAAAAAAAAATAATTACAAAGTTTAAGTTTTATAAGCACAAATGGTCGCCTTGCTCTGTTCTGTGATGCACGTTCGTGACTCTCCTGTTCGAACTCGTTCATCAAAAAGAATGAGTCTTTTCA